>NW_027514160.1:315000-915000 GCF_048772815.1 Callospermophilus lateralis | reverse complement strand
CAATCTATGTGAGGATCCTACTTAAGGCACTTCTGCTGAACAGGATTGTACACGGAGGCTTTGGCCCTCCACCTTCCAACATCATGGAGTACCTTTTTGGCCCTCCCTGTGAACGCAAGGGAGGATCTTGGACTCAGGCTCCCACTAGTTTGACCCAGACTGCTGACTGCGTGACTAAGGTGGCTTACCTCCGGGCCGAGGTTGACCATAAACTCAGAGGAGTTCATCAGCCTAAATTGGTATGTGTTAACAAGCCAAAGATTATTGCCCCTAGTACAAGTAATGCTCTCTAAAATTGTTCTGCAACTTGAACGCATACCCAAGCGATGCATGCCACTTGTTATGCGTCGGCCTCAATTTGTGTCAACAAGAAGGGAGAACAATTTTTTGAAGCCTCCCTAACTAAAACTCATGCAGCAGGAGGGACCACTATTCATTATACCCCCGTTCTTTTTGACCGGGGAGGAGAAGGCAAATACACCAAGCTACAGTCAGCTGGGTGCCAAGGCCCTGTTGGTAAACCCCCCTTCTGCCCCATTAAGGCACCTACAGGGGTCGCTGATGGTGGAGGATTCCCTTATGCTGTCAAGCATCCTCAGATAATCAAACTTTTGAAACCCCAAATCCCTGAGCTCACATATCATCTCTTAATATAGAGAAAATGCCAGCTCCCCGGTTTAGATAACAATATATTAGATATTTTGGAAACTACCTTCTCCTTGCTTAATAATTCCAACCCCAACTTTGCTGGTGATTGCTGGCTCTCCATGACAACAGGGGCAATCATGCCTATTGCAGTTCCTATTAATTCTATCATAGACGATGATAATACATGCCAACCCAGATTTCCTTTTAAAGTACAGTCTATAGGCACTTTTACAATATGTCTTTTAGGCGCGATGCAAAATAATACCTATGATATTGATGTTGGAGTTCCTTCCTTTGGAAATTGCTCAACAGTACAAAACTATTCCTCACCCACCCCATCTCTTTGTCCCTCCAATGGCACAGTTTTTATGTGTGGAGGAAACTCGGCCTTCCTGAGGCTTCCATCGAATTGGACCATTGGCTGTGTTCTTGCCTTATTACTCCCTGATATAACTATTGTCCCAGGAGACAAAACTCTATGCATTCCTAGTCTAGACACCTTAGTCAAAAGACACAGGCGGGCAATACAGGCCTTACCACTCTTTGCCAGCCTTGGAATAACAGCTGCTGTGAACACAGGTACAGCTGGCTTAGGCATGGCTATACACTCTTAGCGTCGCCTGTCTCAACAACTTATAAATGATGTAAAAACTCTATCAGGAACCATTAAAGATTTGCAGGACCTAGTAGACTCCCTGGCAGAAGTGTTCCTTCAAAACAGAGAAGGCTTAGATTTACTGACAGCTAACCAGGGAGGTATTTGCTTGGCCTTAGGGGCACGATGCTGCTTTAATGCCAATAAATCAGTCATAGTACGCACTAAAATTAAGCAGCTTCAAGAAGATCTAGAAAAGAGACGAAGGGAAATTTTTGAAAATCCCCTCTGGACTGGGTTTAATGGATTTCTACCCTACCTTCTTCCCCTATTAGGCCCTTTGTTGGGTTTACTTTTAATGGTGTCCATAGGACCCTGCATTATAAACAGGCTTGTACAATTTATTATAGAACAGATTAATATTTTGGCCTCTAAGCCCATACAGGTCCACTATCATCACCTGGAGATGGAAGACCATGCTGCCAACATTTAAAAGGATGTTCTACCCTTCTCACAGGCTTATTTCTTAAGTTAACATCCCCACAGATCTCTCTTTCTTACATTAAACTATAAGTAACAGCTCTGACCAACCATCTTCTGCCATTGCCATAAGGGTTCGTCCTCCATGGGCCCCTTCACTTGGGGGGGGATGCACCCATGGAGTGAGGACGTTAGGCCATAATAACGGAGGATGCAGGATCGACTGCAGGAGGATGGATCCAAGGATACCAAAACAGAAGACCTCTTAGTGACACGCTCTGGTGCATGGCGGTCGGCATGCTTCCCTTTTAAAGCCGTCTCCTCCAAAAATATGCCAAGGCCACCACGAAATCTTGTAAACATGCTCTCTCGAATCAGGAGATATTCAAAGGCCTGCTAGAGAAACAGAGCCTCTATCACCCCCTAAAACATTGGCCGGTAAGTTATGGTCAAATATTTTATATAAGAAAGGGGGAGAGGTCAGGGGCTAGAAGGAAGTTCTCCTTCAAAGTATAGCCTGACACTGAAAAGAAACAGCCCCCTTGGAGATATCCTGCCTGGGAGACATCCCGCAGCCATCTATCTCCCTGAGACATCCTGCAGCCATCTGTCTTCCGGCAACATCCTGAGGTTATCTCACTTTCTGAAGACATCCAGCAACTGCCGATAAGAGAGCTTTCCCATCCACAGCATATAAATTTCCATGTGAGAACAATAAAAGTTTGCAGCATGATCAGAACTCCAGTCTTGCTGTAATCTCTCGTGTCTCTTGTCCCTTCATTCCTCCCCAACTAAGTTTCTTGCCCACGTTGATGTGTCCCGCTGGCCGGGACAACTGACACTAACCCATACCCTACTACACTCTGACAACTAATCCTAACATGATGGAGAAAAATAACCCAAACAGAATAGAAATACAAGCAGTTCAGAGGAGGCATGGTGTATATTTGGACTTGCCTTTTGCATGATATAGGGTAAGTGTTATAAATCTAGTTAACAACACCTACTATCTTCCTAAGCTCCTGTTTTCTTCCTGAATTCTGGCCACTCTCCAGAATAGGCTCATGGTTTTGTGTCCACGATATGTACGACCTCCAAGCTCTGTGACATGGCCATGTACTGGATAGCTGAAGGGAATGCGAGCATCTCAGAAAACTCAGATATCAGTGTGACCAGGAAAGTCTCAGTGGAGAAACCCTGCTTTGGGCCTTTTGCTAACCTATTTGCCTGTTGCCATGAATGTCAGGAAGGTCTTTGCCTCAGGCCAGCCCTTTGTGAATCCTGAAGAAAACTGTTTTCAAATGGTAATAAATGGGCATCACCTGTGGCTCTTTGCTTAAATGCTTTGGAAAGGGATGTGTCTGAATCTGCCTCTTTGCCCTGTGTGAGGTAGTGGCTTAGATTCTCAGCACCAGTTGGATCTAAAGAAAAATCCAATGTGTGCATCCAAAACCAAAATGCAAAAAAGATCAGTCATGGTGTATGAAGTTTCTCACCTTCCTCTTTTAGGTTCCTGACCTCCATCAAGTGAGAATAGGGATCCTTTGGGACAAATGAGTTCTTTCATGCCCTGTAGAGATGATTGGGTTTTCTCATGACTCCAAATCACATGAAGAAACTATACCTGACAGTCAGTAGGCCTCAAATTGGAGAAGCAGAGCAGTATTAATGGCAGACCTATGTGATCAATTCTGGTTCACAGAAATGGTGTCCAGGCTACCCTGAGGTTAGGCAAATGAAGGGAAAGAGACCTTATTTTGGAAACTCTCTTTGGCTGTGCCATTCATGGAAACATCCAGCCAGAGGTTATGGTGAATGTATATATGGAAGAAGATGAGGGCCTTGGTGGAGTGTTTTGGTTTTAATTGTGGTCATTTGTGTGGAGTTTGGAAGAGATGACTGGGTCCACCTGGGCTTGAACTCTGGTGTGATTCCCCTCAGAGACTGAGTTCAGTGACTGACCTCAGAGAAGTAATTGCTTTGGAAAGGGATGTGTCTTAATCAGCCTCTTGGCCCTGTGTGAGGCTGTGGCTTTGATTACCAGCACCGTATGGATCTAAAAATGATCCCATGTCTGCTTCCAAAACCAAAATGGCCAAAATTGCAGTCATTGTTGATGAAGTCTCTCGCCTTCCTTAGTAAGGTTCTGAAAGAATAAAAGAAATTGAAATTGAAACGTAAAGAAACAGGTTCTGTAAAGTTTCCAGGCTGCACGCAGAACCTGAAATTCCTGTGGCAGTTAAGACAATTCCCGGAACTACCCATTAGATGTGTGTTGAAATCTTCCCTGACCACCTAGTTACTTAACAACCTCTTCCCAAAAACCGTGCAGCTAAGCACATATACATCTCAGGGCTTCAACCAATCAGTTTAAATGTATACCCCTTCTCAGGGCTGACCAATCACCCCCTGCCTGAACTGTTCCCACCAATGAATGTGCAAATCATGTTTTAGAGTTGTTATTTGATTTTCCCACAGTATACGGTGATTTGCTAAAGGAAGCTAGGATGTATGTTAAGTCCCTGCCCTCTCTAAAGAATGTATATAAAATCTGCTCATGTTGTTCTTGGGGCTCTTTGTTTTTTGCTCCTCTGAAGTGAGCTCTGAGCCCCAGCATGCTGGACCCCCAATAAACCCTTTGCTGTTTCATGAGAAATTCTCTTGGTGGTCTTTTCCTCCGACGTTCGGCCCACCTTTTCATCTGGAGGCCCTAGCTGAGAAATCCAGCAGTGACGAACAAAAGACCCCAATGGACTCCTTTCAGAGTAATTAAGGTGCCTCTTTCTGGTTTCAGGTTTCAGGTTAGGGCTTGGCAAAATGGCTGTCGGTGAAGAATATTAGCTCTCTGTGATGGTGGCTGACAGATGTGTCACAGAGTCACAGGCCACGTCCCTGGGGGAAACTCCAGAGGACTCGGGAAATTGAGGATTAGTAGATTCCTCAACTCGGTTATTTTTTGCTTCAGGATTCGGTTTTCCAGCCCATCAGGTTTTGCTGGCTACTCAGTTTTGTTCATTGTCAGGAACTCATGTTGAGTTTACTGTCTGTCTTTATTGTCTAACCCATCAGGTTTGGCCAGTTACTCAGTTCTAATCTTTTTCTTGGACTCATGTTAAACGTTTACTGTTTGTCTTTGTCTGTGTCACGTTTGTGTATTCACTGTCCCTGTTTGAGTAACTCCCATTATGGGACATTATGGGACAAAGCACTTCCATGCCTCTGTCCCTTAACCTTGATCATTGGACTGATGTTCGCTCAAGTACCAAGAATCTTTCTTTTTCAGTAAAATGCCGGATCTGGCAGACTCTCTGTGCTTCAGAATGGCCCATCCTAGGAGTCGGATGGCCCCGAGAAGAATCCTTCCACTTCCCTCTAATCCGAAAAGTCAGAGATATTGTCTTTCACCGGGGCCACTTGGCCACCCAGATTAACAGCCATATACCCCTTCCCCCACGATCTTATCATTCCAACATTCTGCTCCTCCCCCTCTTCCCTCCATTCTGAGTCACAAGACTGGACACTCCTCTCTCTCCTTATCCTCTACCCTCGCTCCCCAACCCACAACATGTTCCAGATGATCCTCCCGCCGCTGACTCAGCCTCTCCGCCGCTAGAGGCAATTGGGCCAGACCCAAGCCCTCCAGGGGACTTCCCTGCAGCAGCAGCAGACCCTGCTCCCCTGAAGGAAGCTGGGCCACCTAAAGGAACCCGCAGGAGATAAATAATATAAAACTCGGAAGCCCCAGTGATGCTCCCTCTCTGTCCCTACGGGCCCATGAACCGACCCAACTGGGACCCCAACACCTTTGAATGTAGGTAGCATCTGTCCACTTATCGCCGTTCTCTAATAGTGGGTCTCTGAGCGGCCGCCAGAGGGCCGACTAATTTGGCCAAGGTAAGAGAGATTATCCAAGGGCCTAATGAGTCTCCTTCTATGTTTCTGGAGAGAATTATGGAAGCCTATAGGAAATATATTCCTTTTGATCCTCAGGCAGAAGACCAAAAGCCATCTGTTGCAATGGCCTTTATCGAGCAGACTGCCCTAGATATTAAGAGAAAGTTACAACGTCTAGATGGATTATAAGATATGACCTTAAGAGATTTAGTCAGAGAAGCTGAGAAAGTATATTATAAGAGAGAAACTGAGGAGGAAAGGGAATAGAGGAGAGAGAAGGAAAGGGAACAAAAGAAGGAGGAAAGAAGCAAATGGCAGAGTAAAGCATTGCCTAAGGTTCTGGTCACAGCAGCAAATAGGCCAGAAGTTAAAAAGCAGGGATACATAAAGGCATACCTGGGCCCACGCCAAAGGCTGCCGTTGGCCTCAAATCAATGTGCCCACTGTAATAAAAAAGAACACTGGGCCAAAGAGTGCCCCCAAAAGAAGCAGCCACGCCAGCCCGCCGTGCTGACTCTAGAAGAGGACTAGGAAATTCGGGGCTCAGATCCCCTCCCCCAGCTCAGAGTAACATTTGAAGTTGAGGGGAACACAGTGAACTTTGAAGTGATTACAGGAGCAGTATACTCAGCCCTTAAGACTTCACTGGCCCCCCTATCAATTAAATCGTCCCTAGTTCAAGGGGCTAATGGCAGTAGATATCAGGCTTGGACAACTAAGATGAATATGGACCTCGGAAAGGAAAAAGTCCACCACTCTTTCCTAGTAATCCCAGAATGCCCGGCCCCATTGATGGGCAGGAATATGCTTACCAAACTCTGGACTAGAATAACCTTTAACCCTAATGGTCCCCAAGTGGGGGTTCTAAAGCCTGCAGTATTAACTCCCATAGTAACATCTTTGACTATGTCTGTAGAAGATGAACATCAACTCTTCGCGCCCCCTAGGACTGATCAAACAGGCAAACTACCCCAGAAATGGATAAAAGATTATCCTAATGCCTGGGCAGAAACTGCTGGGTTAGGTCTAGCCATCAGCAACCTCCAATAGTAGTAGAATTAAAAGCCTCTGCGTCTCCAATTAGTGTTAAACAATATCCTCTAAGCAAAGAAGCTAAGGATGGGATAAGGCCCCATATTCATAAATATCTGGGTCTTGGGGTCCTAAGGCCCTGTCAATCAGCCTGGAACACCCCCCGGTACCAGTAAGAAAGCCAGGAACTGGGGACTACCGTCCTGTTCAAGACCTAAGAGAGATAAACAACAGAGTGCAGGACATTCACCCCACAGTACCCAATCCATATAATTTGCTTAGCACTCTGAATCCGGAGCAGAAATGGTACACTGTGCTGGACTTAAAAGATGCTTACTTCTGCTCGCCTCTACATAAGGACTGTCAGTTGCTGTTAGCTTTAGAGTGGATAGACCCAGAACCTGGAACATCTGGCCAACTAACCTGGACTAGACTCCCACAGGGGTTCAAAAAATCCCCCATTCTCTTTGATGAAGCCCTCCACAGAGACATCAATGACTTCAAAACTGCACACCCCGAAGTCACCCTACTCCAATAGTGGATGATCTTCTACTGGCAGCCAACACCAAGGAGACCTATGAGTCTGGGACCCAAGCACTATTATTCGAGCTTGCTCGGCTTGGATATATGGCTTCTGCCAAAAGGCCCAAACTTGTCAGCAAGAAGTAATCTTCCTGGGTTATTCTCTTAGGGGTTGCAAACGATGGCTCCCTGAGCCCAGAAAAAAAAAACCGTTTTGCAGATACTGCCCCCATCTAATAAGAGAAAACTCAGAGAGTTTCTTGGGACTGCCAGCTTTTTCAGGTTATGGATTCCTGGGTTCGCATCTCTGGCTGCCCCTTTATACCCGCTGATAAAGGGGGATGCCCACTTCCAATGGACCCCTGAGCACCAACAAGCTTTTGATAATGTCAAAAAAAGGTGCTGCTATCTGCTCCGGCCTTAGCACTCCCAGATGTAGAAAACCCTTCACTCTCTATATCGAGGAAAAGAAAGGAATAGCACGGGGAGTGCTCACTCAGTCTTTGGGACCTTGGAAAAAGCCAGTAGCGTATTTATCCAAAAAACTGGACCCATTGGCTAGCGGGTGGCCCCATTGCTTAAGTGCTATAGCAGCGGCAGCCCTTCTAATAAAAGATGCTCATTAATTAACGTTGGGACAGAAGCTAACCATTATAGCCCCCCATGCCCTGGAGAGCATCATCTGTTAGCCTCCAGAGAGGTGACAATCAAACTCCAGAATAAACCACTAGCAGAGCCTCTTGCTTGACAAAGACAGAATAACGCTGGGACCCCCTGCTCCACTCAACCCACCTACACTGCTGCCAGAAGAATCATCAGGACCCGTCACTCATGAGCGTCAACACATACTGGCAAGGAAACCAGTATACAACAAGACTTGAAGGATCAGCCACTGCCTCGCCCTGAAGTCGTATGGTTTACGGATGGCAGCAGCTTCCTCCAAGATGGTAAGCGGCGGGCTGGAGCAGCAGCAGTTAGCAAAACTGATTTCATCTGATACTCTGGTCTCCCAGAAGGGACATCAGTCCAAAAAGCAGAACTGATTGCCCTTATGAAAGCATTGGAACTAGCAACAGGGAAAAGGGCCACCATATAAACTGATAGCCACTATGCATTTGCCACTGTTCATATGCTCGGGACTATTTACCAACAATGCGGGCTATTAACCTCTGCCGGGAAAAAAATAAAAAATAAAGATAAGATCCTCCACCTTGGCTCAGCAGTGCAGGGCCTTAAGGAACTAGCTATAGTGGACTGTCCCGGGCACCAGAAGAGAAACAACCCTGTGGCAGTTGGAAACAGAAGGGCAGATGAGGAAGCTTAATTGGCAGCCCTAAACAGAGTGACTCTGTTAACTTTTTCCACACCGGGGGGAACAAAAATCAGGAGACTTGGCCGCCCCGGAACATTCAGGCAACTTATCATCTGAGGAGACAGATACAGAAATCTGGGACCCTACAGAGCCAAGTTTACAATTTCAAAAAGCCCACCTTTATGTCAAAGACGTACACCAGCTCAACCACTTAGGCTCAAAGAAGTTATAGGCACTCTTAAAGGACCGAAGAAAGGACTTATTATTGACTGACTCAAAGAGGAAAAAAATAGCGGAGCAGGTGACTAGAGCTTTTCAAGTCTTCCAATTAGTTAATACTTTCCCATCCAAGATTCCTGCAGGGAAGCGCATACGAGGAACCAGACCAGGACAATTCTGGGAAGTGGACTTTTCTGAAATTAAGCCAGCAAGGTATGAACTTAAATATCTCCTAGTCTTTGTAGATACTTTTTCAGGATGGGTCGAAGCCTTCCCCATGAAGAAAGAAACAGCTCAGATGGTGGTCAAAAAGATCCTAGAAGACAGTTTTCCAAGGTTCGGCCTGCCTAAGGTAATAGGGTCTGATAACGGACTGGCATCCGTGGCCCAGGTAAGTCAGGGATTTTCCAGGACCCTGGGGATTACTTGGAAGTTATATTGTGCTTATAGACCCCAGAGCTCAGGACAGGTAGAAACGATGAATAGAACCATCAAAGAGACTTAACGAAATTAATCTTGGAGACCGGCATAAAAAATTGGACTATGCTCCTACCTCATGTACTTTTTCGTGCAAGAAATAACCCTCCGCCCCTTTGTGTAACCTCACCCCTTATAAAATTCTCTACGGTGCCCCTCCTCCATTAAGGGACCTAACCCCAACTCTGAGATTAATGATTCCTTTCACACACCCTTGCTAGACAGACTTAAAGCCCTTGAACAAACCCAGCACCCAGCGATACCTGTGGAAACAGTTGGCCACTGCTTATCATCCTGGAGACGAGGGAACTCCACATCGATATCAAGTGGGAGACTTCGTCTACATGAGACAGTATCGGGTGTCATCCCTGGAACCCTGCTGGAAAGGACCATACCAGGTGCTGCTTATAACACCTACAGTGGTGAAAGTGGATGGGATCACTTCCTGGATCCATGCCTCCCATCTCAATCCTGTGCCTTGTCCATACTCTGGCTGGAAACTGGAACAGACTGGCAACCCTCTCAAGTTGCATGTCTGTGGTGTGGGTAGGGCTATGGATTCTTCCCCTGACCACCAGCAGTCCTAATCCCCATCAGCCTGTTCAGCAACAATGGCAAGTTATAAATCCTACTGGGCAAGTAGTGTGGTCTATTTCACATACAGCCCCCTTATGGACTTGGTGGCCATCTCTCCACCCGGACATTTGTCACCTTGCCATAGGCCTCTCTGACTGGGATCTCCCTGACATAGTGGACCCCACACAGATCCCACTAAAGCCCAAACCAGGGCAACATAGACCAACTTACCCCATGAATTATTGATGTCATCTCCCCAGCTCAGGTGTAAACTAGCCAGTCTTGTTTATTAAGTGTGCCCAGCTGATTTCTGAAATCGCAAACAGGCCCAAACCTGTGGAGGACCCAGTGACTTTTATTGTAGATCTTGGGGTTGTGAACACACGGGAGCTACATTGTGAAACCCAAACTCCCCAGACAGTATGATTCGGTAGGATGAAATGACATCTGCATTGATCCCAATAAATATGCCGCTATCCAAGTGGTGTCAAAAACTTGCTGTGGAAAAAATAGTCTATGTTACCCCCTCAATATAACTTTCACTTCCAAAGGAAGGGGCTACCTCAGAACAACATGGCCTATGGGAAATACTTGGGGAATGCGATTCTATATTAATGGCCCTGGTTATGACTTTGGTCTCTGGTTCACCATCCGGCTTAAAAAGGAAGAAAATCCCACAGCAATAGGGCCCAATCCATTCAAGTCAGGAATTAAGCCTCCTAAACCTCCCATGCCTAGATCTACCAAAACCCCTCTACCATCTCAGACTTCGTAGTTTCCGTCTTTGCCTACTTCCCCAGTCCAGAGTACAGCTGACTCCTCCCCCTGGGAACTAATTAAAGGAACCTTTATGGTACTGAACTCCACACAGTCAGAAATCCTTGCATTTCAGCCAAGGTATTTGACAGCTCTGTACAATATTGTGTAATGGTGCAGATACCCCCCAGGGTGCTCTATCATGATCCAGAATCCTTTGAAGGTGGACAAACAACCCGATTTTGCCGGGAGCCAGTGTCCCTTACTCTAGCCATCCTATTGGGGCTAGGAGCTGCTGCAGGAGTGGGTACAGGAACAGCTGATATGATCCATGGGTCACCACAAATGGCCTGATTAGAAACAGCAATAAATCAAGACTTGAAGACGTTAGAGACCTCCATCACAGTTTTGCAGGAATCCTTAACCTCTCTCGCTAAAGTTGTTTTACAGAACAGGTGAGGATTAGACCTCCATTTAATAAGGGAGGGGGGCCTCTGTGCTGTACTGAGAGAAAAATGCTGTTTTTATGCTGACCATACTGGAGTTGTAAAATAATCCATGAGTAAATTGAGAAAATGCTTTGAAGAGCACCAGAGAGAAAGGGAGATTCAACAAGTGTGGTTTGAGTCATGGTTTACCTTGTCCCCCTGGTTAACTACACTCCTATCAGCCTTAGCTGGACCCCTGATCATGCTTATGGTGTTGATAACTGTGGGACCTTGTTTGCTTAACCTCATAGTTTCCTTTCTCCAGGCTCAGATTGGGCAGGTAAAACTCATGGTAATCAGACAGAAATACACTTCACTGGCAGAAATAGAATGTGAGACCCCACAAAAAATTATGATTCATTACTTTTAAAATTAAAAGTAGGCAGAAAAAGGAGAAATGAAAGAATTAAAGAAATTAAAATTGAAACGTAAAGAACCAGGTTTTGTAAAGTTTACAAGCTGTGCTCAAAACCTGAAATTCCTGTGTCAGTGAAGACAATTCCCGGAACTGCCCATTAGATGTGTTGAAATCTTTCCTGACCACCTAGTTACTTAACAACCCCTTCCCAGAAACCGTGCATCTCAGCACGTATACATCTCAGGGCTTCAACCAATCAGTTTAAATGTATACCCCTTCTCAGGGCTGACCAATCACCCCCTGCCCGAACTGTTCCCGCCAATGAATGTGCTAATCATGTTTTAGAGTTGTTATTTGATTTTCCCACAGTATATGATATTTGCTAAAGGAGGCTATGATGTATATAAAGTCCCTGCACTCTCTAAAGATTGTATATAATCTCTTCTCAAGTTGTTCTCGGGGCTCTTTGTTCTTTCCTCCTCTGAAGTGAGCTTTGAGCCCCAGCATGCTGGACCCCCAATAAACCATTTGCTGTGGCATGAGACAATAGGTGCTTGGGTTTTCTCATGTCTCCAAATCACATAAAGAATCTATACCTGACAGTCAGTAAGCCTCAAATTGGAGAAGCAGTGCAGTATTAGCGGCAGGGCTATTTGATCACTCCTGATTCAAAGGAAGGGTGTTCAGGCCACTCAATGCCCTTCTGGACTTCAAATATTACCTAGATTTCTGTTTTCATACTTATATTTCACCAGTATATTCTTGTAAATATCGGAGGTTCCCAATACCATAATTCATCCTGCAGAATGATTCCTAAACCAAATCGAACCTGTTATTACCCTTAACCATGCAATATTTCCTCAATATAACTTAACAGAAGAACAAGGATATTGTTGGTCTTACAATACAGGAATGTAGGGGATCTTCCTCCTGCTGAGAACCTCAAAGTTCCGTGCAGAAATGATCCCTGAAGAAGATGTAGACACCTATGAAAGACCTGAGAGAGCAAAAGTCAACTTCCATGTAAAACAACCTGGTCAAAATGAAGGGCTGTGTCTGAAAGCCTCTCTCTTCTTAATGTAGATTAAATCGACCAAACCAGGCCTGTGTGGAGAGCTGTTCCCGGGTGCCTATGGTTGATATACCATTCTATCTTGTGAAAGTGTCACAGGAAGTATGGGCAGCCTCCATCTCATGGGATCCTTGGAAGCAACTGTTAGGAAAAAGTGGTTGCCAACCCAGTGACCTCATTCAGTTCGTGAAGGAAGTGACCTATCACACTTCCTTGGTGATGGAACTCTCTGAACTCGGGATCCAGGAAGCCAGGCACCCAGAGCCAGTCCCAGTCCCAGTCCCAGTGGTCTCTTTTGTTTGGATTTACCAAGGACAGAGTCAGTCTTTCTTAGTACCTACTGAAGTGAGAATGGCCAAATGCCAGGAGAGCTCTGAAGAGGGGCCTTTTCTGAGAAAGCAGGTAGTGGCTCAACCATGGCTCCTGACAACTTCACAGAGTTGGCAAAGAAGTCCAGGTCTGAGATAGGACAGGCCATTTTGGTGGAACATAGTATGGCCCACCAGTCAGAGGACACTCAGGATACTCACAGACATACTTGGGGGAAGGAGATTCCGTTGTGGGTGTCTGTGTGAGTTTGTGGTTTTGTCTCATGTTCTGAGAATAGGTAGGAAAGGCGGTTTGTTTGTTTAGACTGGAATATTTCTAGAAAGTCGTTTGACAACACGAGTGTTTCTATGTCTGTGTATCCCACTGAATCCGTTTTTGTAGACATTTGAAAAGAGAATTCATCAATGGTTGTGTCCTGTCTAGTAGAAAGCTTCCCAGCATTCATCTTGCCAAATTAAAGAATAAAGAGCTGCTTGCCTTATGGATGGGCAACACCTATTATCTTCTTAAGTTCCTCTTTTCTTCCTGAATACTGGCCACTCTCCAGAATAGCCTCATGGTATTATTTCCAAGATATGTACCACCTCCAAGCTCTGTGACATGATCATGTACTGGATAGCTGAAGGGAATGAGAGCATCTCAGAAAACTCAGATATCAGTGCGACCAGTAAAGTCTCAGTGGAGAAATACTACTTTGGACTTTTGCTTACCTATTGTTCTGTTGTCCTGAATGTCAGGAACGTGTTTGCCTCAGGCCACCCCTGTGTGAAACCTGAAGAAATCAGTTTTCAAATGGAAAAGGATGGGCATCACCTGTGGCTCTTTGCTTAATTGCTTTGGAAATGGATGTGGCTGAATCAGCCTCTTTGCCCTCTGTGAGGCAGTGGCTTAGATTCTCAGCACCTGATGGATCTAAAGAAAGTTTCCAAGTGTGCATCCAAAACCAAAATGGCCAAAAGAGCAGTCATTGTGGATGAAGTCTCTCGCCTTCCTCTGTAAGCTTCCGGACCTCCATCAAGTGAGAATAGGGATCCGTTGGGTCAAACCAGTTCTTCAAAGCTCTTCAGAGGCTAGCCAGTAGGTGCTTGTGTTTTCTCATGACACCAATTCACATAAAGAATCTATACCAGTCAGTTGGCCTCAAACTGGAGAAGCAGAGCAGTATTAAAGAAGGGCTATTTGATCACTCTTGGTTCACAGGAATGGTGTCTAGTCCACTCTGACTTTAGGCAAATGAGGGGCAAGGGAGCTTATTTTGGACACTGTCTTGGGCTGCGCCCGTCATGGAAACCTTTAGCTAGAGGTTATTCAGAGTGTCTATGTTGAAGAAGATGAGGGCCATGTGGGAGTTTTTTGGTTTTAATTGTGGTCAATTGTTGGTGGTTAGAAGAGAATCCTGGGTCCACCTGGGCTGGAATTCTGGTTCGATTCCCCTTAAAGACTGAGTTCTGGAACTGACCTCAGAGAAGTATTGCCATTAATTGTGTTGGGATTTTAGGCGGCAATGCATGAGAGTCGCCATTGGAAACTGAGATCTAAGCCTGGGGTGGCTATTCACCAAGCACTGTCAATCTCAGCCAGGACATCACATGATTTTATTCTGAAAGACTTGGCAGCCATTGTTGAGAGTCAAAACACACATGGACCTCACATTGTAGACCTCAATGGGCCTGGCTTCATGTGGCCTTTTGGCCACTCTTTGGGAAGACTTGCCTCTGAAAATTCTCCAGAGTTTTCCTTGAAATGTGCTTCCTAAAAATTTAATGGTTCTTGAATGAATTGAAACCCACAGTTTCTCCAACTTCATCCTTGAAAAATGTCTAGAGAAATACCATGAAATTTTTGAAATTTCCACGACCAGGTGGCACTGGAGAACCTTTGGATGTCCTGTTGCTGATCAAGAGTGTACCAGACAGTGCCTTCCTTGACTGGGTTTCATGAAAATGGTGTAGAACGGAGCTGCCAGTATAGTGGAGCCTGCTGAGTAGTGGGCCCAGAGCTGTGGTGTGCAGTTGTGTGATAAAACATCTGTGGTGGGGTCATGTGGATCTTACTTTGGCTTCCAAATGCTTGTGACTGACATGGTGCAGCCAGCATACCTTTGTATATTAAGCCATCTTGTTAGATGGAGAGTTTTCAGGGCAATGTTCAGAATCAAGTTGCTACGGTCAAGGGGGCAAGCAATGTGGCGTAGAAGCATGGTTGGTGCATTCTCCTGCAGACCCTTACACACCACACGTGACAGAACTCCCTCCAGCACTGTGTCCCAGTGGAACTCCTTGTATTTTGTGAAGCAAATACCAAACTCCCAGTGCAGCAACAAGAAACACAACAAAATTGGAGAATGACCAAATGGCTTCACAGTCTACACGGAAAGATTCTTAGACCCCAGTGGCCACAGTAAACCCACAAAGAGAGAATTCAGCACTGCTACCTCATGTTCATTGGAAAATAAGAAACCATGTCCTCCATGTAACAGATGCATACACAGCTTTGATGGTCTCACTAAAAAGGAAGCTAAAGCTCCTGAAAACAACATATATTTCACGTGTACAACCTCAAAGACAGTTTCCCAGATGTCTTGAGGCCTGCACACTTCCATGTTTGTGGAGTTTTTACAGTCTCCATTACTTTTGGAAACTCCTCTACCACCTCCAGTGTTGTGAACTCCAGAGCATTTTCCATTCCAGATATGTACTCCTAGATTTTCTAACTCTTCTCCTCTAATTGTATCTTATTTGGGGCTAAGATAATGTCAAGGCATTGTTCTGGATGAGAGTGGGAAGATTTTTTTGTAGCACATATTTGCATACACATTGGATTCATTTTCCAATTATTCATTCAAAATACTGAATCCCTCATAGTAACCCACTCCCTACTAGACTCTGACTACAAATCCTATTATGATGGATAAAAATAGACCAAACCAAATTGAAATACAAGTAGTTCAGAGGATGCAAGGTTAACATTTGGACGTTCCTTTTGCATTATATATGGTAGGAGTTTTAAATCTAGTCATTTTTTTTGTTGAAACACTTCTCCATGTGTTTTTAAAGTTAACAAATATGTGAATTCATGTCTCCATTTCTCTGTAGCCTATTCAGCACATATATTTTTATATGCACATATAGAATCCTACCTGGTACCACACGTACATTCTTGTGAGGTGGTTCACTTGGCAGATACAAATTGTGAGAAGAGATCACTCCTGTTAAACACTGTTGAAACTGAAAATTCAACCTATGAGTGAGTATCCTAGCTGAACAACATTATACATAAATTCATGTTCAGTAAAATGAATATTTTTAGATCTGTGGATGATATATATTTCATGGTGAATTTCATTTGGCTTGTATATTAATACTTTTTAATTTCTGTGTGTGTATTTTAATGTGTATATATATATATATATATATATATATATATATATATATATACTCTCCAGAGTTTTCAAAATATGAAATAAATGTATCTTATTATGTACTCCCTAAATTCATTAATATTTAAGTGCGTATTGATAATCAACTTTTCATAAGATTATTCTAAGACATATTCATCCTCCTGAAATACGTATTTGTTTCCTAGTACTGAAAACTAAGTTAAGTGAATTGTGCATACATATCCTAATATTTTTACACTAATTGACCCAGGTTAATATAAATGCAAGTAGATTTCTATAGGACATGATGTGTATTTTGACGTTCATTTTTTTTCAACACTTGTACATTACTATTTCCTCAGTTTATGCACATCATAAGATATATATTTCATCCACAAGTTCACAAATTTAAAGGCTTTTGTTTCACTTTCAATCACTTCCTGCTTCAGAACACATGTATTCCTCCAGGTTACATGACTGGTCTTTTCATGAGACTTCTTTCCAAACACATTATTTTCGATTTCCACAATTACTTTTGAAGCAAAACTCACATATTCTTCATGATAAACCATAACCCTAATATTACCATTAGATGTATAACTGGTTTGGATGAATGGATATATATCAATATAAGGTTTCCTGTATATTTTCAGATATCAATTTGAACCATTATTTAAGTTGGAACCAGTTATATTATTTATTCACAGTATGGTCTATTCATGCATTATTTCTATACTTATAGACACAGCATACACCTATTTGTATTCAAAATACTAATTTACACGTCTTCAAAATACTGTTCCTAGAAATGGTGAAAGAAATACTCATGTCACCTGATCTACATATACATTTTATCACAGTAATATTCTGGAAACAAAAAGCAAATGTCACACTTATGATTGTACTAAAGCCTAAATGGAAATTGAACATGGATTACTAAAATCATCCATGTCTAGTTTGCCTATTGCTCTCAAATGTGGATCCTATTGGTGACTACATATTTGTTTCTTCCTAAGATTATATATTCAACCTCAAACATGTTGAAAATGTCTAATCCTATTACTCACCTTATACTTTGCCTGATTTCCTAGTGTCTCTATTGATATATATTTTCCCCAGTTCATCATTGTGACTGCCTCTTAACATGTGCTGACATTTACATTCACTCTCTACATGAAACCCTATTGCTAAAGACCATTTTGTCAAAATCCTATACTCACTCATCTTTCTAAAACTACCGTCTATCTTTCTAATCCTACCGACTATCCCTTTTTGACTGCATGTTCTCTTCGACATTCAATCATCCAAGGTACAATATCCTATACCATTGTATATTGATTTATCTGAGACATCTGTGCAGAAATTAATTCAAAGCTAAGTATCCCAATCAAGGGCCCAATGCCCTTCTGGGCATCAAATCTTACCTAGATTTCTGTTTTCATACCTATATTTCAACTGTATATTTTGTAAATATCACATGTTCCCATAACCATTATTCATCCTGCAGAATTATTCCTAACCCAATCGAACATGTTGTTAACCCTAACCATACACTGTTCCCTCAATCTAACTTTACAGAAGATCAGGGAGAGAGTTGGTCTTCCAATACTGGATTGTAGGGTATCTTCCACCTGATGAGAACCTCAAAGGTCCATGCAGAAATGATACATGGAGAAGAAAGCAGCTATGAAGGACCTGAGAGAGCAAAAGTCATTTTCAATGTTAAACAACCGGGTCAGGATGAAGAGATGTATCTGAATCAGCCTTTCTCTTCTTAATATAGAGAAGATGGACCAAACCAGGCCTGTGAGAAGAGCTGTTCCCGGGTGCCTATTGTTGATATACCATTCTAACTTGTGAAACTGTCACAGAAAGTAGGGGCAGTCTCCATCTCCTGGGACCCTTAGAAGCAAATATCAGTACACACTTCCTTGGTGATGGAACACTCTGAACTTGGGATCCAGGAAGCCAGGCACCCAGAGTAAGTCCCAGTCCCAGTCCCAGTGGTCTCAATTGTTTGGATTTACCAAGGACAGAGTCAGTCTTTTTTGGTAGCTACTGAAGTGATAATGGCCAAATGTCAGGAGACCTCTGAAGAGGAGCCTTTTCTGAGAAAGCAGGTAGTGGCTCAACCATGGCTCCTGACAACTTCACAGAGTTGGCGAAGGAGACCAGATCTGAGACAGAACAGGCCATTTTGGGGGAACATAGTATGGACCACCAGTCAGAGGACACTCAATATATTCACCAACATACTTGGGGGAAGGAGGTGCCGTTGTGGGTGTTGGTGTGAGTTTGTGGTTTTGTCTCTTTTCTGAGAATAGGTAGGAAAGACTGTTTGTTTGTTTGGACTGGAATGTTTCTAGAAAGTCGTTTGACAACGCGAGTGTTTCTATGTCTGTGCATTCCACTGTATCTGTGGTTGTAGACATTTGAAAAGCGAATGCATCAATGGTTGTGTCCTGTCTAGTAGAAAGCTTCCCAACATTCATACTGCACAATTTAAGAATGGAGAGAGGCTTGCCTTATGGATGGGCAACACCTACTATCTTCCTAAGTTCTTGTTTTCTTCCTGAATACTGGCCACTCTCCAGAATAGCCTCATGGTTTGGTTTCCAAGATATGTACCACCTCCAAGCTCTGTGACATGGCCATGTACTGGATAGCTGAAGAGAATAGAAGCATCTCAGAAAACTCACATATCAGTGTGACCATTAAAGTCTCAGTGGAAAAACACTGCACTGGGCCTTTTGCTTACCTATTGTTCTGTTTTCCTAAATGTCAGGAAGATCTTTGCCTCAGGAAACCCCTTTGTGAAGCCAGAAAAAAAGAGTTTTCAAATGGAAATGAATGGGCATCACCTGTGGCTCTTTGCTTAATTGCTTTGGAAAGAGATGTGGCTGAATCATCCTCTTCGCCCTGTGTGAGGCAGCGGCTTAGATTCTCAGCACCTGATGGATCTAAAGAAAGTTTCCAAGTGTGCATGCAAAACGAAAATGGCCAAAAGAGCAGTCATTGTGGATGAAGTCTCTCGCCTTCCTCTGTAAGCTTCCTGACCTCCATCACGTGAGAATAGGGATCCTTTGTGTCAAATCAGTTCTTCAAAGCCCTACAGAGGCTAGCACATAAGGGCTTGTGTTTTCTCATGACACCAATTCACATAAAGAATATATACCAGACAGTCAGTAGGCCTCAAATTAGAGAAGCAGAGCAGTATTAAGAGCAGGACTATTTGATCACTATTGGTTCACAGGAAGGGAGTCCAGGCCACCCTGACTTTAGGCAAATGAGGGGCAAGGGAGTTCATTTGGAAAACTGTCTTGGGCTGTGCCCCTCATGGAAACCTCCAGCCAGAGGTTATGAAGAGTGTCTATGTGGAAGAAGATGAGGGCCATTTGGGAGTGTTTTGGTTTTAATTGTGGTCATTTGTTTGGTGGTTGGAAGAGATGCCTAGGTCCACCTGGGCTTGAACTCTGGTGTGATTCCCCTTACAGATTGAGGTCAGGAACTGACCTCAGAGAAGTATTGCCATGAATTGTGTTGGGATTTTAGGAGACCACGCATGAGAGTTGCCTTTGGAAACTGAGATCAATGCCCAGGGTGGCTTTCCAAAGAGCATTGTCAATCTCTGCCAGGGCATCACATTATTTTATACTGAAAGACTTGGCAGCCATCGTTGACAGTCAAAACACACATGGGCCTCACATTGTAGACCTCAATGGGCCTGGCTTCATGTGTCTTTTTGGCCACTCTTTGGGAAGCCTTGCCTCTGAGAATTCTCCAGAGTTTCCTTGAAATGTGCTTCCTCAAACATTAATGGTTCCTGAATGAATTGAAACCCACAATTTCTCCAACTTCATCCTTGAAAAATGGCTAGATAAATACCATGAAATTTTTGAAATTTTCATGACCAGGTGGCACTGGAGAACCTTTCAATGTCCTCTTGCTGATTAAGTGTGTACCAGACAGTGCCTTGATTGACTAGGTTTCATGAAAATGATGTAGAACAGAGATACCAGTATGTTGGAGCCTGCTGAGTAGTGGGCCCAGAGTTGTGGTGTGCAGGTGTGTGATAAAACATCTGTGGTCGGGCCATGTGTATCTGCCATTGACTTCCAAATGGCTTGTGGCTGACATTGTGCAGCCAGGAATCACTTATATGTCTGATAACTCTCCATATAAGGCATCTTGTTATATGGAGATGTTTCAGGACAATGTTCAGAATCAGGTGCAATGGTCAAGGGGACAAGCTATGTGGGATAGAAGCCTGGTTGATGCATTCTCCTGCAGACCCTGACCCATCTCATGTGAAAGAACTCCCTCCAGCACTGTGTCCCAGCTGAATTCCTTGTATTTTGTGAAGCAAATAACAAATTCCCAGTGCAGCAGCAAGAAACACCACGAAAAGTGGAGGATGACCAAATTGCTTCACAGTCCACACGGGGAGTCACTTAGCTTTCAGTGGCGACAGTTTAACTACAAAGAGTGAATTCAGCACTGCTGCCTCATGTCCTTTGAAAAACAAGAAACCATGTCCTCCAGGTCACATAGATGCAGATCCAGCTTTGATGGTCTCATTAGAAAGAAAGCTAAAGCTCCTGACAACAACATATATGTCAAGTGCCCATCGTCAGAGGCAGTTTCTAAGGAAGTCTTCAGGCTGGCAGAGCTCCATGTTTGATAGCATTTACCTATCAGACCAGGATGCAAGAAAAGACCACTGACTCCAATTAAAATCAAGTTAAAGCAAGCTTATATTTTCCACTGCCCAGGTGGCCTCTCCCTCCCAAAACAGTGGGAACAAGACAGCCACCCAAATTTCCTAGAGCCCAGGTTTATAACCCAGAATTTTACACTACAGGGGGGTTAAAATATCAGAACTTTGACAAGCATCAAACTAATCGTAGTTTATATATATATATATATATATATATATATATATATATATATATATATATATGTATATATATATTTGCTGGCCCCAACATCAGAATTTATGAAGACCATTAGAGCCTCAGAGAGGGTCATTGTCTGGCCAGGGAAGGCCAGTATTTATGAGGTGTCAATAAAGTTTCATAGAGGGCTGTTCCTGGTCAAAGAGCCAGGCATGGGTGAGTTCAAGGCCACGGGCAGGCATTGCAAGCAGGTTCAGAATTTGGTGTAATTTATAGTTAAGCCAAAATTTTCTTTTCATGGCTTTGTGGCAAGATGGATCCCAATTTTAATAAAAGATCAGGTTGGGTCTATCATTCCCCCCTTTTCTAATGTGTCCCTTTCAAATCTTTGATAGGGTAGGGGAAGAGCACTGAGGGAATTTTAATACCTCACGTAACAGTCTCCATATTTTTTGAACTCACACAAAACCAGTCTCCCTGATTTTACCTGACTTAATTAATTACTTAAAATGAAAGTCTATTTATTTTTCGCTCCATTGTTGTAAGAAGAGTGGCGTCACTCATTTTGGCTTCTTCTGAGCTGAGAGAGGGTGACATGAGGGGGCACAGCATGAGGAACATGAGTTGCCTTTTAGAAGTCAGTTCGGTTTGAAGTCTGGTTGTGGTAGAACAGTTTGTAAAGTCATCTGGGGATGGGTTCTTCTATGAGAGAAACAAAAACCATGAGTACTGAATAAATGTTGCAGCTGCTGAAACAAGTCACTGTATAGATGTCCCCTCATCTGTCTTCAATATCCCCAGTTATCAGGACTTTCAACTTAATATTTAACTTTTAGTGTCACAGTTGTCCCACCCCATAAGATACAGTTTAATAATTTAATGTCATCTGATCTTGCAAATTCCTTTTACTAGTATGACCTCTGTGTGTAATAGAGAAACCTTTAATTCTGTTAGTCAGGGCTGGATAATCATACTAGCAAACACCAAGCCTACCTGTGTAGGTTAGGAATATCTGTAGGCCTTAAACAAAAAACTTCTGCCTCTGGTAGCTCCTCTTGATAGTCTCTTTTTATTCTCATCAGGCATTCCTCTCTGAGAATCCTTCTTTGTAGCCTCCAGTCTTACTTATTTTGGGAGGCTACCATAAAGTGTATAAGTTAAAATATTATTATAACTATTATTATTTAAAATGCCCAGGAATGGCTGTATTTTGGGTTTATCTGTCTTTGCTAAGAGTTTAAGATGAAGCAGTAAAACTGACTTTTGTTTCTATCTATTGTTAACAGTCAGCTGAGATTTTATGGGAGTCATTTCTGGGGAAACTTGAGAGCAGCTTCTCAGTTCTGCTAGTGCCAATTGCGGTAGGTGATTCCAGGTCTTGCTTGACCATGTGGCTTCTCTCAGAAGCATCAGGAATATCTCCCTTCTCTGATGACTCTCTTCTTCGTAGAAAATGCACTGATTGGCTTTCTGTTCTCCAGTGGCCTCATTAATCTTCCTGATCAGGAGTTTATGTGGCTGAGAGTTGCAAAGTTCTTTAGAGAAGTCTCCTGTTCCCTGGATACAAACTGACTCAGAGGTCAAGAGCCAAAATTTGTTTTATTGTCCCTTTTCATTTAAATTAAATTTTAAATCCTAATCTTAAACATCCAGCAAATAAATTTTAACAGCCTTATATTAAGAGTACTGTGCTTTAATGTCTATAATTTAAAATTATTTATCTTTTTATTATTTGGGATCTGTATTTTTCTGTCTTGTAGGTGATGCCTTATTATCTTAAATTAACCAATGTTGTGTTCAAAAGCAACTCTTTTGTAAAACACTAACAGGGAATCTTTAGTTAACTTATAAGGAAATTACAAAATAAAATTAACAAGAGTAAAAATACTTAGTTCGTGTAATAGCTACCCTGAATTTTTGGCTGAGTTATAAATTATATCCCCTTTTTGAGATCCTAGTAATCTTGACAGAAAAAAAAAAAACTTCTGAACGTAACTTTAAATTAAATAACATCTGACCTACTGCTTTCGTAGTTATTCTCACATGTTGTAAGATGAGACACAGAGCCTTATCTCAGGTAAGGCAGGGCTCTATATAAATCTTAAGTCTTTTAGTTCTAAAGCTGATCTTTTTTTTTTTAAATATCATCTTACACAGTTTACATAAATTGTTTGAGGTCACATGAACATTAGCTAACACCATATGATATCACATTTAAAACATGAATTAAAGAAAGGCTGAAAGTTTTTAACCTTTACATAGATTAGGCGCTCATTAACTTTAAAATATATTTAAATTTTTCCCCAATGTAAAAAGTAACATAAAACTTTACATATCTTATTGATAACAAGTAAATAAATCCCCAATATATATATATATTTTTTTACCATACAACTTCAGAACACCAGCTTGATGTAATGCTCTTTTAAAGTTTCTACCTTACAGACTTGTATACCTGGAAGATATGAGCACATTAATAGCATCACAATGACATTGATGTTTTTACATTAACCAAATTTAGCTTTTAAAGAAATTCCAGTACAGTGCTCTAAAATAACAGTTCTTATTTAATCAGTTGTTTAATTTTTATGGTTGCTTGCTCTAGAAAAATAAAAATAAACACAATGTTATGGGTAAACTTTTGTTTTCAGAAATTTGTGTCGCTTTATCACATGACTGATTTTTACAATCTTATACAGACTTTAGAACAAACTTATACAGACCTTACTAAATCAATCAGATATCTAACAAAAGTACTCATGAATGAGTAATCCCATATCAAATTTACTTCACTTATTTATCAAAATATTAGAGAAATGTATTGAACAGTGTAAACCATTTTTTTGTTAAAGGAAAAGTCCTAGAACCAAGGCATATTAGACATTTTATAGACATTAATATTTTATTAGATTTTTGAGCAGCTAGAAAAACTTGTAAGCTTAAATTTAAAGACATTTATTGTTATTTGTTTATCCAAATTTAAAGTGAACCATTTAACTCACGTGAATTAAAGATCTTTGAATCCACTTTTTAAAATTTGTTTTTATGAGTGCTTTTTTTTAATGATCGCTCCTTATATATGTTAATTTGTATATCATATATATGATATACGAACATATGGATATATGGACATACAACACATAACAAAATTGTGCACAAATAATAATAGTAAGGCCTTGTAGCTTTTCACAGGTGAAATCTCCATTGTAATGTTTCAGAACTCCACTGTTGGTCAAAGATAGAACTGATGAGAAAAATATTAACCTACTTCTCTAGGATCAAAATAACGAGCTCAAAAAAAATACAGAATCTAAGGAAAAAAATGAGAGTCCTAGAAAAAATGACTGGCCAGTAATTAGTAAATACCATACGATTTACCTTTTTTTTTCCCACTTAGACATCAGATCAGTCTCCTACTGAGCTTGCAGGCTTCTTTCATTTACATTTCAACATAAGTCCTGGCTGAGTTCTGGAAGGAGCTGGACAAAACTGCTATTCTGAGCGGACACCTCAGGCCTAAGGCACTTTAACCATAATTTTCAGGTGAGGATGTTGAAAATTATGATACAATTTTAAGATTCAATTCAAAATTTTATACCTTAACATCTTGTTTTGTCAACAGATACCATACTATGATTGACTATCCTTGTCCAAATTAATGCACTGACACACTGTGACATTTTCCCAGGCTACCCAATTAAAAATTGGTGAAAAAAAAGACTAAATGATTGGGAAGTTACTTGCCAACTTGGAAGTAGAATTCTTTAGTTTTCCATTTTAAGTATTTAAGTTCTCTGGCATGAATTATCTGAAATCATAAACTAAAAAATTACCTAAACCCGACTTTTAACTGCAACATTGAGCAATGCTACAAAAACCCATCCAGATACCATATTGTTACAATAAAACATCATCATTTAGACACACATTCAGCTAAGATCATTCCCAAGAAACAATTTATAATATCAACACATTATTGCACATGTCTTAAATGGCCAGAAACAAAGACAAAAGATAGACAGAAAGGAGCTCCAGACTATGGCTGACAGGACAGAAGCCTTTAAAACAGCAGATAAGAGAAAAATCTCCTACACCAGTGGCATGATAGATGTCCCCACAAGGGCATCAGATGTTTTCACAGAGGGGCAACCTGAAATGTAATATCAAAGGTCTCCATGGTGACTTTACTGCATTTAGTGTCTCCTTTTTCTTTTTCTCTTTTTTAAGAAAACAGAGGTGGCATAATACTTACAGTGCAGGGAAGGAAGGAGGGAATTTACTAAAGCAACAGGACTTCGGCAGCTGCTGGGAGTCCCTCAGTCCCGTCTTTTACTTACAGGATTAGCTCCTCTGGTTTGGTTCCACCCCAAGCACGGTGAATCTCCTAACATTTCAGTAGTCAGCTCTCAAAAATTCTGGGGTCGGGGGGTATCAAAATTCGTAACTTAAATTTCGGTTCTGGACCTTGAAGCCAATTAATACCAATTTAATATAAGGACAGGGTTTGAGAAAAAGTAAAAGGGAGGTTTACTGCTTTGCTAACAAAGGATAAAAACAGGGGACTCTGTCCAAAGTTGTGACTCTCTTGATCTGGAGGGACAAGGGGTTTTAAAGGAGCTCCAAAATGTTAGTCCAGGACACAAGAAAAGACCACTGACTCCAATTAAAATCAAATTAAGGCAAGCTTAATATTTCAAGCAGCCAGGCTGCCTCTCCCTCTCAAAATGGTGGGAACAAGACAGCAACCCCACCTTTCCTACAGCCCAGCTTTATAGCCCAGAAAGTTACACAAAAGTGGGGTTACAGAAAACAGAACTTTGACAAACATCACAGTAATTGTAGTTTACATTTGTTTTTTCTGGCCCCAGCATCAGAAATTATGAGGACCATTAGAGCCTCAGAGAGGGTCATTGTCTGGCCAGGGAAGGCGAATATTTATGAGGTGTCATTAAAGTTTCAGAGAGGGCCGTTATCTGGTCAGAGAGCCAGGCATGGGTGAGTTCAAAACATGGTCAGGCATTCTAAGCAGGTTCAGAATTTGCAGTAATTTATAGTAAAGCAAAAATTATCTTTTCATGGCTTTGTGGCAAGATGGCTCACAATTTTAATGAAAGATCATGTTGGGTGATCAACCCTGTCCCCTACTTTTGGAAAATCCTCTACCACCTCCAAGGTTGTGAACTCCTGAGCATTTTCCATTCCAGATATGTATTCACAGAATTTCTAACTCTTCTTCTCTAATTGCATCTTACTTGGGGCGAAGTTAATGTCAAGCCATTGTTCTGGATGAGAGTGGGAAGAATATTGTGCAGCACATAATTGCATACACATTGGATTCACTTTCCAATTTTCCAATTGAAATACTGAATTCCTGACAATAACCCATACCCTTCTAGACGCTAACTACAAATACAAATATGATGGAGAAAAATAACCCAAACGGAATTGAAATACAAGCAGTTCAGAGGAGGCATGGTGTATATTGGACTTGCCTTTTGCAAGATAAAAGGTAGGTGTTATAAATCTAGTCATTTTTTAATTGGAATAGTTTTATATGTGTATTAAAGTTAACAAATATGTGAATTCCTATCTCCCTTTCGCTGTAACCTATTCAGCACATTAATTTTTATATACACATATAGAATCCTACCTGATATCACACGTACATTTTTGTGAGGTGCCTGACATTGCAGATACAAATTGTGAGAAGAGATTACTCCACCTAAATGCTGTTGGAACTGAAAATTCAAGCTAATGGTGAGCTTCCTAGTTGAATAACATTATACATAAATCCATGTTCAGTAAAATGAATATTTTTGGATCTGTGGATGATATATATTTCATGGTGAAATTCGATTGGCATATATAATTCTACTTTTGAATGTCTTTGTTTGTGTGTGTGTTTGTGTGTGTGTGTGTGTGTGTATATATATACATATATATATATATATATATATATATATATATATATATATATATATATATACAAAATAAATCTCCAGATTTTTCAAAATATGAAATATATGTGTCTTATATACACTCCCTAAATTCATTCATGTTCATGTATGTGGATTAATAATCAACTTTTCACAAGATTATTCTCAGAAATATTCATCCACCTGAAATACATATTTGTTTCCTAGTACTGAAAACTAACTTCAGTGAAAGGTGCAAACAAATCCTAGTATTTCTACATTAACTGACCTAGTTTAATATCAATGCTAGTAGATTCCTATGGGACATGATGTGTATTTTGACATTAATTATTATTCAACACTGGTACATTACTATTTCTTCAGTTTATGCACATCATAGGATATATATTTCATCCACTACTTAGCAAATTTATAGGCATTTGTTTCACTTTCAATCACTTCTTGCTCCAGAACACATGTATTTCCCTATGTTTCTTGACTGGTGTTTTCATGAGACTTTTTTCTAATATATTATTTTCAATTTCCATGATCAATTTTTAAGCAAAACTCACACATCCTTCATGATAAAACATAACCCTAAGATGACCATTAGATATATAACTGGTTGGAATGATTGATTGTGCATCTTTATAACATTTCTTATATATTTTCAGATATCCATTCAATCCATTATTTAAAGTGGATCCAGTTATATTATTTATTCCCAGTATGGTCTATTCATGCGTTATTGCTATATTCATAGACAGAGGGTATACCTATTTGTTCCCCAATACAAATTTATATGTCTTCAAAATATTGCTCCTGGAAATGGTGGAAGAAATACTCATGTCACGTGATATACATATACATTTTATCACAGAAATATTCTGGACACAAAAAGCAAAGGTCACACTTTCAATTGTACCAAAGCCTAAATGAAAAGTGAGCATGGATTACTAAAAACATCTATGTCCAGGTTGCCTAATGCTCTCAAATGTCAATTCTATTGGTGACTACATATTTGTTTCTTCCTAAGATTATATATTCAACCTCAAGCCTGTTGAAAATGTCTAATCCTATCACTCACTTTGTACTTTGCTTGATTTCCTAATGTCTTTATTGATATCTGCTTTCCCTCATATTTTCCCCAGTTCATCATTGTGACTGACTCTTCACATGTGCTGACATTAACACTCACTCTCTAACCGAAACCCTATTGCTAAAGAACTTTTTGTCCAAATCCTATACTCACTCTTCATTCTAAACCTAACGACTACCTTCCTCATCGTACTGAATATCGCTTTTTGACTGGATGTTCTCTTCAACATTCAATCATCCAAGGTACAAGGTCCTATGCCATTGTTTATTGATTTATCTGAGACAACTGTGTAGCACATAACTCAAAGCTAAGTATACCACTTAAGGGTCCAATTCCCTTCTGGGCTTCAAATCTTTCCTAATTTTCTGCTTTCATACTTATATTTCACCTATATACTCTTGTAAATATCGGAGGTTGCCAATACCATTATTCATCTCACAAAATGATTCCTAACCCAAATCAAACATGTTATTAACCCTAAACATACACTGTTCCATCAATATAACTTACAGAAGAGCAGGGACAGAGTTGGTCTTACAATATAGGAATGTAGGTGATCTTCCACCTTCTGAGAACCTCAAAGATCCATGGAGAAATGATCCTTGGAGAAGATTTATGCAGCTATGTTGGACCTGAGAGAGCAATAGAAATCTTCCATGGCAAACAACCTGGTCAGGATGAATTGATGGGTCTAAGTCAGCCTCTCTTTTCTTATTGTAAAGAAGTTGGAAGAAACCAGGCCTGTGTGGAGAGCTGTACCTGGGTGCCTAAGGTTGATATTCCATTCTAACTTCTGAATGTGTCAGAGGATGTTGGGGCAGCCTCCATCTCATGGGACCCTTGGAAGCAACTGTTAGGACAAAGTGGTTTTCAAGGCAGTGACCTCATTCAGTTCCTGAAGGAAGTGACCTCTCCTCACTTCCTTGGTGATTGAATTCTCTGAACTTGGGATCCAGGAAGCCAGGCACCCAGAGCCAGTCCCAGTCCTAGTCCCATTGGGCTAACTTGTTTGCTTTTTCCAAGGACAGAGTCAGTCTTTCTTGGTACCTACTGATGTGAGGATGGCCAATTTCCAGCAGAGCTCTGAAGAGGCACCTTCCCTGAGAAAGCAGGTAGTGGCTCACCGCTGTCTCCTGACAACTTCACATAGTTGGCCAAGGAGACCAGATCTGAGAGAGGACAGGCCATTTCGGGGGAACATAATATGGCCCACCAGTCAGAAGACACTCTGGATAGTCACAGACCTACTTGGGGGAAGGAGGTGGCTTTGCCGTTGTGGGTGTGAGTTTGTGGTTTTTTTCTCATGTTCTGAGAATAGGTAGGAAAGGCGTTTTTTTCTGGTGTGGAGTGGACTGTTTCTAGTAAGTCCTTTGACATTGTGAGGGTTTCTATGTCTGTGTATCCCACTGTATCCGTGGTTGTAGACATTAGAAAAGAGAATGCATCAATGGATTTGTTTTATCTAGTAGAAAGCTTCACCACATTAATACTGCCCAATAGATTAATGGACTTCACTTTGCCTTATGGATGGGCAACACCTACTGTCTTCTTAAGTTACTGTTTTCTTCGTGAATTCTGGCCACTCTACAGAATACGCTCATGGTTTTGTGTCCCAGATATGTAACACCACAAGGCTCTGTGACATGGCCATGTACTGGATAGCTGAAGAGATTGAGAGCATCTCAGAAAACTCAGATATCAGTGTGACCAGTAAAGTCTCAGTGAAGAAACCCTTCTTGGGCCATTTGCTTACTTGTGTTTCAATTACCCTGAATGTCAGGAAGGTCTTTGCCTCATGCCAACCCTTTGTGAAGCCTGAAGAAAACTGTTTTCATATGGAAATGAATGGGCTTCACCTGTGGCTCTTTGCTTAATTGCTTTGGAATGGGATGTGTCTGAATCAGTCTCTGGTCCTTGTGTGAGGCTGTGACTTAGATTCTCAGCACCCAATGGATCTAAAGAAAAATCCCATGTGCTTCCCAAACCGAAATGGCCAAAAGAGAAGTCATTGTGGATGAATTTTTTTGCCTTCTTGTTTTAGGTTCCTGACCTCCATTAAGTGAGAATAGGGATTCTTTGGATTAAATGAGTTCTTCAAATCCATGCAGAGGCTTGCCCATATGTGCTTGGGTTTTCTCATGACTCCAAATCACATAAAGAATCTATACCTCACAGCCAGTAGGCCTCAAATTGGAGAAGCGGAACACTTTAACAGCAGGAATATTTGATCACTCCAGGTTCACAGGAGGAGTGTCCAGGCCACCATGATTTTAGGCAAATGAGGGGCAAGTGAGCTTATTTTGGACACTTTCTTAGGCTGTGCCACTCATAGAAATCTCCAGCCAGAGGTTATGATGAGTGTCTATATGGAAGAAGATGAGGGCCCTGTGGGAGTGTTTTGATTTTAATTGTGGTCATTTTTGTGGTGGTTGGAAGGAATGACTGGTTCCACCTGGGCTTGAACTCTGGCGTGATTCCCCTTAGAGACTGAGTTCTGGAACTGAACTCAGAGAAGTATTGCCATGAATTGTGTTGGGATTTTAGAAGGCCATGCATGAGACTCACCCATGGAAACTGAGATCTAGGCCCAGGGTGTCTTTCCACAAAACAATGGGAACCTCAGCCAGGATATCACATGATTTTATTCTGAAAGATTGGCAGGTATAGTTGAGAGTCAAAACACACATGGACCTCACATTGTAGGCCTCAATTTGCCTGGCTTCATGTGACCTTTTGGCAACTCTTTGAGAAGCCTTGCCTGTGAGTGTTCTCCAGAGCTTTCATTGAAATGAGCTTTCTCAACACTTAATGGTTCCTGAATGATTTGAAACCCACAGTGCCTCCAACTTAATCTTTGAAAAATGGCTAGATAAATACCATGAAATTTTTGAAATTTCCATGACCAGGTGGCACTGGAGAATCTTTGGAAGTCCTGTGGTTGATCATGTGTATACCAGAGAATGCCTTGTTTTACTGGGTTTTATGAAAATGGTGTAGAACAGAGATGCCAGTAATTTGTATCCTGCTGATTAGTGGGCCTAGAGCAGTGGTGGGCAGGTGTGTGATAAAACACCATGGTGGGGCCATGTGGATCGGCCATTGGCTTCCAAATGGATTATGACTGACATAGTGCAGAAATCAGACACTTAATGTAAAGGCATTTTTTATATGGAGAGGTTTCAGGGCAATGTTCAGAATCAGTTTACTATGGTTATTGGGGCAAGCTGTGTGGGATAGAAGCCTGGTTGGTGCATTCTCCTGCAGACCCTGACCCACCACACGTGACAGAACTCCCTTCAGCACTGTATCCTAGTAGAACTCCTTGTATTTGGTGAAGCAAATATCAAATTCCCAGTGCAGCAGCAAGAAACACCACGAAAAGTGGAGGATGACCAAATGTCTTCACAGTCCACACGAGGAGACACTTAGCCTCCAGTGGCCACAGTTTACATACAAAGAGAGAATTCAGCACTGCTGCCTCATGGTCATTGGAATATAAGAAACCATGTCTTCCAGGTCACATAGATGCAGACCCATTTTGATGGTCTCACTACAAAGGAAGTTAAAGCTCATGACAACAACATATATTTCAAGTGCCCAACCTCAGAGGCAGTTTTCCAAGAAGTCTTAGGCCAGCAGAGCTCCATGTTTGTGGAGTGTTTACACTGTTCTTTACTTTTGGAAACTCCTCTACCACCACCAAGGTTGTGAACTCCCGAGCATATTCCATTCCAGATATGTATTCACAGATTTTCACACTTTTCTACTCTAATTGTGTCTTACTTGGGCCAAGGTAATTTCAAGGCATTGTTCTGAATGTGAGTGGGAAGATTTTTGTGTAGCACATATTTACATACACATTCGATTCATTTTTCAATTTTCTATTTGAAATACTGAAGCCCTGAAACTAACACACACCCTACTATACTCTGACTAATAATTCTAATATGATGGTGAAAAATAACCCAAACAGAATAGAAATACAAGCAGTTCAGAGGAGGCATGGTGTATTGTTACAATTGCCTTTTGCATTATATAGTGTAGGAGTTATAAATCTAGTCATTTTTTTGTTGAAATAGTTCTACATGTGTTTTTAAAATTAACAAATATGTGAATTCCTGTCTCCCTTTCTCTGTAGCCAATTCAGCAGATGTAGTTTTATATGCACATATAGAATTCTACCTGGTACCACACGTACATACTTGTGAGGTAACTGAATTGGCAGATGCAAATTGTGAGAAAGGATAACTCCTCCTAAATGCTGTTGGAACTGAAAATTCAACCTATGGGTGAGCTTCCTAGTTGAATAACATTATACATTAATCCATGTTCAGTAAAATGAATATTTTTCGATCTGTGGATTATATATATTTCATGATGAATTTCGATTGGCATATATATTGCTACTTTTTTTCTTTTATTGGTTGCTCAAAACATTAAAAATCTCTTGACATATAATATTTCTTACATTAGATTCAAGTGGCTTATGAACTCCCATTTTTAGCCCAAATAGAGATTACAGAATCACATCGATTACACATCCACATTTTTACATAATGCCCTATTAGCTACTGTTGTATTCTGCTACCTTTCCTATACTCTACTATCTCCCCTCCCCTTCCTTCCGATCTTCTCTTTTTTCCCCATCTACTGTAATTTATTTCACTCCATGTTTATTTTCCCATTCCACTCACAACAATATGTAATTTTGTGTAACAATGAGGGTCTCCCTCCATTATCATGCAATTTCCCTTTTCTCTCACTTACCCTCCCACCTCATGTCTCTGTTTAAAGTTAATCTTTTCTTCCTGCTATTGCTCCCTGCTCTGTTCTTAGTTGCTCTCATTATATCAAAGAAGACATTTGGTATTTATTTTTTAGGGATTGGCTATCTTCACTAAGCATAATCTGCTCCAGTGCCATCCATTTTTCTGCAAATTTTATGATTTTGTCATTTGTTAGTGCTGCGTAATACTCCATAGTGTATAAATGCCACATTTTTTTTTATCCATTCATCTATTGAAGGGCATCTGGGTTGGATCCACAGTGTATCAATTGTGAATTGTACTGCTATGAAAATCCATGTGGTAGTATCCCTGTATTACTCTCTTTTAAGGTCTTCAGGGAATAGTCAGAGAAGGGCAATAGCTGAGTCAAATTGTGGTTCCATTCACAGCTTTCCAAGGAATCTCCATACTGCTTTCCAAATTGGCCACACCAGTTTACAGTCCCACCAGCAATGTACAAGAGTATCTTTTACCCCACATCCTTGCCAGCACTTGTTGTTGTTTGACTTCATAATGGCTACCTATTTACTGGAGTGAGATGGTATCTTAGGGTGATTTTGATTTGAATTTCTCTGACTGCTAGAAATGGTGAGCATTTTATTATGTACTTGATGAATGATTGTATGTCCTCCTCTGAGAAGTGTCTGTTCAAGTCCTTGACCCATTTGTTTATTGGGTTATTTGTTATCTTATTGTCTAATTTTTTGAGTTCTTTGTATATTCTGGATATTAGGCCTCTATCTGAAGTGTGAGGAGTAAAAATTTGTTCCCATGATGTATGCTCCTTATTTACCTCTCTTATTCTTTCTCTTGCTGATAAAAAACTTTTCAGTTTAAGTAGTCCCATTTGTTGATGCTTGTTATTAACTCTTGTGCTATGGATGTCATATAAAGGAATTTGGAGCCCGACCCCATAATATGTAGATCAGAGCCAACTTTTTCTTCTATCAGACACAGAGTCTTTGATTTGATATCTAGCACCTTGATCCACTATGAGTTAACTTTTGTGCATGGCGAGAGAAAGGAATTCAGTTTCATTTTGTTGCACATGGATTTCCATTTTTCCCAACACCATTTGTTGAAGATACTATATTTCCTCCATTGCATGCTTTTAGCTCCTTTATCAAATATAAAATAGTTGTAGCTTTTTGGATTAATCTCTGTGTCCTCCATTCTGTACCATTGGTCCACCCGCCTGTTTTGGTACCAGTACCATGCTGTTTTTTTTTTTAATTAATTTTATTGTAGGTTGTTCAAAACATTTCATAGTTCTTGATATATCATATTTCACACTTTGATTCAAGTGGGATATGAGCTCCCATTTTTACCCCATATACAGATTGCAGAATCACATCAATTGCACAACCATTGATTTACATATTGCCATTCTGGTGACTGTTGTATTCTGTTGCCTTTCCTATCCTCTACTATCCCCCCTCCACCCTCCCTTCCCCTCTTCTCTCTCTACCTCCTCTACTGTAATTCATTTCTCCCCCTTATATTTTTCCTCCTTTCCCCTCACTTCCTCTTGTATGTAATTTTGTATACCCCTGAGGGTCTCCTTCCATTTACATGCAATTTTCCTTCTCTCTCCCTTTCCCTCCCACCTCTCATCCCTGTTTAATGTTAATCTTCTTCTCATGCTCTTCGTCCCTACTCTGTTCTTAGTTACTCTCCTTATATCAAAGAAGATATTTGGCATTTGTTTTTAAGGGATTGGCTAGCTTCACTTAGCATAACCTGCTCTAATGCCATCCATTTCCCTCCAAATTCTATGATTTTGTCATTTCTTAATGCAGAGTAATATTCCATTGTGTATAAATGCCACATTTTTTTATCCATTCTTTTATTGATGGACATCTATGTTGGTTCCACAGTCTTGCTATTGTGAATTGTGCTGCTATGAACATGGATGTAGCAGTGGCCCTATAGTGTGCTCTTTTTAGGTCTTTAGGGAATAGACCGAGAAGGGGAATAGCTGGATCAAATGGTGGTTCCATCCCGAGCTTTCCAAGAAATCTCCATACTGCTTTCCAAATTGGGCGGACCAATTTGCAGTCCCACCAGTAATGTACAAGAGTACACTTTTCCCGACATCCTCGCCAGCACTTGTTGTTGTTTGACTTCCTAATGGCTGCCAATCTTACTGGAGTGAGATGGTATCTTAGGGTGTTTTTTTTTTTGCATTTCTCTGACTGCTAGAGATGGTGAGCATTTTTTCATATACTTCTTGATTGATTGTATGTCCTCCTCTGAGAAATTTCTGTTCAGGTCCTTGGCCCATTTGTTGATTGGGTTATTTGTTATCTCATTGTCTAATTTTTTTAGTTCTTTGTATATTGTGGATATTAGGGCTCTGTCTGAAGTGTGAGGAGTAAAGATTTGTTCCCAGGACGTAGGCTACCTATTTACCTCTCTTATTGTTTCTTTTGCTGAGAAAATAACTTTTTAGTTTGAGTAAGTCCCATTTGTTGGTTCTAGTTATTAACTGTTGTGCTATGGGTGTCCTATTTAGGAATTTGGATCCCGACCCCACAGTATGTAGATCATAGCCAACTTTTTCTTCTATCAGACGCCATGTCTCTGATTTGATATCAAGTTCCTTGATCCACTTTGAGTTAACTTTTGTGCATGGTGAGAGAAAGGGATTCAGTTTCATTTTGTTGCATATGGATTTCCAGTTTTCCCAACACCATTTGTTGAAGATGCTAGCCTTCTTCCATTGCATGCTTTTAGCCCCTTTATCGAATATAAGATAGTTGTAGTTTTGTGTATTGGTTTCTGTGTCCTCTATTCTGTACCATTGGTCCACCCGCCTGTTTTGGTACCAGTACCATGCTGTTTTTGTTTCTATTGCTCTGTAGTATAGTTTGAAGTCTGGTATAGCTATACCGACGGATTCACACTTCCTGCTTAGCAATGTTTTTGCTATTCTGGGTCTTTTATTTTTCCATATGAATTTCATGATTGCTTTCTCTATTTCTACAAGAAATGCCATTGGGATTTTGATTGGCATTGCATTAAACCTATTGAGAACTTTTGTTAATATCGCCATTTTGATGATGTTAATTCTACCTATCCATGAACAGGGTATATTTTTCCATCTTTTAAGATCTTCTTCAATTCTCTCTTTAGGGTTCTGTAGTATTCATTGTATAAGTCTTACACCTCTTTTGTTAGGTTGATTCCCAAGTACTTTATTTTTTCTGAGTATATTGTGAATGGGGTGGTTGTCCTCATATATATTTTAGAGGATTTGTCGCTGATATACAGGAATGCCTTTGATTTATGTGTGTTGATTTTATATCCTGCCACTTTGCTGAATTCATTTATTAGCTCTAATAGTTTCTTTGTAGACCCTTTTGGGTCTGCTAGGTATAGAATCATGTCATCTGCAAATAGTTATAATTTGAGTTCTTCTTTTCCTATTTTTATGCCTTTAATTTCTTTTGTCTGTCTAATTGCACTGGCCAGTGATTCGAGAACTATGTTGAACAGAAGTGGTGAGAGAGGGTATGCCTGTCTTGTACCAGATTTTAGAGCGAATGCCTTCAGTTTTTCTCCATTCAGAATGATGCTAGGCTGAGGCTTAGCATAGATTTCTTTTACAATATTGAGGTATGTTCCTGTTATCCCTAGTTTTTCTAGAGTTTTGAACATAAAGGGATGCTGTATTTTGTCGAATGCTTTTTCCGCATGTATCGAGATGATCATATGGTTCTTATATTTAAGCCTATTGATGTGGTGAATAACATTTATTGATTTTCGTATATTGAACCAACCTTGCATCCCAGGGATAAATCCTACCTGATCATGGTGCACAATTTTTTTGATATGTTTTTGTATCCGGTTCGCGAGAAGTTTATTGAGCATTTTTGCATCTAGGTTCATTAGAGATATTGGTCTGTAGTTTTCTTTCTTTGGAGTGTCTTTGTCTGGTTTAGGAATCAGGGTGATGTTGGACTCATAGAATGAATTTGGAAGTTCTCCCTGTTTTTCATTTTCCTGAAATAGCTGGAAAAGTATTGGTATTAGTTCCTCTTTAAAGGTTTTGTAAAACTCTGCTGTATACCCATCCGGTCCTGGGCTTTTCTTAGTTGGTAGTCTTTTGATGGTTTCTTTATTTTCTCAGTTGATATTCGTCTGTTTCGGTTGTCAATATCCTCCTAACTCAATCTGGGCAAATCATATGACTTAAGAAATTTATCGATGCCTTCACTATCTTCTAATTTATTGGAGTATAAGGATTCAAAATAATTTCTGATAATCTTCTGTATTTCTGAAGTGTCTGTTGTGATATTGCCTTTTTCATCCCATATGCGAGTAATTTGAGTTCTCTCTCTTCTTCTCTTCATTAGCGTGGCTAAGGGTCTGTCAATTTTATTTATTTTTTCAAAGAACCAACTTTTAGTTTGGTCAATTTTTTCAATTGTTTCTTTTGTTTCAATTTCATTAATTTTTGCTCTGATTTTAATTATTTCTTGTCTTCTACTTTTTTGCTGTTGTTTTGCTCTTCTTTTTCTAGGACATTGAGTTGAAGTATTAGATCATTTATTTGTTGGTTTTTTTCTTTTTTTAAGGAATGATCTCCAAGCAATAAATTTTCCTCTTAGAACTGCTTTCAATGTGTCCCATAGATTCCGATATGTTGTGTCTGTGTTTTCATTTATCTCTAAGAATTTTTTAATATCCTCCTTGATGTCTTCTATAACCCATTTATCATTCAGTAACCTATTTTTCATTCTCCAATTGATGCATGATTTTTCCTTACTTCTTTTATCGTTGATTTTCAATTTCATTTCATTATGTTCAGATAAGATGCATGGTATTATCTCTACTCCTTTATATTGTCTAAGAGTTGCCCTGTGACATAATATATGAGCTATTTTTGAGAAGGATCCAAGTGCTGCTGAGAAAAAAGTGTAACTGCTTGATCTTGGGTGGTATATTCTATATATGTCAATTAAGTCTAGGTTATTAATTATGTTATTGAGTTCTATAGATTCCTTATTCAACTTTTCTTTGTAATATATATCCAGTGGTGAGAGAGGTGTGTTGAAGTCTCCAATAATTATTGTATGGTGGTCTATTAGACTCTTGAACTTGAGAAGAGTTTGTTTGATGAACATAGCTGCACCATTGTTTGGGGCATATATATTTATGATTGTGATGTCTTGTTGGTGTATGGTTCCCTTGAACTGTATGTAGTGTCCCTCTTCATCCCTTTTGATTAACTTTGGCTTGAAATCTATTTTATTTGATATGAGTATGGACACTCGTGCTTGTTTCCGAAGTCCATAAGAGTGATATGATTTTTCCCAACCTTTCACCTTCAGTCTATGTATGTCTTTTCCTATCAAATGCATCTCCTGAAGGCAGCATATTGTTGGGTCTTGTTTTGTGTTCCATTCTACTAGCCTGTGTCTCTTAATTCGTGAGTTTAAGCCATTAACATTTAGGGTTATTATTGAGATATGGGTTGTTCTTCCAGTCATATTGGTTTATTTATGTTACTAAACATGGTTTGTTTTCCTCTTTGATTATTCCCCCTCTTTACTGTACTCCCTCCCGCTGTTGGTTTTCATTGTTATTTTCCATTTCCTCTTCCTGCAATGTTTTGCCGAGGATGTTTTGAAGAGATGGTTTTCTAGCTGCAAATTCTTTTCACTTTTGTTTATCATGGAAGGTTTTAATTTCATCTTCCATACTGAAGCTTAATTTTGCTGGATACACAATTCTTGGTTGGAACCCATTTTCTTTCAGTGTTTCAAATATGTTATTCCAGGATCTTCTAGCTTTCAGAGTCTGTGTTGAAAGATCAGCTGTTATCCTGATTGGTTTACCCCTAAATGTAATCTGCTTCCTTTCTCTTGTAGCTTTTAAAATTCTCTCCTTATTCTGTATGTTGGGCATCTTCATTATAATGTGTCTAGGTGTGGATCTCTTATGATTTTGCACATTCGGCGTCCCGTAGGCTTCTAGGATATGGGATTCTGTCTCATTCTTCAAGTCTGGGAAGTTTTCTCGTATTATTTCATTGAATAGATTGCTCATTCCTTTTGTTTGGAACTCTATACCTTCCTGTATCCCAATGACTCTTAAGTTTGGTCTCTTTATGTTATCCCATATTTCTTGAAAGTTCTGCTCATGGTTTCTTAACAGCTTTGCTGAGCTGTCTATGTTCTTCTCCAGTTGAAATACTTTGTCTTCATTTTCTGATGTTCTATCTTCTAAGTGTTCTACTCTGCTGGTAGTATTCTCAATTGAGTTTTTAATTTGGTTTATTGTTTCCTGCATTTCCAGGATTTCTGTTTGTTTGTTTTTTATAACCTTGATCTCCCTGTATAATTGATCTTTTGCTTCTTGTATTTGTTTATGTAATTCATTTTCGAAGTGCTCGAAGTGGTCTTTCATTGTCTGATTATGCTGTCTAATGTCTTCCTTGAGACTCCAGATAATCTGAAGCATGTATATCCTGAATTCTTTATCTGACATTCCATCTGCTGCAGATATTACCTCTTCTAAAGTTGAGTTGACCTGCATTGCTTGTGGTCCTTTCTTTCCTTGTCTTTTCATACTGATCGCATTTCTTTCTGCTTGGTGAAACTGTTGTGTTATTGATTTTCCCCCTATATATTTATATTGCTCTTGTATAGTTGCAAAGTCTCCCTCGCAGGCTTTGGCGGTGGTTCTGCCCCTCCTCCAATTGGGGCAATGTGCCTACTACGCCGGCAGGCTGCTGTGCCTCTACTTTCGGTGGGCCTGTTCTTTCGGTGGTCACAGGTTCGCCTACCTTGCAGGCGTGAGCAGTGGCTCTGCACATCCGCTGGCCGCTAGGCCTGTTCTGTCTGTCGTTTGCAGGTCTGTCTACCTAACAGGTGCTGGTGGCGGCTCTGCCCTCCCCCAACCGGGGTGATGTGTCAGTCGGCCACTGGGCCTGTTTTGTCAGTGGTCACGGTATCGCCTACCTTGCAGGTGGGTGGGGCAGCTGTGCCCCTCTGCAGGTTTCTGGGCCTGACCTGCCGGTGGGTCGCAGGTCATTCATTTTTTAGTTCTAGTAGTTTTTGTACACCTTTTTGTGTCTTCTATGTATAGAATAATGTCACCCGAAAATAGTGATAATTTGCGTTCTTATTTTCCTATTTTTATGCCTTTTATTTCTTTAGTATGTCTAATTGCTCTGGCCAGTGTTTCGAGAACTATATGAAATAGAAGTGGTGAGAGAGGGCATCCCTGTCTTGTTCCAGATTTTAGAAGAAATGCCTTCAATTTTTCTCCATTCATAATGATGCTAGCCTGAGGCTTAGCATAGATAGCTTTTACAATGTCGAAGTAACTTCCTGTTATCCGTATTTTTTCTAATGTTTTGAACATAAAGGGATGCTGTACTTTGTCAAATGCTTTTTTTGCTTCTATCGAGATGATCATATGGTTCTTATCTTTAAGTCTATTGATGTGGTGAATAACATTTATTGATTTCCGTATATTGAACCATCCTTGCATCCCAGGTATGAATCCTACTTGATCATGGTGCATAATTTTTTTGATGTGCCTTTGTATTCGATTCACCAGAGTTTTATTGAGGATTTTTGCATGTAGTTTCATCAGATATATTGGTCTGTAGTTTTCTTTCTTTGAGGTGTCTTTTTCTGATTTCGGAATCAGCGTGATGTTGGCCTCATAGAATGAATTTGGAAGAGCTCCCTCTTTTTCTCTATGCTGAAATAACTTGAAAAGTATTGGTATTAAATCTTCTTTAAATGTTTTGTAAAACTCCGCTGTATAGCCATCCGTTCCTGGGCTTTTCTTGGTTTGTAGTCTTTTGATTGCTTCTTCTGTTTCATCCATTGACATTGGTCTGTTTAAATTGTGTGTATCCTTCTGACTCAGTCTGGGAATATCATATGACTTAAGAAATTTATCGATGTCTTCACTATATTCTATTTTATTGGAATATAGGTTTTCTAAATAATTTCTAATTGTCTTCTGTATTTCGGAAGCATCTGTTGTAATATTGCCTTTTTCATCCCATATGTTAGTAATTTGAGTTCTCTCTCTTCTTCTCTTCATTAGCATGCCTAAGGGTCTGTCGAACATATTTATTTTTTCGAAGAACCACCTTTTAGTTTTGTTAACTTTTTCAATAGTTTCTTTTGTTTCAATTTCGTTGATTTCTGCTCTGATTTTAATTATTTCTTGCTTTCTGCTACATTTTTTGTTGTTTTGCTCTTCCTTTTCTAGGGCTTTGAGTTTAAGTGTGAGCTCATTTATTTGTTCGTTTTTACTTTTTTTCAGGAATGACCTCCAGGCGATGAATTTCCCTCTTAAAACTGCTTTCATTGTGTCCCATAGATTCTGATATATTGCGTCTGTATTTTCATGTATCTCTAAGAATTTTTTGATTTCCTCCTTTATATCTTCTGTAACTCACTGATCATTCAGTAACATATTGTTCATTTTCCATGTGATGTAGGATTTTTCCTTCCTTTTTTTATCATTGGTTTCCAGTTTCATTCCATTATGATCAGAAAAAATTCATGGTATTATCTCAACCCCTGTATATTTACTGAGGGTTGCCCTATGACATAATATATGGTCTATTTTTGAGAAGGATCCACGTGCTACTGAGAAAAAAGTATATCCACTTGATGATGATTGATATATTCGATATATGTCAGTTAAGTCTAGGTTATTGATTGTGATATTGAGTTCTATAGTTTCTTTATTCACTTTTGTTTGGAGGATCTGTCGAATGGTGAGAGAGGTGTGTTGAAGTCACCCATAATTATTGTGTTGTGGTCTATTTCATTCTGGAACTTGAGGTGAATTTGTTTTTTGAACATTGCAGCACCATTATTTGGTGCATAAATATTGATAATTTTTATGTCTTGTTGATGAATGGTTTCTTTTAACAGTATATAATGTCCTTTCTTATCCCTTTTGATTAAATTAGTCTTGAAGTCGATTTTATTCGATATGAGCATGGCCACCCCTGCTTGCTTATGGGGAGCGTTGCATGGTATATTTTTTCCAAAACTTGCACCTTCAGCATGTGTATGTCTTTTCCATTCAGATGTGTCTCCTGGAGGCAACATATTGTTGGATTCATTTTTAATCCAAGTTACCAGCCTATGTCGCATTATTGGAGAGTTTAAGCCATTAACATTTAGAGTCACTATTGATATATGGTTTGTACTGCCGCTCATGATTGATGATTCATCTTTTTTTTTTAATTTAGTTTGTTTCTCCATGATTAGCTTTTCCCCCACCCTCAGTCATTACTGAGGCACTTCCCACTGATGGTTTTGGTTGTTGATTTTCATTTCTTCTTCGTGTATTGTTTTGCTCAAGATGCTTTGCAATGCTGGTTTTCTGGCTACAAATTTTTTTACCTTTTGTTTATCATGAAATATTTTTATTTCATCGTCATACCTGCAGCTTAATTTTGCTGAATACAGAATTCTTGGTTGGCATTCATTGTCTTTCAGTGTTTGAAATACGTTGTTCCAGGATCTTCTCGCTTTCAGCGACTGTGATAAAAAATCCATTCTCAACCTTATTGGTTTACCCCTTAATGTAATCTGCCTCCTTTCTCTTAGAGCTTTTAATATTTTCTCTTTGTTTTGTATTTTGGATATCTTCATAACAATGTGTCTTGGTGTTGGTCTACTGTGATTTCGTGTGCTCCGTGTCCTGTAAGCATGTCCAATTTGTATATCCATTTACTTTGTATTTCTGGAAATATTTCTGTAATTATTTCATTCAATAGATTACTAATTCCCTTGGTTTGAATCTGTGTACCTATCCAGATGACTCATTAATTTTTTTTTATGTTATCCCATATCTCTTGGATGTTTTACTCATGATTTTTTACCAGCCTTTCTGTGTTGGCTAGATTCATTTCAAGATGATATATTTTGTCTTCATTATCTGACATTCTGTCTTCTACTTGCTCCACAGTGTTAGTGATACTCTCAATTGACTTTTTAATTTGGTTTATCGTTTCCTTCATTTCTAGAATTATTGTTTGATTTTTTTATAATCTCTATCTCCTGATAAAGATGCATAACTTCTTCTTTTATCTGTTTATGTAATTCATTTTCAATGTGTTCTTTCACTGTTTGGATTTGCTGTCTCGTATCCTCTTTAAGTTTCAATTCCATCTGTCTAAGGTATTCCTTGAGTTCTTTATATGACCATTTTTCTGATGACTATAGGTCCTCCTGAATATTTTGGCTGTCCTTCGTTGTTTGTACTTATTTTCTTCCTTGATTTTTTGTGCTGCTCATGTTACTTCTTGCTCTGTTTGACTGTTGAGTTACTGCTTACTCTTATAAATTTATTTGATGCTTGGAAGAAAAGATATTAGAAGGAAAGGGAAGAAGTCACTAAAGAGAATGAGAGTAGGCAGGTAGAATTCGAGGAAGGGGAAATCAGAAAATTGAAAAGAAATGATAAGACAAAAGAAAAAATAGAAAAGAAAGAAAGAAAGAAAAAAATTTTTAAATAATGATCATTTAAAAGATGTAAATTAAAGTTTAAAATAATAATAATAATAAAATAAAAATATTTAAAAAATGAAAACATATTAAAAAGTTAAAGTACAACAACAATAATATGAATTTACATAAAGAATCTAAACCCCACACTCAGTAGGCCTCAAGTTGGAGAAGTAGAGCAGTATTAACGCCAGGCCTATTTTTTCACTTCTGTTTCACAGGAAGGCAGTCCAGGCAACCCTGATGTTAGGCAAATGAGGGGCAAGGGAGCTTATTTTGGACACGGACGTGGGCTGTGTACCTCATGGAAACCTCCAGCCGGAGGTTATGATGAGTGTCTACATGGAAGAAGATGAGGGCCATGTTGGGGTGTTTTGGTTTTAACTGTGAACATTTGTATGGCGGTAGGAAGAGATGACTGGGTACACCTGGGCTTGAACTCTTGTGTGATTCAACATAGAGACTGAGTTCTGGAATTGACCTCAGAGAAGTATTGCCATGGATTGTGTTGGGCTTTTAGAAGGCCATGCATGAGAGTCGCCCTTGGAAAGTGAGATCTACGCCCAAGTTGGCTTTCCACAGAGCAAAGGGAATCTCAGCCAGGATATCACATGATTTTATTCTGAAAGACTTGGCAGCCATAGTTGAGAGTGAAAACACACATGGACCTCACATTGTAGACCTCAATGGGCCTGGCTTCATGTGACCTTTTGGCCACCCTTTGGGAAGCCTTGCCTCTGAGAGTTCTCCAGAGCTTTCATTGAAGTGAGCTTATTCAACATCTAATGGTTAATGAATGAATTGAAACCCACAGTGCCTACAACTTCTTCCTTTAATAATGGCTAGATGAATACCATGAAATTTTTGAAATTCCCAAGACTAGGTGTCACAGGAGAACCTTTGGATGTCCTCTAGCTGATCATGAGAATACAAGACATTGCCTTTATTGACTGGGTTTCATGAAAATGGTGTATAACAGAGATGCAAGTTAGTTGGAACCTGCTGAGTAGTGTTCCTAGAGCCGTGGTGGGCAGGTGTGTGATAAAATATCTCTGGTGTGGCCATGTTTATCTGCCATTGGTGTCCAAATAACTTGTGACTGACATTTTGCAGCCAGTAGACCCTTATATGTAAAAGAATCTTGTTATATGGAGAGGTTTCAGGGCAATGTTCAGAATCAGGTTGCTATGGTCAATGTTGCAAGCTATGTGGGATAGAAGCCTGGTTGGTGCATTCTCCAACAGAACCCAACCCACCACAACTGAAAGAACTCCCTACAGCACTGTGTCCCAGTTGAACTCTTTTTATTTCATGAAGCAAATACCACACTCCTAGTGCAACAGCAAAAAACACCACAAAGAGTGGAGGATGACCAAATGGCTTCACAGTCCAGATGAGGAGACACTTGCCTCAGTGGCCACAGTTTACCTACAAAGAGAAAATTCAGCACTGCTGCCTCATGTTCATCGGAAAATAAGAAACCATGTCATCCATGTCACATAGATGCAGACCCAGCTTTGATGGTCTCACTACAAAGGAAGCTAATGCTCCTGACAACAAAATATATTTCAAGTGCTCACCCTCAGAGGTAGTTTCTCCAGATGTTAGGCCAGCAGAGCTTCATGTTTGTGGAGTGTTTACCCTGTCCCTTACTTTTGGAAACTCCTCTACCACCTCCAAATTTGTGAACTCCTGAGCATTTTCTATAACAGGTATGTATTCACAGATTTTCTAACTCTTCTCCTCTAATTGTGTCTTACATGGGGCGAAGGTAATGCCAAGGCATTGTTCTGAATGAGAGTGGGAAGATTTTTGTGTAGCACATATTTGCATACACATTGGATACATTTTCCAATTTTCCATTCGAAATACTGAATCCCTGACACTAACAAATTCCCTTCTAGACTTTTACTTCTAATCTTAATATGATGGAGAAAAATAACCCAAACAAAATAGAAATACAAGAGGTTCACAGGAGGCATGGTGTATAGTTGGACTTGCCTTTCCTATGATAAATGGTAGGTGCTATAAATCTAGCAAATTTTAATTGAAACAGTTCTTTATGTGTTTTAAAAGTTAACAAATATGTGAATAACTGTCTCCCTTTCTCTGTAGTCTATTCAGCACATGTATTTTTTTATGCACATATTGAATTCTACCTGGTATCACACATTCATTTTGTGAGGTGGCTGACTTGGCAGATACAAACTGTAAGAAAAGATCACTCCTACTAAACGCTGTTGGAACTGAAAATTCAACATATGGGTCAGCTTTCTAGTTGAACAACATAAATTGATGTTCAGGAAAATGAGTATTTTTGGATCTGTGGATGATATATATTTCATGGTGAATTTCAATTGGCATACATAATGCTACTTTTTAATGTCTCTCTCTGTGTGTGTATCTATCTATCTATATATATATATATATATATATATATATATATATATGTATTCACTCTCCAGATTTTTCAAAATATGAAATGTATTTGTCTTATTTTACACTCCCTAAATTCATTCATATTTATGTATGTGGATTTATAATCAACTTTTCACAAGTTTATTCTCAGAAATATTCATCCACCTGAAATACATATTTGTTTCCAGTACTGAAAACTAACTTCAGGGGATCATATGATGGCAGCGAAAGGAGTGCATCAACCCCATATACAGCATCACTGTGCAGGAGAATGACGAATTTCCAGCAAAATTTGGGTGCTCCAAAACCTAGTGGAAGTATTTCCATCTCATGAGGATTAGCTACGGGGCTCAAACGTGAGTGATTTGTCTGCATAGAGCGTCATGCTGCTTATTCAGCAAATCGCCCTGCGGCTAGAGTCTGTGGCGCATGCTGGCAAACAATGAGATAGCAACACAAATATTCAGTGGTGCGGATTCTGTGGGCTCCTGCCAGCTGTACAATCACTGTGATCATTGCTGAATTCTGGGTTTGAGACCGGGGAAGGACGCGGTCCAATTCGGTTTTCCACACCAGTCAGACCACAGAGGAAGCCAGGGGCCACCATCTTGGAGAGCTGACGTCACCATTCCTGTTTTCAACTCATAGCAGCTCATTCAGCTATAGAACAGGTAATCTCAGGCTGCCATTCGCCTGTGTCTCGGAGACAAATTACTCAGGCCTGTTCCTATCAGAACATACACCAAGCCCAGAGCGGCCGAATTCTGGCTCCTGGAACTGATCAGGCCCAGGGCTAAAGAACCCGCGGAAACTCCTTCTCGGTCTAGGTCTTGCTGAATACTGTGGAGGTAAATACCTACCTAGCCTTCATAGGCAGTGGCAACAGGATTGAGACGGGGCTTGTGAGGGCTGGTCAGGACTCACCCATTGCTTTGGTCATCCGGCAAAGGGAACGAAATGCTGCCATTCGCATGGGATACCAACATGTTAGAGATCTGATGTCATCACAAAGTGGTGGAGGAGATAACTTCATCGATACCAGCGGTGACAGAAACAGTTGGTCTCCTGGTAAAAAAAGTGAGTCACAAACACCCGAGTCTCTCTCACTTTGTCTTCAAGCCAGAGGGGCAGAGCAGAGCCGCCGCCCATGCCCGGCACAGGCCCAGCGACCTGCAGGCGTGGTAGTCATGTCATCCCAATTGGAGTAGTGACAGAGCAGAGCTGCCGCCCGTGCCCGGAACAGGCCCATCAACCAGCAGGCGTGGTAGTCACGTCACCCCAATTGGAGTAGGGGCAGAGCAGAGCCACCGCCTATGCCCAGAACAGGCCCAATGACCCGCTGGTGTGGTAGACAGGGCACCCCTATTGGAGTAGTGGCAAAGCAGAGCCTTCTCCCGCGCCCAGTACAAGCCCAGCGGCCCACCAGCGTGGTTGTTAGGTCACCCCAATAGGAATAGGGGCAGAGCAGAGCCACTGCCCAAAACAAAACAGTTTCAACAAGCAGAGAGAAACGCGAGCAGTATGAAAAGACAAGGAAAGAAAGGACCACAAGCAATGCAGGTCAACACAACTTTAGAAGAGGTAATAGCTGCATCAGATGGAATGTCAGATAAAGAATTCAGGATACTCATGCTTTAGATGATCTGGAGTCTCAAGGAAGACATTAGACAACAAAATCAGACAATTAAAGATCACTTCGACAATGAATTACATAAACAAATCCAATAAGCAAAAGATCAAATATATAGGGAGATAGAGGTTGTAAAAACAAACAAACAGAAATCCTAGAATTGCAGGAAGGAATAATCCAACTTAAAGACTCAATTGAGAATACTACCAGGAGAGTAGAACACTTAGAACATAGAACATCAGACAATGAAGACAAAGTATTTCAACTTGAAAAGAACATAGACCACTCAGCAAAACTGTTAAGAAACCACGAGCAGAATATCCAAGAAATATGGGATAACATAAAGAGGCCAAACTTAACAGTCATTGGGATACAGGAAGGTATAGAGGTCCAAACCAAAGGAATGAGCAACCTATTCAATGAAATAATACGAGAAAACTTCCCAGACTTGATAAATAAAACAGAATCCCAAGTCCTAGAAGCCTACAGAACGCCGAATGTGCAAAATCATAAGAGAGCCACAACTAGACACATTATAATGAAGATGCCCAACAAACAGAAAAAAGAGAGAATTTTAAAAGCTACAAGAGAAAGGAAGCAGATTACGTTTAAGGGTAAACCAATCAGGATAACAGCTGATCTTTCAACACAGACTCTGAAAGCTAGAAGATCCTGGAATAACATATTTCAAACACTGAAAGAAAATGGGTTCCAACCAAGAATTGTGTATCTAGCGAAATTAAGCTTCAGTATGGAAGATGAAATTAAAACCTTCCTCGATAAACAAAAGTGAAAAGAATTTGCAGCTAGAAAACCATCTCTTCAAAACATCCTCGGCAAAACATTGCAGGAAGAGGAAATGGAAAATAACAATGAAAACCAACAGTGGGAGGTAGGACATTAAAGGGGGGAAAATAATCAAAGAGGAAAACAAACCATGTTTAGTAACATAAATAAACAAATATGGCTGGAAGAACAACCCATATCTCAATAATAACCCTAAATGTTAATGGCTTAAACTCACCAATGAAGACACACTGGCTAGTAGAATTGAATAAAAAACAAGACCAAACAATATGCTGCCTACAGGAGATGCATTTGATAGGAAAATGCATACATAGACTGACGGTGAAAGTTTGGGAAAAATCATATCACTCATATGGACTTCGGAAACAAGCAGGAGAGTCCATACTCATATCAAATAAAATAGATTTTGAGCCAAAGTTAATCAAAAGGGATAAAGAGAGACACTACATACTGCTCAAGGGAACCATACACCAACAAGAGACAGCAATCATTAATATATATGCCCCAAACAATGGTGCAGCTATGTTCATCAAACAAACTCTTCTCAAGTTCAAGAGTCTAATACACCACAATACAGTAATCATGGGAGACATGAACACACCTCTCTCACCACTGGACAGATCTTCCAAACAAGGAATAAGGAATAAGGAAACTATAGAACTCAATAACACAATTAATAACCTAGACTTATTTGAGATATGTAGAATATAACACCCAACATCAAACAGTTACCTTTTTTCTCAGCAGCACATGTATCCTTCTAAAAAATGATCATATATTATGTCACAGGGAAACTCTTAGACAATATAAAGGAGTACAGATAATACCATGCATATTATCTGATCATAATGGAATGAAACTAAAAATCAATGATAAAAGAAGGAAGGAAAAATCATGCATCACTTGGAGAATGAACAATAGGTTACTGAGTGATCAATGGGTTATAGAAGACATCAAGGAGGAAATTTAAAAATTCTTAGAGATAAATGAAAACACAGACACAACATATCTGAATCTATGGGACACATTGAATGCAGTTCTAAGAGGAAAATTCATTGCTTGGAGTTCATTCCTTAAAAAAAGAAACAACCAACAAATAAATGATCTCATACTTCATCTCAAAATCCTAGAAAAAGAAGACGAAAGAAACAGCAAAAGAAGTAGAAGGCAAGAAATAATTAAAATCAAAGCTGAAATTAATGAAATTGAAACAAAAGAAACAATTGAAAAAACTTGATAAAAGTAGAAGTTGGTTCTTTGAAAAAATAAATAAAATTGACAGACCCTTAGCCATGCTATGAAAGAGAAGAAGAGAGAACTCAAATTACTAGCATAAGGGATTAAAAAAGAAAATATCACAAGAGATATTTCTGAAATACAGAAGATAATCAGAAATTATTTTTAATCCTTATACTCCAAACAAATAGAAGACAGTGAAGGCATCGATAAATTTCTTAAGTCATATGATCTGCCCATATTGAGTCAGGAGAATATAGACAACATAAATAGACCAATATCAATTGAGGAAATAGAAGAAACCATCAATCCACTACCAACTTAGAAAAGCCCAGGACCGTATGGGTATACAGCAGAGTTTAACAAAACCTTTAAAGAGGAACAAATACCAATATTATTCAAGGTGTTTCAGGAAATTGAAAAAGAGGGAGATCTTCCAAATTCATTCTACGAGGCCAAGATCACCCTGATTCTTACACCAGACAAAGACACTTCAAAGAAAGAAAACTACAGACCAATATCAATAATGAACCTACATGAAATAATCCTCAATAAAATTCTGGCGAATTGGATACAAAAACATATCAAAAAAATTGTGAATCCTGATCAAGTAGGATTCATCCGTGTGATGCAAGGCTGGTTCAATATACGGAAATCAATAAATGTTATTCACCACATCAATAGACTTAAAAATAAGAACCATATGATCATCTCGGTAGATGCAAAAAAAGCATTCTATAAAGTACAGCATTCTGTTATGTTCAACACTCTAGAAAAACTAGTGATAAGAGGAACATACCTCAATATTGTAAAAGCAATCTATGCTAAGCCTCAGGCTAGCATCATTCTGAATGGAGAAAAATTGAAGGTATTCTCTCTAAAATCTGGAACAAGACAGGGATGCCCTCTCTCACCACTTCTGTTCAACATTGTTCTCGAAACACTAGCCAGAGCATTTAGACAGACGAAAGAAATAAAAGGCGTAAAAATTGGAAAAGAAGAACTTAAATTATCAGATCACATGATTCTATGTCTAGCAGTCCCAAAAGGGTCTACAAAGAAACTAATAGAGCTAATAAATGAATTCAGCAAAGTGGCAGGATATAAAATCAACATGCATAAATCAAAGACATTCCTGCATATCAGCGACAAATCCTCTGAAATAGAAATGAGGACAACCACTCCATACACAATATCCTAAAAAAAAAAATAATAATAATTAGGAATCAACCTAACAAAAGATGTGAAAGTCTTATACAATGAAAACTACAGAACCCTAAAGAGAGAAATAGAAGAAGATCTTAGAAGATGTAAAAATATATCCTGTTCATGGATAGGCAGAACTAATATCATCAAAATGGTGATATTACCAAAAGTTCTCAATAGGTTTAATGCAATGCCAATCAAAATCCAAACGGAATTTTTTCTAGAAATAGAGAAAGCAATCATGAAATTCATATGGAAAAATAAAAGACACAGAATAACAAAAACAACACTAAGCAGGAAGTGTGAATCAGGCGGCATAGCGATACCAGACTTCAAACTATACTACAGAAAAATAGTAACAAAAATACCATGGTAATGGTACCAAAACAGGCGGGTGGACCAATGGTTCAGAATAGAGGACACAGAAACCAAGCCAGGAAACTACAACTATCTTATATTTGATGGAGGGGCTAAAAACATGCAATGAAGGAAAATAGCGTCTGCAAAAAATGGTGCTGGGAAAACTAGGAATCCATATGTAACAAAATGAAACTGAATCCCTTTCTCTCGCCATGCACAAAAGTTAACTCAAAATGCATCAAGGAGCTTGATATCAAATCAGAGACATGGCGTCTGATAGAAGAAAAAGTTGGCTACGATTTACATACTGTGGAGTCGGGCTCCAAATTCCTGAATAGGACACCCATAGCACAAGAGTTAATAACTAGAATCAACAAATGGGACTTACTCAAACTAAAAAGTTTTTTATCAGCAAAAGGAACAATAAGAGAGGTAAATAGGGAGCCTAAATCCTGGGAACAAATCTTTACTCCTCACACTTCAGATAGAGCCCTAATATTCAGAGTATACAAAGAACTCAAAAAAATAGACAATAAGATAACAAATAACCCAATAAACAAATGGGCAAAGAACCAGAACAGACACTTCTCAGAGAAGTACATACAATCAAAAAACAAGTATATGAAAAAATGCTCAACATCCCCAGCAGTCAGAGAAATGCAAATCAAAACCACCCTAAGATACCATCTCATTCCAATAAGATTGGCAGCCATTATGAAGTCAAACAACAACAAGTGCTGGTGAGGATGTGGAGAAACAGGTACACTTGTACATTATTGGAGGCACTGCTAATTGGAAGAGCCAATTTGGAAAGCATTATGGAGATTTCTTGGAAAGCTGTGAATGGAACTACCATTTGACCCAGCTATTCCTCTTCTCGGTCTATTCCCTAAAGACCCTAAAAGAGCATGCTACAGGGACACTGCTACATTGATGTTCATAGCAGCACAATTCACAATAGCAAGACTGTGGAACCAACCTAGATGCTGTTCAATAGAAGAATGGATAAAAAAATGTGGCACTTATACACAATGGAGTATTACTCTGCTTTAAAAAATGACAGAATCATAGAATTTGCAGGAAAATAGATGGCTTTAGAGCAGATTATGCAAAGTGAAGCTAGCCAATCCCTAAAAAACAAATGCCAAATGCCTTCTTTGATAAAAGGAGAGTAACTACGAACAGAGTAGGGATGAAGAGCATGAGAAGAAGATTAATATTAAATAGGGATGAGAGGTGGGAGAGAAAGGGAGAGAGAAGGGAAATTGCATGGAAATGGAAGTAGACCCTCAGGGTTATACAAAATTACATAAAAGAGGATGTGAGGGGAAAGGGAAAAATAATACAAAAGGGAGAAATTTATTACAGTAGAGGGGGTAGAGAGAGGAGAGGGGAAGAGAGCGGAGGGGAGGAGGGATAGTAGAGGATAGGAAAAGCAGCAGAATACAATAGACACTAGTATGGCAATGTGTCAATCAATTGATGTGTAACTGATGTGATTCTGCAATCTGTATACCGGGTAAAAATGGGAGTTCATAACCCACTTGAATCAAAGTGTGAAATATGATATATCAAGAAATAAATAATGTTTAGAACAACCATAAAAAATTAAAAAAAAAAAGAAAACTAACTTCGGTGAATGAGGCACGCGAATTCTAATATTTCTACAGTAACTGACCAAGTTTAACATCAATGCAAGTAGATTCCAATGGACATGATGTGTATTTTTACGTTAATTTTTATTCAAAACTGGTACATTACAATTTCATCAGTTTATGCACATCATAGGATATATATTTCATAAAAAATTTAGCAAATTTATAGGCATTTGTTTCACTTTCAATCACTTCCTGCTTCAAAACACATGTATTCCTCCATATTTCTTGACTGGTCTTTGCATGAGAATTCTTTCCGAACACATTATTTTCGATTTCCATAATCACTTTTGAAGCAAACTTCACACACTCTTCATGATAAATCAAAACACTAATATTACCATTAGATGTATAACTGGTTGGAATGAATGAATATATATCAATATAAGATTTATTGTATATTTTCAGATATCAATTCAATCCATTATTTAAAGTTGGAACCAGTTATATTATTTATTCACAGTATGGTGTATTCATGCTTAATCTCTATATTCATGGACACAGGGTACACCTCTTTGTACCACCAATACAAATTTTACGTCTTCAGTATATTGCTCCCAGAAATGGTGGTAGAAATACTCATGTCACCTGATCTACATATAGATTTTATCACAGTAATATTCTGGACAAAAAATGTAAAGGTCACACTTATGATTGTACCAAAGACTAAATGGAAAGCGATCATGGATTACTAAAAACATCCTTGTCCAGGTTGCCTAATGCTCTCAAATGTCAATCCTATTGGTTACTACATATTTGTTTCTTCCTAAGATTATATATTCAAACTCAACGCTGGTGAAAATGTCTACTCCTATCACTCACTTAATACTTTGCCTGATTTCATAATGTCTCTATTGATATCTGCTTTTCTACATATTTTCCCAATTTCATCATAGTGACTGACTCTTCATATGTGCTGACATTTACATTCACTCTCTATCCGAAACCCTATAGCTAAAGAATTTTTAGTCCCAATCCTACACTCACTCTTCTTCCTAAACCTACCGACTATCTTCCTAATTCTACTGACTATCCCTTTGGATTGGATGTTCTCTTCTACATTCAAACATCCAAGGTACAAGGTCCTATGCCATTGTATATCAAATTGTCTGAGACATCTTTGCAGAATATAATTCAAAACTAAGTATCCCAATTAAGGGCCCAATGCCCTTCTGGGCTTCAAATCATACCTAGATTTCTGTTTTCATACTTATATTTCACCTCGATATTCTTGTAAATATTGCAGGTTCCCAATACCATTATTTATCACACAGAATGATTGCTAACCCAAATAGAACCTGTTATTAAGCCTAAACATACACTGTTTCCTCAATCTCATTTTACAGAAGAGCAGGGATAGAGTCGTTCTTACAATACAGGAAAGTAGGGGACATTCCACCTGCTGAGAACCTCAAAGGTCCATTCAGAAATGATACCTGGAGAAGATGTAGGCAGCTATGAAGGACCTGAGAGAGCAAAAGTCATCTTCCATGGCAAACAACCTGGTCAGGATGAAGGGATGTGTCTGAATCAGCCTCTCTCTTTTTATTGTAGAGAAGATGGACCAAACCAGGCCTGTGTGGAGAGCTGCTGCTGGGTGCCTATGGTTGACATACCATTCTACCTTGTGAAAGTGTCACAGGAAGTAGGGGCAGCCTCCATCTCATGGGACACTTGGAAGCAACTGTTAGGACAAAGTGGTTGCCAAGGCAGTGACCCCATTCAGTTCCAAAGAAAGTGATATACCTCATTTCCTTGGTGATGGAACTCTCTGAACTTTGTATCCAAGAATCCAGGCACCCCGAGGCAGCCCCAGTCCCAGTGGACTCACTTGTTTGGATTTACCAAGGACAGAGTCAGTCTTTCTTGGTACCTACCGTTGTGAGGATGGCCAAATGCCAGGAGAGCTCTGAAGAGGGACCTTTCCAGAAGAAGCAGGTAGTGGCTCACCCCTTTTTCTTGACAACTTCACAGAGTTGGCCAAGGAAACCAGATCTGAGAGAGGTCAGGCCATGTTCAGAGAATAGGTAGGAAAGTTGGTTTGTTTGGTTTGGAGTGGATTGTTTTTAGTAAGTCGTTTGACCAGGCGAGTGTTTCTATGTCTGTGTATCCCACTGTGTCCATTGTTGTAGACATTAGAAAAGAGAATGCATTAATGGATGCGTCCAGTCTACTATAAATCTTCCCATAATTCAACCTGCCCAATTTATGAATGGACTGCAGCTTGTCTTATCGAGAGGCAACACATTCTATCTTCCTAAGTTCCTGTTTTCTTCCTGAATTCTGGCCACTCTCCAGAATAGGCTCATGGTTTTGTGTCCAAGATATGCACCACTACAAGCTCTGTGACATGGCCATGTACTGGATAGCGGAAGAGAATGGCCAGCCTTTCAGAAAACTCAGATATCAGTGTGAACAGAAATGTCTCAGTGGAAAAACCCCACTTTTGGCCTTTTGCTTACCTATTGTTCTGTTGCACTGAATGTCAGGAAAGACTTGGTCTCAGGCCACCCCTTTGTGAAGCCTGAAGAAAGAGTTTTCAAATGGAAATGAATGGGCATCACCTGTGGCTCTTTGCTTAATTGCTTTGTAAAGGGATGTGGCTGAATTAGCCTCTTGGCCTGTGTGTGGCTGTGTCTTACATACTCAGCACCTGATGGATCTAAAGAATGATCCCATGTGTGCATCAAAAACCATAATGGCAAAAAGATCAGTCATTGTGGATGAAGTCTCTTGCCTTCCTCTGTTAGGTTCCTGACCTCTGTCAAGTGAGAAAATGGATTCTTTGGGTCAAAAGAGTTCCTCAAAGCCCTGCAGAGGTGCTTGGGGTTTCGCATGACTCCAAATCACAAAGAATCTAAACCTGAAAATTAGTAGGCCTCAAATTGGAGAAACAGAGCATTATTAATGACAGGCTTATTTGATCACTCCTGGTTCACAGGAAGGGTGTCCAGGCCACCCTGACTTTAGGCAAATGAGGGGCAAGTGAGCTTATTTTGGACACTTTCTTGGGCTTCGCCCCTCATGAAAATCTTCAGCCAGACATTATGATGAATGACAATATGTAAGAAGATGAGGGCCATGTGGGAGTCTTTTCGTTTTAATTTTGGTCATTTGTGTGGCGGTTGGAAGAAATGACTGGGTCCACCTGGGCTTGAACTCTGGTGTGATTCTCCTTAGAGACTGAGTTGTGGAACTGACCTTAGAGAAGTATTGCATTGAATTTTGTTGGGATTTTAGGAGGCCACGCATAAGAGTCACCCTTGGAACTGAGATCTAGGCCCAGGGTTGCTTTCCACAGATTTTTCAATTTCTGAAAGAAGTGACCTCACCTCACTTCCTTGGTGATGGAACTCTCTGATCTTGGGATCCAGGAATTCAGGCAAAAAAGCCAGGGTCAGTTCCAGTCCGAGTGGTCTCATTTGTTTGGATTTACCAAGGACAGAGTCAGTCTTTCTTGGTACCTACTCATGTGAGGATGGCCAAATGGCAGGAAATCTCTGAAGAGGGGCCTTTCCTGAGAAAACAGGTAGTGGCTCACAGCTGGCTCCTGACAATTAAATAGAGTTGGCCATGGAGTCCAAATCTGAGACAGGAGTGGCCATTTCGGGGGAACATAGTATGGCCCATAAGTCAGAGGACACTCAAGATAGTCAAAGACCTACTTGGCAGAAGGAGGTGCCTTTGTAGGTTTGGTTGTGGTTTTGTGGTTTTGTCTCATGTTCTGAAAATAGGCAGGGAAGTCGGTTTGTTTGGTTTGGAGTGAACTGTTTCTAGTAAGTCGTTTGGCAAGGCGAGTGTTTCTATGTCTGTGTATCCCACTGTTATCTATGGTTGTAGACATTAGAAAAGATATTGGATCAATGGATATGTCCTGTTTAGTAGAAAGCTTCCCAGAATTCATCCTGCACAATTTATGAATGGACTGCGGCTTGCCTTATCAATTGGCTACACCTGCTATCTTCCTAAGTTCCACTTTTCTTCCTGAATTCTGGCCACTCTCTAGAATAGGCTCATGGTTTTTTTGTGCAAGATATATACCACCTCCAAGCTCTGTGACATGGCCATGTACTGGATAGCTGAAGGGAATGGCGAGCATCACAGAAAACTCAGAAATCACTATGACCATTAAAGACTCAGTGGAGAAACCCTGCTTTGGGCCTTTTGGTTACCTATTGTTCTGTTGCCCTAAATGTCAGGAAGGTCTTTGCCTTAGGCCACCCCTTTGTGAAGCCTGAAGAAAACAGTTTTCAAATGTAAATGAATGGGAATCACCTGTGGCTCTTTGCTTAATTGCTTTGAAAAAGATGTGTCTCATTCAGACCATTGGCCCTGTGTGAGGCTGTTGCTTAGTTTCTCATCACCTGATGGATCTAAAGAAAGATTCCATGTGTACATCCAAAACCAAAGTGGCAAAAAGAGCAGTCATTGTGGATGAAGTCTCTCGTCTTCCTCTGTAAGGTTCGTGACCTCCATCAAGTGAGAATAGGGATCCTTTGTCTCAAATGGGTTCCTCAAAGCCCTGCAGGTTCTATCCCATAGGTGCTTGGGTTTTATCATGACTCCAGTTCACATAAAGAATCTAAAACCCACAGTCAGTAGTCCTCAAATTGGAGAAGCTGAGCAGTATTAATGGCAGGCCTATTTGATCACATCTTGTTCACAGGAAGTGTGTACAGCCACCCTCAGTTTAGTCAAATTAAGGGGCACGGGAGCTTATTTTTGACACTGGCTTGGGCGGAGCCCCTTATGGAATCCTCCAGCCAGAAGTTATGATGAGTGTCTATATGGAAGAAAATGTGGGTCATGTGGGAGTGTTTTGGTTTTAATTGTGGTCATTTGGGTGGTGGTTGGAAGTGACGACTGGGTCCACCTGGGCTTGAACTCTGGTGTGATTCCCCTTAGATACTGAGTTGAGGTACTGACCTCAGAGAAGTATTGCCATGAATTGAGTTGGGATTTTAGGAGGCCACGCATGAGATTTGCCCTTGGAAACTGAGATCTAGGCCAAGGTTGGCTTTGCACAGAGCACTTGGAATCTCAGCCAGGGTATCACATAATTTTATTCTGAAAGACTTGGCAGCCATAGTTGAGAGTCAAAACACACATGGACCTCACATTGTAGACCTCAATGTGCCTAGCATCATGTGATCATTGGCCACTCTTTAGGAAGCCATGCTTATGAGAGTTCTCCAGAGCTTTCATTGAAATGAGCATCCTCACCATTTAATGGTTCCTGAATGAAGTGAAACCCACAGTGCCTTCAACTTCATCCTTGAAAAATGGCTAGATAAATACCGTGAAATTTTTTTAAATTTCCATGACCAGGTGGCACTGGAGAACCTTTGGATATCCTGTTGCTGACTATGAGTATACCAGTCAGTGCCTGATGGACTGGGTTTCCAGAAAATGGTGTAGAGCAGAGATGCCAGTAATTTGGAGCCTGCTGAGTAGTGGGCATAGAGCTGCAGTCGGCAGGTGTGTGATAAATCATCTGTGGTGGAGCCATGTGGATCTTCCATTGGCTTCCAAATTGCTTGTGACTGACATGGTGCAGCAAGCAGACCCTTATATGTAAAGGCGTATTTTTATTTGTAGAGGTTTTAGGGCAATGTTCAGAATCACGTTGCTATGGTCAAGAGGCAAGCTATTTGGGATAGAACCTTGGTGGGTGCATTCTCCTGCAGACCCTGACCCACCACACGTGAGAAACTCCCTCCAACACTTTGTCCCAGGTGGACTCCTTGTATTTTGTGAAGCAAATACCAAACTACCAGTGCAGCAGCAAGAAACACCACAAAATGTGGAGGATGACCAAATGGCTTCACAGTCCACACGGGGAGACACTTAGCCCCCAGTGACCACAGTTTACCTACAAAGATTGAATTCAGCACTGCTGACTCATGTTCATTGGAACATAAGAAACCATGTCCTCCAGGTCACATAGATGCAGACCCAGCTTTGATGCTCTCATTACAAAGGAATCTAAAGCTCCTGACAACAACATATATTTCAAGTGCCCAACCTCAGTGGCAGTTTCTGAAGAAGTCTTTAGGCCAGCAGAGCTCCATATTTGTGGAGTGTTTACCCTGTCCCTTACTTTAGTAAAGTACTCTACCACCTCCAATGTTGTGAACTTTTGAGCATTTTAAATTCCAGCCATGTATTCCCAGATTTTCTAACTCTTCTCCTCTAATGATGTATTACTTGGGGCGAGGGTAATGTCAAGGCATTGTTCTGGAAGAGAGTGAAATGTTTCTCCATGTGTTTTTTTTTTTCAATTATTTTATTTCATATTATTTTTTTATTTTTTTAATTGGGTGTTCAAAACATTACAAAGCTCTTGACATATTATATTTCATACATTAGATTCAAGTGGGTTATGAACTCCCATTTTTATCCCAAATACGGATTGCAGAATCATATGTGTTACACATCCGCATTTTTATAATGCCCTATTAGTAACTGTTGTATTCTGCTACATTTTCTATCCTCTAGTATCCCCACTCCCCTCCCATCTTCTCTCTCTACCCCATCTACTGTAATACATTTATATCTTTGTTAATTTTCCCATTCCCCTCACAACCTCTTATATGTAATTTTGTGTAACAATGAGGGTCTCCCTCCATTACCATGCAATTTCCTTTATCTCTCTCTTTCCGACCCCCACCTCATGTCTCTGTTTAATGTTGATCTTTTCTTCCTGCTCTTCCTCCCTGCTCTGTTATTAGTTGCTCTCATTATATCAAAGAAGACATTTTTATTTGTTTTTTAGGGTTTGGCTAGCTTCACTAAGCATAATCTGCTCTAGTGCCATCCATTTCCCTGCAAATTCAATGGTTTTGTCATTTTTTAATGATGCATAATACTCAATGGTGTATAAATGCCACATTTTTTTATCCATTCATCTACTGAAGGGCATCTGGGTTGGTTCCACAGTCTAGCAATTTTGAATGGTGCTGCTATGAACATCAATGTGGCAGTATCCCTGTAATATGCTCTTTTAAGGTCTTCAGGGAATAGTCTGAGAAGGGCAATAGCTGGGTCAAATGGTGGTTCCATTCCCAGCTTTCCCAGGATTCTCCATACTGCTTTTCAAATTTGCCACAACAGTTTGCAGTCCCACCAGCAATGTACAAGAGTACCCTATTCTCCACATCCTCGCCAGCACTTGTTGTTTGACTTCATAATGGCTGCCAATCTTACTAGAGTAGGATGGTTTCTTAGGGTGATTTTAATTTGCATTTCTCTGACTGCTAGAGATGGTGAGCATTTTTTCATTTACTTACTGATTGATTGTATGTCCTCCTCTGAGTAGTGTAGGTTCAGGTCCATGGCCCATTTTTTGATTGGGTTATTTATCATCTTATTGTCTAATTTTTTGAGTTCTTGGTATACTCTGGATATTAGGGCTCTATCTGAAGTGTAAGGAGTAAAAATTTGTTCCCATAATTAAGGCTCCCTATTTACCTCTCTCATTTTTTATCCTGCTGAGAAAAAACTTTTCAGTTTAAGTAAGTCCCATTTGATAATTCTTGTTATTAACTCTTCTGCTATGGGTGTCCTGTTAAGGAATTTGGAGCCCGGCCCCACATTATGTAGATCGGAGCCAACTTTTTCTTGTATCAGATGCAGAGTCTCTTATTTGATATCTAGCTCCTTGATCCACTTTGAGTTAACTTTTGTGCATGGCAAGAGGAGGGGATTCGGTTTCATTTTGTTGCATATGGATTTCCATTTTTTACAACACCATTTGTTGAAGATGCTATATTTCCTCCATTGCATGCTTTTAGCTCCTTTATCAAATATAGCATAGTTGTAGCTTTGTGAATTAGTGTTTGTGTCCTCTATTCTGTACCATTGGTCAACCTGCCAGTTTTGGTACCAGTGCCATGCTGTTTTTGTTAATATTGCTCTGTAGTATAGTTTTAAGTCCGGTATCGCTATATGGCCTGATTCACACTTCCTGCTAGAATTGCTTTTGCTATTCTGGGTCTTATGTTTTTCCATATGAATTCCATGATTGCTTTATCTATTTCTACAAGAAATGCCATTGGGATTTTGATTGGCATTGCATTGAACCTATAGAAAACTTTTGGTAATTTCGCCATTTTGATGATGTTAGTTCTGCCTATCCAGGAACAGGGTATATTTTTCCATCTTCTAAGATCTTCTTCTACTTCTCTTTTTAGGGTTCTGTAGTTTTCATTGTATAAGTCTTTCACCTTTTTTGTTTGGTTGATTTTCAAGTATTTAATTTTTTTGAGGGTATTGTGAATGGAGTGTTTTTCCTCATTTCTGTTTCAGGAGGTTTGTCGCTGATATACAGAAATGCCTTTGATTTATGCGTTTTGATTGTATATCCTGCCACTTTGCTGAATTCATTTATTAGTTCTAGTAGTTCTTTTGTAGACCCTTTTGGGTCTTCTATGTATAGAATCATGTCACCAGGAAATAGTGATAATTTTCGTTCTTATTTTCCTATTTTTATGCCTTTGATTTCTTTCGTCTGTCTAATTGCTCTGGCCAGTGTTTTGAGAACTATATTGAATAGAAGTGGTGACAGAGGGCATCCCTGTCTTGTTCCAGATTTTAGAGGGAATGCCTTCAATTTTTCTCCATTCATAATGATGCTAGCCTGAGACTTAGCATAGATAGCTTTTACAATGTCGAGGTTAGTTCCTGTTATCCCTATTTTTCTAATGTTTTGAACATAAAGGGATGCTGTACTTTGTCAAATGCTTTTTCTGCATCTATCGAGATGATCATATGGTTCTTATCTTTAAGTCTATTGATGTGATGAATAACATTTATTGATTTTCGTATATTGAACCATCGTTGCATACCAGGGATGAATCCTACTTGATCCTGGTGAACAATTTTTTTGATTTGCCTTTGTATTAGATTAGGCAGATTTTTATTGAGGATTCTTGCATCTAGGTTAATCAGATATATTGGTCAGTAGTTCTCTTTCTTTGAGGTGTCTTTTTCTGGTTTTGGAATTAGGGTGATGTTGGCCTCATAAAATGAATTTGGCAGAGCTCCCTCTTTTTCTATTTCCTGAAATAACTTGAAAAGTATTGGTATTAATTCTTCTTTAAAGGTTTTGTAAAACTCCGCTGTATAGCCATCTGTTCCTGGGCTTTTCTTGGTTGGTAGTCTTTTGATTGCTTCTTCTATTTCATCCATTGATATTGGTCGGTTTAAATTGTGTGTATCCTCCTGACTCAGTTTGGGCAAATCATATGACTTAAGAAATTTATCGATGTCTTCACTATTTTCTATTTTATTGGAATAATGGTTTTCAAAATAATTTCTAACTGTCTTTTGTATTTCTGTAGCATCTGTTGTGATGTTGCCTTTTTCATCCCATATGTTAGTAATTTGAGTTCTTTCTCTTCTTTTCGTCTTTAGCATGGCTAAGGGTCTGTTGATCTTATTTATTTTTTCGAAGAAGCAACTTTTAGTTTTGTTAATTTTTTCAATAGTTTCTTTTGTTTCAATTTCTTTGATTTCCACTCTGATTTTAATAATTTCTTGCCTTCTGCTAAATTTGCTGTTGTTTTGCTCTTCCTTTTCTAGGGCTTTGAGATGAATTGTGAGCTCACTTATTTGTTGGTTTTTCCTTTTTTTTCAGGAATGACCTCCAGGCGATGAATTTCCCTCTTAAAACTGCTTTCATTGTGTCCCATAGATTCCGATATGTTGTGTCTATAATTACATTTATCTCTAAGAATTTTTTGATTTCCTCCTTTATGTCTTCTGTAACCCATTGATCATTCAGTAACATATTGTTCATTTTCCATGTGATGTAGAATTTTTTCTTCCTTCTTTTATCATTGATTTCCAGTTTCATTCCATTATGATCAGATAAAATGCATGTTATTATCTCCACACCTTTATATTTTCTGAGGGTTGCCCTATGGCATCATATATGGTCTTTTTTTGAGAAGGATCCATGTGCTGCTGAGCAAAAAGTATATCCACTTGATGATGGTTGATATATTCTATATATGTCAGTTACATGTTGGTTATTGATTGTGATATTGAGTTCTATACTTTCTTTATTCAACTTTTCTTTGGAGGATCTGTCCAATGGTGATAGATGTGTGTTCAAGTCACCCATAATTATTGTGTTGAGGTCTATTTCATTTTGGAGCTTGAGGAGAATTTGTTTCATGAACATCGTAGCACCATTATTTAGTGCATAAATATTGATAATTGTTATGTCTTGTTGGTGAATGGTTCCTTTTAACAGTATATAATGTCCTTCCTTATCCCTTTTGATTAACTTAGTCTTGAAGTCGATTTTATTTGATATGAGGATGTCCACCCCTGCTTGCTTATGAGGATAAGTGTGCATGGTGTATTTTTTCCCAACCTTTCACCTTCAGCCTGTGTGTCTTTGCATTTCAGATGTGTCTCCAGGAGGCAACATATTGTTGGATTTGTTTATTTAATCCAAGTTACCAGCCTATGTCGCTTTATTGGAGAGTTGAAGCCATTTACATTCAGAGTTACTATTGATGTATGGTTTGTACTGCCAGCCATGTTTGATTATTTATCTTTTTTTAAATTTAGTTTGTTTCTCTATGATAAGCTTTCACCCTGCCTCTGTCATTACCAAGGTACTTCCCACTGATGGTTTTGGTTGTTGTTTTTCATTTCTTTCTTGTGTAGTGTTTTTCTCAAGACGCTTTGTAAAGCTTGTTTTCTGGCTTCAAATTCTTTTAGCTTTTGTTTATCATGAAAGATTCTTATTTTATTGTCGTACCTGATGGTTAATTATGCTGGATACATAATTCTTGGTTGGCATCCATTGTCTTTCAGTGTTTGAAATACGTTTTTCCAGGATCTTCTCGCTTTCAGCATCTGTGATCAAATATCCGTTGTTAATCTTATTGGTTTACCACTGAATGTATTCTGCCTCCATTCTCTTGTAGATTTATTATTTTCTCTTTGTTCTGTATATTGGATATCTTCATAACAATGTGTCTTGGCATTCGTCTACTGTGATTTTGTGTGCTCTTGTCCTGTATGCATCTACAATTTGTATATCCATTTCCTTTTTTATTTCTGGAAAGTTTTCTGTAATTATTTCATTCAGCAGTTTTCTCATTCCCTTGGTTTGAGTCTCTGTACTTCCTCTATCCTGATGACTCGTAAGTGTGGTTTTATTTATGTTATCCCAAATCTCTTGGATGTTTTTCTTGTGATTTTTTTGCCAGCCTTTCTGAGTTGGCTGGACTCGTTTCAAGATGATATATTTTGTCTTCATTATCTGACGTTCTGGCTTCTACTTGCTCCACTCTGTTAGTGATACTCTCAATGGAGTTCTTAATTTGGTTTATCATTTCCTTCATTTCTAGAATTATTGTTTGATTTATTTTATAATCTCTATCCACTGATAAAGATGCTTAACTTTTTCTTTTATATGTTTATGTAATTCATTTTCAATGTTTTCTATTACTGTTTGGATTTTCTGTCTCGTATCTTCTTTAAGTTTCCATTCCATCTGTCTAAGGTTTCCTTGAGTTCTTTATATGACCACTTTTCTGATGAATCCTGGTCCTCCTGAATATTTAGGGTGTTCTTCGTTGTTTGTTCTCCTTTTCTTCCTTGCTTGTTTATGCTGCTCATGTTACTTCTTGTTCTGTTTGACTGCTGAGTTACTGTTTACTCTTATAAATTTATTTGATGCTTGGGAGGAAAGATTTTAGAAGGGAAGGGAAAAAGTCACTAAAGAGAATGAGAGTAGGCAGGTAGAATGCAAGGAATGGGAAATAAGAAAATTGAAAAGAAATGAAATACAATAGAAAAAATAGAAAATAAAGAATGAAAATGATTTTTTTTAAAAAATGATAATGATAATATAAAATTAAAATTAAAATTTTAAAAAATAATAATAACAAAATAGGGGAGGGGAGGGGGGATTGTAGAGGAAAGGAAAGGCAGCAGAATACAACAGTTACTAGTATGGTATTATGTAAAAATGTGGATGTGTAACCCATGTGATTCTGCAATCTCTACTTGGTTTAAAAAAGGGAGTTCATAACTCACTTGAAGCTAATGTATGCTAATGTATGAAATATGATATGTCAAGAGCTTTGTAGGGTTTTGAACAACCAATAAAAAAATAAAATAAAATAAAATTATTTTGCCATTTAAAAAAAAAAAAGAAAATAATTTTGAAGTTTATCTATGATCCAGGGGCAAGTTAAATGAAACAGTTTCCAGTTGTTAAGTCACCAAAAAATTGATTATTTCATGTGTTATTTATTTGCTTTGTAGTATGTTTAAATTTTATTTTTGGAAAGTTTTTAACCTTATTAAATTTGTTTATTTGTTGTGGGGGAAACAATTGTATATAGGTTAAGTATTGTTTATCAAAAATGCTTAGAACAAGAAGCATTTCAGATTTTGGATTTTTTTTGGAATTATGGAATATTTATACACACATAATCTTGGGGATAAGACTCAAGTGTAAATATGAAATTCATTTATATTTCATTCATGCCTTAGACCAATAGCCTGGAGGAAATTTCATACAACATTTTTAGTATACCTGCATTTTGACTGTAACCTGTCAAATGAAGCCAAGTAGGAAACTTTTCACTTGTCACATTCCAGTACTAAAACACGTTAGATTTGGCATTTTGGATTTGGGATTTGGGGATTAGGGGTGCCCAGTTTCCAGAGAGCAAATTCTATTTTTCTACTAAAGTAAACTCATTTATCATAGTAAGTTGTCCTAAGTTAATTATCTTTGTATCCACAAAATTCCTAAAACTTATTGTGGTGCCTATATTTCTCCTTAAAATCATATTTCAAACATTTAATCTTGCTTCATTGAATAAAAACAAATCATATTTTCATCTAATTTTTAGATTCTTTAATTAATTAACACAATTGCTGTCTTATTAAAGGTTCTTTCACTTAAAATAAATATTTTACATTGATATTAATAATAGATGTTCTGGAATTATCAATAAAATTTTTATACAATAGCTTTTGCTCCCTGTATTTTCAAACACCACTTAACTTGTGTGTTTGTGTTGCAAACAACTTAGAGCTGATTTTGTATTTTTACTTCAAATGACATTTTCTACACACTTTCATTTATTTTTTATAATTTATTCTTTTTTACTAGTTTTTTTAGTTGTTGATGGATCCTTATTTAATTAATTAATTTATATGCAGGGCTGAGAATCCAACCAGTGCCTCACTCATGCTAGACAAGTGCTCTACCACTGAGCCACAACTCTAGCCCACTCCAGTTTATTCTTAAAATTCACATTTTTTTTAGTTTATGTATAGGTATTTTTTTATTGGCTCTACACAGCACTGGTATACTATCATATTTCTTTTTTTAATTGGTTCTTTTTATACATAACATTAAGATTATACATAACATTAAGATTCATTTTGGCATAATTATAAAAGCATGAAATATAATTTGCTCTAATTCAGTCCCCAGTACTTCCTATTTTTCTCCTTTCCTCCCTCTTTCTGTTCCCTTCCCTCCACTCTACTGATCTTTCCGCTATTTACTTTTAGTTTGGGGGGATTGTGCAGGTGTGTGTTGTGTGTATACATAATGGTGAGATCCAATACGTTTTTTTCCCTTTCATTTGTTGTTTTATGGTAATACCGTGTGATTATTTTTATAGTGTTTAAGTTCTTTTATGAGGATTTTGGAAAATAAAAGCAATAAATTTGTGTTCTCAGATGGTCATCATGAACCGGAAAAAAAAATAAAATAAAATAAAAAATTTTAAAACATTTTTTAAAAGTTAAAGAACAGCAACAAAAAAATGAAAATAAAAGAAAACAAAAAAAAACAACAAAACAAAAACAAAAAAAAAACAAATTAAAATAATAATAATAACAATAAATGCAGTCATAGATTGCAATAAACTTCTTTTCCAGTAGGTAGAGCTATGCCCACTGGGCCAAGCTTCTCCTTTCAATAAGTGGGAACCAATCACTGTGCAGCAGCTCTTCCTCCCAGACTGGGTGGGTGTCCAATCCTGAGTGCCTAGGGCCTTCTTTTGTGTTTCCTCAAGCCAGGCCCCACTCACCTGTGACACTCACCACAATACTGGCTACATGCCAGGTCTGCTGCTCCTAGGAGCCCTGTTTTCATGAACACCTGGGAACACTCTCCCTGTTTGTCTCCCTCAGACCCTAAGTTTGTAGAGCTTAGGCCTGAGAACCCCCAGCGAATTTGCTTGCACTCTGGAAGCCATGCCCCCGGAAGCTGGAGCAAGAGACTTCAGTTTTCAGCACTGGTGGGAGCGGTGGCCTGGAGGTCTGCACCACGAGTCCCGTGCCACTCCTAATTCCCTCGGTCTGGCTATCGCGCTCAAGGGAGAGCTGGGAGGGGCTCTTAAGATTTCCCCACAAGTTCGCAAATTTACAGGAATTTGTTTCACTTTCAATCACTTCCTGCTTCAGGACACATGTATTCTTCCATGTTTCTTGACAGGTCTTTTCATGAGAGTTCTTTCAAGACACATTACTTTCAATTTCCATAATCACTTTTGAAGCAAAACTCACATAAACTTTATGATGAATTATAACTCTGATATTACCATTAGATGTATGACTGGTTGGAATTAATGATTGCATAACGATATAGGATTTCTTATATATTTTCAGATAAAAATTCAATCCATTATTTAAAGTGGAACGAGTTATATTATTTATTCACAGTATGGTCTATTCATGCATTATCTCTATATTCATAGACGCAGTGTACACTTCTTTATACCCCCAATACTAATTTATATGTCTTCAAAATATTGCTCCCTGAAATGTTGGAAGAAATACTCATGTCACCTGATCTACTTATACATTTAATCACAGAAATATTCGGAACACAAAATGCAAAGCTCACACTTATGTTTGTACCAAAGCCTAAAAGGAAAGTAAACATGGATTACTAAAAACATCCATGTCCAGCTTGCCTAATGCTCTCAAATATCAATCCTATTGGTGACTACATATTTGTTTCTTCTTAAGATTATATATTCAAACTCAAACCTACTGAAAATGTCTAATCCTATCCCTCACTTTATACATTGCCTGATTTCATTATGGCTCTATTTCTATCTGTTTCCTACATATTTTCCCCAGTTCATCATTGTGACTGACTCTTCACATGTGCTGACATTTACATTCACACTCTAATCGATAACCTATTGCTAATAAACGTTTGTTCCTAATCCTATACTCATTCTTTTTCTAAACCTACCGACTATCTTCCTAATCCTACCGACTATCCTTTTTTGACTGGATATTCTCTTCTACATTCAATCAAGCAAGGTACAAGGTCTTATGCCATTGTATATTGATCTATCTGAGACCTCTGTGCAGAATGTAATTTTATTCTAAGTATCACAATCAAGGGTCCAATGCCCTTCTGGGCTTCAAATGTTACCTAGATTTCTAGTTTCACACTTATATTTCACATATATATTCTAGTAAATATCGCAGTTTCAAATACCATTATTCATTCTGCAGGATGATTCCTAAACCAAATCCAACATGTTATTGACCCTAAACATACACTGTTCCCTCAATCTAACTTTACAGAAGAGCAGGTACAGAGTTGGTCTTACAATACAGGAATGTAGGGGATCTTCCACCTGCTGAGAACCTCAAAGGTCCATGCAGACATGATCCCTGGAAAAGAGGTAGGCAGCTATGAAGGACCTGAGAGAGCAAAAGTCATCTTCCATGGCAAACAACCTTGTCAGGATGAAGGGGTGTGTCTGAATCAGCCACTTTCTTCTTAATGTAGAGAAGATGGACCAAACAAGGTCTGTGTGGAGAGCTGTTCCCGTGTGTCTATGGTTGATATACCATTCTAACTTGTGACAGTGTCACAGGAAGTAGGGGCAGCCTCCATCTCATGGGACCCTTGGAAGCAGCTATTAGGACAAAGTGTTTGCGAAGGCATTGACCTCATTCAGTTCCTGAAGGAAGTGACCTACCTTACTTCTTTGGTGATGGAACTCTCTGAACTTGGGATCCAGGAAGCCAGGCATCCAGAGCCTGTCCCAGTCCCAGTACCAGTGGGCTCACTTGTTTTGTTTTACCAATGACAGATTCTGTCTTTCTTGGTACCTACTGATGTGAGGATGGCCAAATATCAGGAGAGCTCTGAAGACGGGCCTTTCCTTAGTAAGTAGGTAGTGACTCACCGCTGGCTCCTAACAACTACACAGAGTTGGCCAAGGAGACCAGATCTGCCACAGTACAGGCCATTTCGGGTGAACATAGTAGGGCCCGCTAGTCAGAGGACACTCTGGATATTCAGAGACTTACTTGGGGGAAGGAGGTGCTTTGTGTTTGTGGGTATGAGTTTGTGGTTTTGTCTCATTTTCTTAGAATAGGTAGGAAAGCTGGTATGTCTGGTTTGCAGTGGACTGTTTCTAGATAGTCTTTTGACAAGGCAAGTGTTTCTATGTCTGTGAATAACACTATGTCCGTGGTTGTAGACATTAGAAAAGAGAATGCATCAATGAATGTGTCCTGTCTAGTAGAAAGCTTCCCAGCATTCATCCTGCCCAATTTATGACTGCACTGCAGGTTGCCTTATCGATGGGCAACACCTACTATCTTCCTAAGTTTCAGATTTCTTCCTGAATTCTGACCAATCTGCAGAATAGTCTCATGGTTTTGTGTCCAAGATAGGTACCACCCCAAGCTCTGTCACATGGCCATGTACTGAATAGCTGAAGGTAATGGCGAGCTTCTTAGAAAACTCAGATATCAGTGTGACCAGTTAAGTCTCAGGGGAGAAACCATGCTTTGTGCCTTTTGCTTACCTATTTTTCTGTTTCACTGAATGACAGGAAGGTCTTTGCCTCAGGCCACCCCTTTGATAAGCATGAAAAAACAGTTTTCATATGGAAATGATTGGGCATCACCCGTGGCTCTTTGCTTAATTGCTTTGAATGGGATGTGTCTGAATCAGCCTCTTGGCCCTGTGTGAGGCTGTGGCTTATATTCTCAGCATCTGATGGATATAAAGAAAGATCCCATGTGTGCATCCAAAACTAAAATGGCAAAATTCAGTCATTGTGGATGATGTCTCTCTCCTTCCTCTATTAGGTTGCAGACAATCATCAAGTGAGTATAGGGATCCTTTGGGTCAAATGAGTTTTTCAAAGCCATGCAGAGGTGCTTGGGTTTTCTCATGATTCCACTTCACATAAAGAATCTAAACCCCACAGTCAGTAGGCCTCAAATTGGAGAAGCAGAGTAGTTGTAATGGCAGGCCTATTTGATCACTCCTGGTTCACAGGAATGGTGTCCAGGCCACCCTGACTTTAGGCAAATGAGGGCCAAGGGAGCTTATTTTGGACACTCTCTTGCGCTGGACCCCTCATGGAAATCTCCAGCCAGAGGTTATAATGAGGGTCTATGTGGAAGAAGATGAGGGCCATGTGGGAATGTTTTGGTTTTAATTTTGGTAATTTGTGTGGCAGTTGGAAGGGATGACTGGGTCCCCCTCGGCTTGTACTCTGGTGTAATACTCCTTAGAGACTGAGTTGTAGAACTGACCTCAGAGAAGTATTGCCATGAATTGTGTGGGGATGTTAGGAGGCCACGCATGAGAGTCGCCCTTGGAAACTGAGATCTAGGCCAAGGGTGGCTTTCCACAGAACACTGAGAATCTCAGCCAGGATATCACATGATTTTATTCTGAAAAACTTGGCAGCCATAGTTGAGAGTCAAAACACACATGGACCTCACATTGTAGACCTCAATGGGCCTGGCTTCATGTGACCTTTTGGCCACTATTTGGGATGCCTTGCCTGTGATTGTTCTCCAGAGCTTTCATTGAAATGAGCTTCCTTAACATTTAATGGTTCCTGAATGAATTGAAACCCACAGTGACTACAACTTCTTCCTTGAATAATGGCTAGATAAATACCATGAAATTTTTGAAATTTCAATGACCAGTTGGCACTGGAAAACCTTTGGATGTCCTGATGCTGATCATGAGTATACCAGACAGTGCCTTGATTGACAGGGTTTCATAAAAATGGTGTAGAACAGAGATGCCAGTTAGTTGGTGCCTGCTGATTAGTGGGCCTAGAGCAGTGGTGAGCAGATGTGTGACAAAACATCTGTGGTGAGGCCACGTGGAACTGCCATTGGTGTCCAAATGGCTTGTGACTGATATGGTTTCAGCCAACAGACCCAATAGGTAAAGGCATCTTCTTATATGGAGAGGTTTCAGGGAAATGTTCAGAATCAGGTTGCTATGGTCAAGGGGGAAAGCTATGTGGGATAGAAGCCTGGTTATTGCATTCTCCTGCAAACCCTCACCCACCACACGTGACAGAACTCCCTCCAACAATGTGTCCCAATTGACCTCCTTTATTTCGTGAAGCAAATACCAAACTCCCAGTGCAGCAGCAAGAAACACCACTAAAAGTGGAGGATGAACAAATGTCTTCCCAGTTAGCACAGGGAGAAACTTAGCCCCAGTGTCCACAGTTTAGCTACAAAAAAAGAATTCAGCACTGCTGCCACATGTTCAATGAAAAATAAGAAACCATGTCTTACAGGTCACATATATGCAGAACCAGCTTTGATGGTCTCTCTATAAAAGAACTAAATCTCCTGAAAACAACATGTATTTCAAGTGCCCAACCTCAGAGGCAGTTTCTCAAGAATTTTTTAGGCCAGCAGAGCTCCATGTTTGAGGAGTGTTTACCTTTTGCCTTACTATTTTGAACTCTGCTACCACCTCCAAGGTTGTGAACTCCTGAGCAAATTCCATTCCAGATATGTATTCACAGATTTTCTAACTCTTCTCCTCTAACTGTATCTTACTTTGGTAAAAGATAATGTCAAGGCATTGTTCTGGATGAGACTGGGAAGATTTTGGGGTAGCACATATTTGCATAGACATTGGATTCATTTTTCAATTTCCCTTTAAAACACTGAATCTCTAACCCTAACCAATTCCAAACTAGACTCTGACTACTAATTCTAATATGATGGAGAAAAATAACAAAAAACAGAAAAGAAGTACAAGCAGTTCAGAGGAGGCAAGGTGTATACTTGGACTTGCCTTTTGCATAATATAGGGTAGGAGTTATAAATCTTGCAAATTTTTTTTGAAATAGTTCTCCATGTGTTTTTAAAGTTAACAAATATGTGAATTCCTTTCTCCCTTTCTATGTAGCCTATTAAGCACATGTATTTTTATATGCACATATAGAATTCTACCTGGTACCACACGTACATACTTGTGAGGTGGTTGACTTGGCAGATACAAATTGTGAGAAGAGATCACTCCTCTTAAATGCTATTGGAACTGAAATTTCAAACTATGGGTGAACTTTCTAGTTGAACAACATTATACATAAATCCATGTTCAGTATAATGAATATTGTTGGATCTGTGGATGATATATATTTCATGATGGATTTTGATTGGCATATATATTGTTAGTTTTTAATGTCTCTCTCTCTGTCTCTCTCTCTCTCTCTCTCTCTCTCTCTCTCTCTCTCTATATATATATATATATATATATATATATATATATATATATACACTCTCCAGATATTTCAAAATATGTAATATATGTGACTTATTATACACGCCCTAAATTCATTCATATTCATTTATGTGGATTTATAATCAACTTTTCACAAGATTATTTTCCAAACTATTCATCCACCTGAAATTCATATTTGTTTCCTAGTACTGACAACTAACTTCAGTGAATGGTGTATACAAATCCTAATATATTTACAGTAACTGACCCAGTTTAACATCAATGCAAGTAGATTCCTATTGGACATGATATGTATTTTGACGTTCATATTTATTCAACAGTGGGACATTATTATTTCTTCAGTTTATGCACATCATAATATATATATTTCATCCAAAAGTTCAAAAATATATAGGAATTTGTTTCACTTTCAATCACTTCCTGCTTCTGAAAACATGTATTCCTCCATGTTTCTTTACTGCTCTTTTCATGAGACTTCTTTCCAAACACATTATTTTCGATTTCCATAATCAATTTTGAAGCAAAACTCACACACTCTTCATGAAAATCCTAATACTAATATTATCATTGATGTATAACTGGTTGTAATGAATGTCTGTATATCAATATTTGATTTCCTGTATTTTTTCAGATATCAATTCAATCCATTATTTATAGTGGAATGAGTATAGGTTTTATTCAGAGTATGTTCCATTCATGCATTATCTGTATATTCATAGAAACAGGGTACACCTGTTTGTACCCCCAATACTAATTTATACGTCTTCAAAATATTGCTCCCAGAAATGGTGGAAGATATACTCATGTCACCTGATCTACATATATATTTTATTACAGTAATATTATGGACACAAAATGCAAAGGTCACACTTATGATTGTACCAAAGCCTAAATGGAAAGTGAGCATGGATTAGTAATAACATCCATGTCCAGGTTGCCTAATGCTCTCAAATGTCAATCCAATTGGTGACTACATATTTGTTTCTTGCTAAGATTATATATTCAACCTCAACCCTGTTGAAAATGTCTAATCCTATAACTCACATTATACTTTGCCTGATTTCCTTTTGTCTCAATTGATATTTACTTTCCTACATATTTTCCCCAGTTCATCATTGTGAATGACTCTTCACATGTGCTGACATTTACATTCACTCTCTACCCGAAACCCTATTGCTAAAAAAGTTTTTGTCCAAATCCTATACTCACTCTTCTTTCTAAACCTACTGACTATCTTCCTAATCCTATCGACTATCCCTTTTTGACTGCAGGTTCTCTTCGACATTCAATCATCCAAGGTAAAGGTCCTATGCCATTGTATAGCGATTAATCAGAGACATCTGTGCAGAACATAATTCAAAGCTAAGTATCCTACCCAAGGGCCCAATACACTTCTGGGCTTCAAAACTTACATAGATTTGGGTTTTCAAACTTATATTTCACCTATATATTCTTTTAAATTTCGCAGGTTCCCAATAACATTATTCATCCCGCAGAATGATTCCCAACCGAATTCGAACCTGTTATTAACCCTAATCATACGCTGTTCCCTCAATCTACCTTTACAGAGGAGCAGGGATAGAGTTGGTCTTACAATACAGGAATGTAGGGGATCTTCCACCTGCTGAGAACCTCAAAGGTCAATGCAGAAATGATCCTTGGAGAAGTTGTAGGCAGCTATGTAGTACCAAAGAGAGCAAAAGTCTTCTGACATGGTAAAGAACCTGGACAGGATGAAAGGATGTGTCTGAATCAGCCTCTCTCTTCTTAATGTAGAGAAGATGGACCAAAGCAGGCCTGTATGGAGAGAAGTTCCCTGGTGCATATGGTTGATATACCATTCTAACTTGTGACAGTGTCACAGAAAGTAGGAACAGCCTCCATCTCATGAGACCCTTGGCAGCAACTGTTAGGACAATGTGGTTGCCAAGGCAGTGACCTCATTCATTTCATGAAGAAAGTGACTTCACCTAACTTACTTGGTGATGGAACTCTCTGAACTTGGGATTCAGGAAGCCAGGCATCCAGAGCCAGTCCCAGTAACAGTCCTAGTGGGATCACATGTTTGGTTTTACCAAGGGCAGAGAGAGTCTTTTTTGGTACCTACTGATGTGAGAATGGCCAAATGCCAGGACAGCTCTGAAGAGGGTCCTTTCCTAAGAAAACTGGTAGTTGGTCATCGCTGGCTCCTGACAACTTCACAGATTTGGCCACGGAGACCAGATCTGAGACAGGGCAGGCCAGTTCAGGGTAACAATATGGTCCACAGTCAGAGGACACTCCGGATTGTCACAGACATATTGGGGGAAGGAAGTGCCTTTGTGGGTGTGGGTGTGAGTTTGTGGTTTTGTCTCATGTTCTGAGAATAGGTAGGAAAGGCGATTTGTTTGGTTTGGAGTGGACTGCTTCTAAAAAGTCGTTTGACAAGGTGAGTGTTTCTATATCTGTGTATCTCACTGTGTCCGTGGTTGTCGACATAAGAAAAGAGAATGCATCAATGGATATGTCCTGTCTAGAAGAAAGTTTTCCATCATTCATCCTACCCAATTTATGACTGGACTGCAGGTTGCTTTATGGATGGGCAACCCCTACTATCTTCCTAAGTTCCTGTTTTCTTCCTAAATTTTGGCCACTACCCAGAATAGGCTCATGGTTTTGTGTCCAAGATATGTAACACCTCCAAGCTCTGTGACATGGCCATGTACTGGATAGCTGAATGGAATGGCGAGCATCTCAGGAAACTCAGATATCAGTGTGACCAGGAAAGTCTCAGTGGAGAAACACTGTTTTGGGCCTTCTGCTTACCTATTTTTCTGTTGCCCTGAATGTCAGGAAGGTCCTTACCTCAGGCCACTCCTTTTTGAAGCCTGAATTAAACAGTTTTTAAATGCAAATGAATGGACATCACCTGTGGTGCTTTGCTTAATTGCTTTCGAAAGGGATGTGTCTGAATCAGCTGCTTGCCTCTGGGTCAGGCTATGGATTAGATTCTCAGCACCTGATGGATATAAAGAAAGTTCCCATGTGTGTATTGAAAATGAAAATGGTAAAAATATCAGTCATTGTGGATGAAGTTTCTTGCCTTCCTCTGTTAGGTTCCTAACCTCCATCAAGTGAGAATAGGATCCTCTGGGTCAAATGAGTTCTTTGAACTCCTGCAGAAGTGCTTGGGTTCTCCCATGATGCCAAATCACATAAAGAATCTATACCTGACAGTCAGTTGGCCTCAAATTGGAGAAGCAGAGCAGTATTAAAGGCAGGCCTATTTGATCACTCCTGGTTCACAGGAAGGGTGTCAAGGCCACCCTCATTTTAGGCAAATGACGGGCAAGGGTGCATATTTTGGACATTGCCTTGGGCTGCGCTCCTCATGGAAACCTCCAGCAAGAGTTTATGATGAGTGTCTATATGGAAGAAGATGAGGGTCATGTGGGAATGTTTTGGTTTCAATTGTGGTCATTTGTGTGGCGGTTGGAAGAGATGACTGGGTCCACATGGGCTTGAACTCGGGTGTGATTCTCCTTCGAGACTGAATTCTGGAACTGACCTCAGAGAAGTATTGCCATTAATTGTGTTGGGATTGTAGGAGGCCACGCATGAGAGTCACCCTTGAAACCTGAGATTGGGCCCTGGTTGGCTTTCCACAGAGCACTGAGAATCTCAACCAGGATATCACATGATTTTATTCTGAAAGACTTGGCAGCCATAGTTAAGAGTCAAAACACACATGGACCTCACATTTTAGACCTCAATGGGCCTGTCTGCATATGACATTTTGACCACTCTTTGGAAAGCCTTGCCTGTGAGAGTTCTCCAGAGCTTTCATTGAAATGAGCTTCCTCACCATTTAATGGTTCTTGGATGAATGGAAACCCCAAAGTGCCTCCAACTTCATTCTTGAACAATGGATAGATAAATACCATGAAATTTTTGAAATTCCCAATGACCAGGTGGCACTGGAGAACCATTGGATGTCCTATTGCTGCTCATGAGTGTACCAGACAGTGCCTTGATTGACTGGAGTTCTTGAAAATGGTGTGGAACACAGATGCCAGTAAGTTGGAGCCTGCTGAGTAGTGGGCCTAGAGCAGTGGTGTGCAGTTGTCTGATAATATATTTGTGGTGTGGCCATGTGGGTGTGTCATTGGCTTCCAAATGGCTTGTGACTGACTTGGTGCAGCCAGCAGAAAATTATATGAAAAGGCATCTGGTTATATGGACAGGTTTCAGGGCAACGTTCAGAATCAGGTTGCTATGGTCAAGGGAGCAAGAAATGTGGGATAGAAGCCTGGTTGGTGCATTCTCCTGAAGACCCTGACCCACCACACCTTACAGGACTCCCATCAGCACTGTGACCCATTTGAAATCCTTGTATGTTGTGAAGCAAATACAAAACACCCAGTGCAGCAGCAAGAAACACCACGAAAATTGGAGAATGACCAAATGGCTTCAAAGTCCACACAGGGAGACACTTAGCCCCCAGTGGCCACAGTTTATCTACAAAGAGAGAATTCATCACTGCTTCCTCATGTTCATTAGAAAATAAGAAACCATATCCTCCAGGTCACATAGATGCAGACCCAGCTTTGATGGTCTCCGTACACAGGGAGCTAAAGCTCCTGACAACAACATATTCTTCAAGTGTCCAACCTCAGAGGCAGTTTCTCAAGAAGTCTTAATGCCAGCATAGCTCCATGTTTGTGGAGTGTTTACACTGTCCCTTACTTTTGGAAACTCCTCTACCACCTCCAAGGTTGTGAACTCCTGAACATTTTCCATTCCAGTTATGTATTCACAGATTTTCTAACTCTTCTTCTCTAATTGTGTCTTACTAGGGGCGAAGATATTGTCAAGGCATTGTTCTGGATGATAGTGGGAATTTTTTGTAGCACATATTTGCATACACATTGGATTTATTTTCCTATTTTCCATTTGAAATACTGAATAACTGACACTAACCCATACCCTAATAGACTCTTACTACTAATCCTAATATGATGGAGTAAAATAACCCAAACAGAATAGAAATGCAAGCATTTCAGAGGAGGCATGGTGTATAGTTAGACTTGGCTTTTGCATGATAAAGTGTAGGTGTTATAATTCAAGTTAATTTTTAATTGAAATAGTTCCATGGGTACTTAAAGTAAACAAATATGTGAATTCCTCTCTCCCTTTCTCTGTAGCCTATTCAGCACATGTATTTTTATATGCACATATAGAATTCTACCTGGTACCACAGGTACACTCTTGTGAGGTGGCTGACTTGGCAGATAGAAATTGTGAGAATAGATCACTCCGCCTAAACGCTGTTGAAACTGAAATTTCAAACTATGGGTGAGCTTCCTAGTTGAACAACATTATACATAAATCCATGTTCAGTAAAATGAATATTTTTGGATCTGTGGATGATATATATTTCATGGTGAATTTCGATTGGCATATGTATTGCTAATTTTTAATGTCTCTCTCTGTGTGTGTGTGTGTGTGTATATATATATATATATATATATATATATATATATATATATATATATACACACACACACACTAAATTTTTTTAAAATATAAAATATATGTGTCTTATTATACACTCCCTAAATTCATTCATATTCATGTATGTGGATTTAGAGTTAACATTTCACAAGATTATTCACGGAAATATTCATCCACCTGAAATACATATTTTTTTCCTAGAAATGAAAAATAACTTCAGTGAATGGTGGATACAAATCCTAATATTTCTACAATAATTGATCCAGTTTGTCATCAATGCAAGTAGATTCCTATGGGACATGATGTGTATTTTGATGTTCATTCTTATTCACCACTGGTATGTTACAATTTCTTCAGTTTATGCACATTATAGGATATATATTTCATCCATACGTTAGCAAAATTATAGGCATTTGTTTCACTTTCTATCATTTTCTGCTTTAGAACACATGTAATCCTCCATGTTTCTTTACTGGTTTTTTCATGAGACTTCATTCCAAACATATTATTTTCGATTTCCATAATCAAATTTGAAGCAAAACTCACACACCCTTCATGATAAACTATAACCCTAATATTACTATTAGATGTATAACTGGTTGGAATGAATGATTGTATATCAATATAAGATTTCTTACATATTTTCAGATATCAAATCAATCCATTATTTAAAGTGGAACCAGTTTTATTATTTATTCACACTATTGTCTATTCATGCATTGTCTCTATATTCATAGACACAGAGTACACCTCTTTGTAAACCCAATACTAATTTATACGTCTTCAAAATTTTGCTCCCAGTAATGGTGGAAGAAATACTCATGTCATCTGATCTACATATACATTTTATCAGAGTAATATTCTGGACACAAAAAGAAATGGTCACACTTATGTTTGCACCAAAGCCTAAATGTAAAGTGAACATGGATTACTAAAACCATCCATATCAAGTTTGGCTAATGCTCTCAAAATTCAATCCTATTTGTGACAACATATTTGTTTCTTGCTAAGATTATATATTCAAACTCAACCCTGTTGAAAATATCTAATCCTATCTCTCACTTTATACTTTTCCTGATTTCATAATGTCTCTATCTATATCAGCTTTCCTACATACTTTCCGCAGTTCATCATTGTGACTGACTCTTCAATTGTGCTGACACTTACATTCACACTCTAATCCAAACCCTATTGCTAAGGAACTTTTGTTCCAAATCCTATACTCACTCTTCTTCTTAAACCTACTGACTATCTTCCTAATCCTACCCATTATCCCTTTTTGACTGGATGTTCTCTAATACATTCAATAATCCAAGGTACAGGGTATAATGCCATTGTATATCGATCTATCTCAGACATCTGTGCAGAACATAATTCAACGCTAAGTATCACAATCAAGGGCCCATCCCCATTCTGCGCTTCAAATCTTACTTAGATTTCTGTTTTCATACATATATTTCACCTATATATACTTATAAATGTCGCAGGTTCCCAGTACCATTATTCATCCAGCAGAATGATTCCTAATTCAAATTGAACATATTATTAACCCTAACCATACACTGTTCCCTCAATCTAACTTTACAGAAGAGCAGGGACAGAGTTGGTCTTACAATACAGGAATGTAGGGGATCTTCCACCTCCTGAGAACCTCAAGGTCCATGCAGAAATGATCCCTGGAGAAGATGTAGACAACTATGAAGGACCTGAGAGAGCAAAAGTCAGCTTCCATGGAAAACAACCTGGTCAGGATGAAGGGTTGTTTATGAATCAGCCTCTCTCTTCTTAATGTAGAGAAGATGGACCAAACCAGGTTGGTGTGGAGAGCTGTTCCTAGGTGCCTATGGTTGATATACCATTCTACCTTGTGAAAGTGTCACAGAAAGTAGGGGCAGCCTCCATCTCATGGTAGTCTTGGAAGCAACTGTTAGGACAAAGTGGTTACCAAGGCAGTGATCTGATTCAGTTCCTTAAGGAAGTGACCTCACCTCACTTCTTTGTTGATGGAACTCTCTGAACTTGGTATCCAAGAAGCCAGGCACCAAGAGGCAGTCCCAGTCCCAGTGGTCTCACTTGTTTGGACTTACCAAGGACAGAGTCAGTCATTCTTGCTACCTACTGATGTGAGGACGACCAAAACCAGGAAAGCTCTGAAGAGGGGCTTTTCCTGAGAAAGTAGGTAGTGGCTCACTGCTGGCTCCTGACAACTTCACAGAGTTGGCCAAGGAGACCAGATCTGAGACAGGACAAGCCATTTCATTGGAACATAGTATGGCCCACCAGTCAGAGGACACTCCGGATAGTCACAGACCTACATGGGGGAAGGAGGTGTCTTTGTGGGTGTGGGTGTGGGTTTGTGGTTTTGTCTCATATTCTGAGAATAGGTAGGAATGGCGGTTTGTTTGGTTTGGAGGGAACTGTTTCTAGTAAGTCATTTGACAAGGCGAGTGTTTCTATGTCTGTTTATACCACTGTGTCCCTGGTTGTAGACATTAGAAAAGAAAATGCATCAATTGGTGAGTCCTGTCTAGTAGAAAGCTTCTCAGCTTTCATCCTGCCCAATTCATGAATGGACTGCGGATTGACTTATCGATGGGGAACACCTGCTAACTTCTTAAGTTCCTGTTTTCTTCCTGAATTGTATGCACTCTCCAGAATAGGCTCATAGTTTTGTGTCAAATATATGTACCACCTCAAATCTCTGTGACATGGCCATGTACTGGATAGCTGAAGGGAATGGCGAGCATCTCAGAAAGCTCAGATATCAGTGAGACCAGGAATGCCTCATTGGAAAAACCCTGCTTTGGACATTTTGCTTACCGATTCTTCTGTTGCCCTGAAAGTCAGGAAGGTCTTTGCATCAGGTGTGTCATGTGGGAGTGTTTTGGTTTTAATTATGGTCATTTTTGTGGCCGTTGGAAGACATGGCTATGTCCACCTGGGCTTGAACCCTTATGTGATTCCCCTTAGAGAGTGAGTTCTGGAACTGACCTCAAAGAAGTATTGCTATGTATTGTGTTGGGATTTTAGGAGGCCACGCATGAGAGTCGCCCTTGGAAACTGAGATCTAGGCCCAGGGAGGCTTTCCAAAGAGCACTGGAAATCTCAGGAAGGACATCACATGATTTTATTCTTAAAGACTTGGCAGCCATCGTTGCAAGTCAAAACACACATGGACCTCACATTGTAGACCTCAAATGCCTGGCTTAATGTGACCTTTTAGCCTGTCTTTGGGAAGCCTTGCCTGTTAGAATTCTCCAGAGCTTTCATTGAAATGAGCTTCTTCTCCATTTAATGGTTCCTGAATAAATTGAAACCCACAGTGCCTTCAACTTCATCCATGAAAAATGCCTAGATAAATATCATTAAAGTTTGGAAATTCCCATCACCTGGTGGCACTGGAGAACCTTTAGGTGTCCTATTGCTGATCATGAATGTACCAGACAGTGCCTTGATTGACTGGGTTTCATGAAAATGGTGTAGAACAGAGATTCCAGTAACTTGGAGCCTGATGAGTAGTCGGCCTAGAGCAGTGGTGTGCAGGTGTGTGTTAAAACATCTGTGGTGGGCTGATGTGGATATGCCATTGGCTTTCAAATGCCTTGTGACTGATATGGTGCAGCCCCCATACCCTTGTATGTAAAGGCATCTTGTTATATGGACAGGTTGAAGGGCAATGTTTAGAATCAGATTGCTGTGGTCAAGGGGGCAAGCTATGTGGGATATAAGCCAGGTTGGTGCATTCTCCTGCAGACCCTTACCGACCACACATGACAGAACTCCCTCCATCACTGTGTCCCAGTTGAACTTCTCGTATTTTGTGAAGCAAATACCAAACTCCCAGTGCAGCTGCAAGAAACACCACGAAAAGTGGAGGATGACCAAATGGCTTCACAGTCCACACTGCAAGACACTTAGCCCCCAGTGGCAACAGTTTACCTATAAAGAGAGAATTCAGCCCTACTGCTTCATGTTCATAGGAAAAAAAGAAACCATGTCCTCCAGGTCATATAGATGCAGACCCAGCTTTGATGGTCTCACTACAAAGGAAGCTAAAGCTCCTGTCATCAACATATATTTCAGGTGCCCAATCTCAGAGGCAGTTTCTCAAGAAGTCTTTAGGCCAGCAGAGCTCCATGTTTTTGGAGTTTTTACCCTGTCCTTTACTTTTGGAAACTCCTCTACAACCTCGAAGGTTGTGAACTCCTGAGCATTTTCCATTACCGATATGTATTCACAAATTTCTAACTCTTCTCCTCTAATTATGTCTTACTTGGAGTGAAGGAAATGTCAAGGCATTGTTCTGAATGAGAGTGGGAAGATTTTTGGGTAGCACATATTTGCCTACACATTGGATTAATTTTCCAATTTTCCAAATACTGAATCCCTGACTGTCAGGGGTAGAAGGAATTCTTCTTCAAAGAACAGCCTGACACTTACAAGAAACAGCCCCCAGGAGACATCCTGTCTGGAAGACATCCTGTAGCCATATATGTCCCTGAGACATCCTGTGGCCATCTTTCTTCCAGAAACATCCTGAAGTTATCTCACCTTGTGAAGACATCCAGGAACTGCTGATAAGAGAGCTTTCCCATATCCAGCATATTAATACCCATGTGTGAACAATAAAATTTTGCAGCTTGATCAGAACTCCTGTGTTGCTCTCATCTCTCATGCCTCTTGTCCCTTCATTCCTCCCCATCTAGGTTCGCTGACCACGTTGATGTGTCCTGCCGGCCGGGACATCTGGCGCCCACCGACTGGGGCTCAAGCCTTTGACTGAGGGGGAACCCCTTCCTCCTGGAAGACTTGGTCAAGAGGAGCTCACGATCGCCTCAGCAGACACCACCCGGAGACATATCCAGGAGGAAGGTGGGGATGATGCACGGTGAGTGACGCACCATGTGACAAGCAGTATCGTCACATGATTTGTTTATTTCAGGCCTCAAGGAGTCCTTCAAGACATGAGGGGCACATGTTAAGAAAAAGGACTTAAAATTTTTCTTTTCATACATAGGAGAATTGTGTCCATGGTTTCCTCTTGAAGGGACCATTGATGGCAAAAATGGCTTAGAGTAGGAGACTGTTTAAAAGATTATTATGAATCATTTGGCCCAGAAAAAATGCCAGTTCCCACCTTTTCTTACTGGAACTTAATTAATGAAATTCTTAAAAGTTTTCGCTTTGACAATGGTACCTTACAACTTGTCAGGATTGGGGAAGAGATTATGCAAAAGACCTCTCGTCCCCCCTCTGCATGCCCATCATTAGTATAGACATAGAACCTTCTCAGTCTTCCCAGGACCCTGAGAACCTTCCTGGTCCCCCTCAAAATACGACCCTAATTAATAAGGCTCCAATGATTAAAAACCACCTTTATCCAGTTTTAAATCCCAGAGACACATTGACCTCTGGGGAGGACGCTATCTTGGAGAAGGAAGCAGCTCTCTACCATTCAGAACACCCGCGACCTCTCAGGACCCTGCCACAGCCTATAGGATTTACCAAGCGGAGGTGAAAGCACCTATGTAAAAAACATCTTGCCTTTGAAAATGCCAACCCAGCATGTCAGAATGTTCTTCAACCACATAAGGATAAAGGGAAACTTTCTGAAGTTATTAGACTCTGTGCAGACGTGGGTGCAGCCCATGCCATTGGTCTGGCTTTAGGGACCGCCTTTACCAAGGCCTTTCACAATCCTGGCTCACGTACTTGCTTTACTTGTAAACAACCTGGCCATTTTGCATGTGAGTGTCCCACAGGCAAACAAAGCCTAGGAATAGCGTCTCCTCAAACTGGGGCTTAACCACCCCCAGCTACCCTTTTCCATAGAAGTGGTAAAGGTCATCACTGGGCCAGTAAGTGTAGATCTAAGACAAATGCCCTCAGACAGCCTATTTCTTCCTACTTCTCGGGAAACTCCCTGCGGGGCCAGCCCCCGGCCACAACATCCCCCATGACAAACACAGGAGCAATAAAGTTTGTTCCCTCCTAAACTCCCAACCTACCACAAAATCCTTCTCCACAATTGCCTCCCTCCAACTAGCCACCCCAGGCAGCACAAAATTGGACCTCTGTGCTGCCACAAATACAATATTAGACCCAATGCAAGGGCGCCAGATAATACCCAATGAAATTATGGGTCCCCCTCCATCTCATACATGTGCCCTTAATCTTGGAAGAGCCTCCACTACCATACAAGGTGTTCAGGTCTTCGTTGGCATTAATGATAATGATTTCACTGGAGAAATAAAAATACTGGCCACTGCTATTAATGGAATTGCCGCCATCCCAGCAGGAACAAGACTTGCACAATTAATTCTCCTTCCCTTGGATTCAGGAGGCATTTCCAAAACCCAAACCTACCTCGGGGGACTGCCTTCTTGGGCTTCTCTGATGTGTATTGGGTTCAGCCCATTTCTCACAATAGACCCACCCTTACCTTACTTACTGAAGGAAAGGAATTCCAAGGAGTTCTAGATATTGGAGCTGATGCCACAATTATTTCTCAAAAATACAAGCCATCAGGTTAGCCCCTCACTCCATCCTTGACTGACCTTAAAGGGATAGGAAAATAAAAAAAATCCTCTGGTCAGCTCTAGGTCTATTAGCTGCACTGATAAAGATGGTAATAAGTCAACTGTCACTCCTTTCGTTGATTCTGACCTCCCTGTTAACGTATAGGGAGGAGATATTTTGAGTTATTGGAAGTTATTCTCGCCAGTCCCAATTCCATGGTGACTCATCAAATGCTTCCTATGAATTTTGTTCCTGGTACAGGCCTGGGGATACTGAAACAAGGACTGGTGGACCCTATACAACCCATACAAAAACAAATACATGTGGACTTGTGTATTCAGATTTTTAGTGTCAGTCCCTGACCCTCCTGTACCCCATGCAGATAAAATTATTTGGGAGACTCAGACTCCTGTGTTGGTGGATCAGTGGCCCCTTACCCAAGAAAAATTGGAGGCTGCCTCCACGTTAGTGCAGGAACAGCTTGCAGCCGCCCATGTGAAGCCCTCAACCTCATCATGGATTACTCCTATTTTTATTATCAAGAAAAAATCAGGCAAGTGGTGCCTTTTACAATATTTGTGTGCCATTAATAAAGTTATGCGCCCGATGGGAGCACTACAGCCAGGCATTCCCACACCAGTGGCGATTCCAAAAAACTATTGTAAAATGGTTATTGACTTAAAAGATTGCTTTTTTACCATTCCTTTACATCCTGAGGATAGACCATATTTTGCCTTTAGTCTCCCTCACATTAATTTTCAGGGCCCTATGCAGAGATTTCAATGGAAGGTTCTTCCCAAAGGTATGGCCAACAGCTCTAGTCTTTGCCAAAAACACGTTGCTCAAGCAGTAGACCCTGTGAGAGAGCGATGAGCACAAAATTATATTTTACATTATATGGATGATTTGTTAATTGCTGCACCTAATACCCATGACCTTAATAATTGTTACTTGGACTTTTACAAAACCTCACTACCTTGGGACTACAGATAGCTCCAGATAAGTTTCAAACACAGGACCCTTATACCTATTTGGGCCTTAAACTTCAAGATAATTAGATCCAAATTCCTAAAATACAACTATGTGTTTACCATCTTCACACACTTAATGATTTTCAAATATTACTGGGGGATATTCAATTGCTAGGAACATATATAAAATTACCCACTTGTGTACTTTTGCCCCTTAATGATATTTTGATAGGTGATTCCCACCCCTCCTCCCCTCAAAAGCTTACTCCCGAGGCATGACATGCATTAAACCAAGCCACAGAAGCCATTGCCCAAAAGTTTGTTACACAAATTTCGTATAACCTTCCTCTGGTTCTGGTTATTTTCCACACTCCTCATACACCCACAGCAATATTTTGGCAGTGAGATCCACATTTTAAAAATAAAGGCTGCCCCTTGCTTTTGGTCCTTGTATCCACCACATCCTCCAAGGTTATTACTGTTTATCTTGCTCAGGTAGCTTCTCTTATTTTTAAAGGTCGTTTGCTTTCTCAACAACATTTTGGCAAAGACCCTGATAATATTTTAATTCCATATAATAAGGACCAAACCCTTACTACAATTTTTACTAGAGACATGGATCAATGGGGTATTGCCCTATCAGGCTTTTTGGGAACAATTCATAACCACATCCCCAATGACCCCGTTTTAAATTTTGTCCAGTTACATTCATTTATTTTTCCCAAAATTACTCAAAAGGCTCCCATTCCTCAAGAACTTACTGTCTTTACAAATGGTTCCAGTAATGGCCGTGCAGTCTTTGTTGTCAATAACAAGCCTACCACCTTTGATACTGTCTATCAGTCAGCTCAGTTTGTGGAATTGTTCACCATAACACAAGTTTTCATAAAGTTTTTTTGATAATCTTGTTAATATTTATACAGACAGTGCCTACATTGCTCTTTCTGTGCCCCTGCTGGAGATTTCACCCACCATTATGGCTTCTTCCAATTCCCCATTTCTGTTTCACCAGCTTCAGCAGCTAATTCAGGCCAGAAAACATGCATTTTCCTTAGGACACATCATGACACACTCTGACCTTCTGAGCCCTCTAACACAAGGTAATGCCCAAGCTGATGCAGCAACACGTTCCATCTTTCCAATTTTTGTTGGCTCCATTCAAAAGGCCATGGAGTTACAAAATCTTCACCATCTAAATTCCCAGAGCCATCGATTACTTTGGAAAATTACCAGGCAACATGCATGAGAAATAGTAAAAGCATGCCCTGGTTGCACTGTCTCCCTCCCCATTCAACACTTGGGAGTTAACCCCCGAGGATTACAGCCCAATCAGGTTTAGCAAATGGATGTTATTCATTTTCCTGAATTTTGAAAAACCAAATATATATACGTTTCTATAGATACCTTCAGCGGCTTTAGTTTTGCATCACCACATTCTGGAGAGGCTACCAAAGATGTCCTTTCTCATCTTGTTTCAGCCTTTTTAGTAATGGGTAAACCAATACATATTAAAACAGATAAATGTCCTGCATATACCAGTGCCAAGTTTAAACAGTTTTGTGCTACCTTGCAATTTTGTCATACTACTGAAATTTCATTCAACTCTCAGGGCCAAGGCATGTGGAACTTGCCCAGCTTAGCTTAAAGACTTGGCTATCCCGTCTTAAGGCTTCCGCCCTTGTATTTACCACTCCCAGGGATCGCCTTAACCATGCATTATTTGCCCTTATTTTTCTTACCTTAGACAGTGAAGGCCATTTGGCCACAGACAGACACTGGCATCCTTCGTCCAATTCTGTTCGCTCGCCTGTTATGTGGTGCAATCCCATTACAAATAAATGAAAACGCCCAGATCCTATCCTCATCAGGCGATGAGGCTCAGCTTGTGTTTTGGACCAAGATCAAGCATCCCCAAGATGGTTACCAGAATGCCTGGTTAAACAGGTAAATTACTTACCTCAACCCAGGGACGGAGGCCCTCCCCCTGAGGACAAATTTTCCTCCATTTCAGATACAGCCAACAATTTGTGCGAGGATCCTGCTTAAGGCACTTCTGCTGAACAGGTTTGAACACGGAGGCCTTGGACCTCCAATTTCCAACATCATGGAGTACCTTTTTGCCCCCGCCCCCCGTGAATGCAAAGGAGGATTTTGGACTGAGGCTCCCACTAGTTGGACCCAGACTGCTGACTGCATGACTAAGGTGACTTACCTCCGTGCCAAGGTTGACCATAATCTCGGAGGAGTTCATCAGCCTAAATGGGTATGTGTTAACAAGCCAAAGATTATTCCCCCTAGTACAAGTAAAGCTCCCCAAAATTGTTCTGCAACTTGTACGCATACCCAGGCGATGCATGTCTCTTGTAATGTGTCGGCTTCACTTTGTGTTAATAAACAGGGAGAACAATTTTTTGAAGCCTCCCTAACTAAAACTCATGCAGCAGGGGGACCACTATTCATTATACCCCCATTCTCTTTGACCATGGAGGAGATGGCAAATACACCAAGCTACAGTCAGCTGGGTGCCAAGGCACTGTCGGAAAAGGTTCCTACTGGCTCATTAAGGCCCCTACAGGGGTCTCTGATGGTGGAGGACCCACTTATTCTGTCAAGCATCCTCAGATAATCAAACTTTTGAAACCCCAAATCCCTGAGCTCACATGTCATCCCTTAATGTAGCCTAAATCCCAGTTCCCAGGTTTAGATACCAATACATTAGATATTTTGCAAACTACATTCTCCTAGCTTAATAATTCGAACCCCACCCTTGCTGGTGATTGCTGGCTCTGCATGACTGCAGGGGCAATCATGCCTATGGCAGTTCCTATTAATTCTATCATGGACAATGATAATACATGCCAACCCGGATTTCCCTTTAAAGTACAGCCTATAGGCACTTTTACATTATTTCTTTTAGGCGCGATGCAGAATAATACCTATGATATTGATGTTCGACTTACTTCCTTTGGAAATGGCTCAACAGTATAAAATTATTCCTCACCCACCCCATCTCTTTGTCCCTCCAATGGCACAGTTTTTATGTGTGGAGGAAACTCGGCCTTCCCACGCTTCCAGCGAATTGGACCATTGGTTGTGTTCTTGCTTTATTACTCCCTGATATAACTATTGTCCCAGGAGATGAACCTCTACCAATTTCTAGTCTAGACACTTTAGTCAAAAGACATAGGTGGGCAATACAGGCTTTACCACTCATTGCCAGCCTTGGAATAACAGCTGCTGTGGGCACAGGTACAGTGGCTTAGGCACGGCTATTCACTCTTACAATCGCCTGTCTCAACAACTTATAAATTATGTACAAACTTTATCAGGAACCTTTAAAGATTTGCAGGACCAAATAAATTCCCTGGCAGAAGTGTTCCTTTAAAACAGACGGGGCTTAGATTTGCTGACAGCTAACCAGGGAGGTATTTGCTTAGCCTTAGGGGAACGATGCTGCTTTTATGCCAATAAATCAGGCATAGTACGCATTAAAATTAAGCAGCTTCAAGAAGATCCAGAAAAGAGACAAAGGGAACTATTTGAAAATCCCCTCTGGATTGGGCATAATGGATTTCTACCCTACCTTCTTCCCCTATTAGTCCCTTTGTTGGGTTTACTTTTAATGGTGTCCATAGGCCCCTGCATTATAAAGAGGCTGGTACAATTTATTAAAGAACAGATTAATATTTTGGTTTCTAAGCCCATACAGGTCCACTATCATGGTCTGGAGATGGAAGACAGCACTGCCAACATTTAAAAGAATGTTCAACCCTTCTCACAGGCTTATTAAGTTTACATCCCCACAGATCTCTCTTTCTTACAGAAAACTATAAGTAACAGCTCTGAGCAACCATCTTCTACCCTTGCAATAAGGGTTCGTTCTCCATGGGCCCCTCCGCTTGGGGGAGGACACACCCTTGGAATGAGCACGTTAGGCCATAATAACGGAGGGTCCAGGAAGGACTGCAGGAGGATGGATCCACGGATCCCCAAACACAAGACCTCTGAATGACACGCTCTGGTGCATGGCAGTTGGCATGCTATCCCCTCAAAGACGTCTCCTCCAAAAACATGCCAAAGCCAACACGAAATCTCCTAGGAAAGATGCTCGCTCAAATCAGGAGATATTCTAAGGCATCCTAGAGAAATAGAGCCACTATCACCCCCTAAATCCATGGCCTGTAAGGTATGGTCGAATATTTTATATAACAAAAGGGGAGATGTCAGGGGCTAGAAGGAAGTTCTCCTTCAAAAAATAGACTGACACAAGAAACAGCCCCCTGGGACACAACCTGCCTGGGAGACATCCCACAGCCATCTATCTCCTTTTGACATCCGGCTACCATCTGTCTACCTGAAACATCCTGAGGTTATCTCACCCTGTGAAGACATCCAGCAACTGCCGATAAGAGAGCTTTCCCATCCGCAGCATATAAATACCCTCTGAGAATAATAAAAGTTTGCAGCATGATCAGAACTCCTGTCTTGCTGTCATCTCTCGTGTCTCTTGTCCCTTCATTCCTCCCCAACTAGGATCGACACCCAAGTTGATGTGTCCTGCCAGCCGGGCCATCTGACACTAACCCATACCCTCCTAGACTCTGATGACAAATCCTAATATGATGGAGAAAAATAACCCAAACAGAATAGAAATACAAGCAGTTCAGAGGAGGCATGGTGTATAGTTGCACTTGCCTTTTGCATGATATAGGGTAGGTGTTATAAATCTAGTTAATTTTTAATTGAAATAGTTCTCCATGTGTTTTTAAAGTTAACAAATATGTGAATTCCTGTCTCCCTTTCTCTGTAGCCTATTCAGCACATGTATTTTTATATGCACATATAGAATCCTACCTGGTATCAGATGTACATTCTTGTGAGGTGGCTGACTTGGAAGATACAAATTGTGAGAAGAGATCACTCCTCCTAAACGCTGTTGGAACAGAAAATTCAACCTATGGGTGAGCCTCCTAGTAGAACAACATTATACATAAATCCATGTTCAGTAAATTAAATATTTTTGCATCTGTGGATGATATATACTTCATGATGAATTTCGATTGGCATATATATTGCTACATTTTATTGCCTGGGTGTGTGTGTTGTGTGTGTGTGTGGGGGGTGTATATATATATATATATATATATATATATATATATATATATATATTTATATATATACACTCTCCAAATATTTCAAAATATGAAATATATGTGTCTTACATATACTACCTAAATTCATTCATGTTCATGTATGTGGATTTATAATCAACTTTTCACAATATTATTCTCAGAAATATTCATCCACCTGAATTACATATTTGTTTTCTAGTACTGAAAACTAACTTCAGTGAGTGGTGCATACAATCCTAATATTTCTACAGTAACTGACCCAGTTTAACATCAATGCAACTAGATTCCTCTTGGATATGATGTCTATGTTGAAGTTCATTTTATTCAACACTGGTACATTACTATTTGTTCAGTTTATACACATCATAGGATATATATTTCATCAACAAGTTCAATAATTTATAGGATTTTGATTCACTTTCAATCATTTCCTGATTCAGAACACATGTATTCCTCCAGGTTACTTGATTGTTTTTTCATGAGACTTCTTTCCAAACGCTTTTTTTTTCGATTTCCATAATCATTTTGAAGAAAAACTGACACACTCTTCATGATAAACCATAACCCTAATATTACCATTAGATGTATTTCTGGTTTGAATGAATGATTGCATATAAATATACGATTTTCTGTTTATTTTCAGATATCAATTCAATCGAATATTTAAAGTTGGAACAAGTTATAACATTTAATCACAGTATCGTCTATTCATAAATTATCTCTATGTTCATAGACACAGAGTAAATCTATTTGTAACCCCAATACTAATTTTTTCATCTTCAAAATGTTGCTCCCAGAAATGGTGGAAGAAATACTCATGTCACCTAATCTACATATACATTTTATCACAGTAATATTCTGGACACAAAAAGAAGAGGTCACACTTATGATTGTATCAAAGCCTAAATGAAAAGTGAGCATAGATTACTGAAAACATTCATGTCCAGTGTGCCTAATGCTCTCAAATGTCAATCCTATTGGTGACTACATATTTGTTTCTTCTTAAGACTATATTTTGAACCTCAACCCTGTTGCAAATGTCTAATCCTATCACTCAATTTATACTTTGCCTGATTTCCTAATGTCTCTATTGATGTCTGCTTACCTAAATATTTTCCCCAGTTCACCATTGTGACTGACCCTTCACGTGTGCTGACATTTACATTCACTCTCTACCCGATACACTATTGCTAAAGAACTTTTGGTCCAAATTCTGTACTCAGTCTTCTTCTGAAACTTATCGAATATCTTCCTAATCCTACCGACTATCCCTGTTCTAGTGGATGTTCACTTCTACATTCAATCATCCAAGGTACAAGGTCCTATGCCATTGATTATCGATTTATCTGAAACACCTGTGCAGAACGTATATCAAAGCTAAGTATCCCAATCAATAGCGCAATGCCCTTCTGGGATTCAAATCTTACCTAGATTTTTGTTTTCATACTTATATTTCACCTATATATTCTTATAAATATCACAGGTTCCCAATACCATTATTCATCAATTAGAATAATTCCTAACCCAAATCAAACCTGTTATTAACCCTAACCATACACTGTTCCCTCAATCTAACTTTACAGAAGAGCAGGGACCAAGTTGGTCTTACAATACAGGAATGTAGAGAATCTTCCACCTGTTGTAAAACTCAAAGGTCCATGAAGAAGTGATCCCTGGAGAAGATGTAGGCAGCCATGAAGGACCTGAGAGAGCAAACGTCATCTTCCATTGCAAACAACCTGGTCAGGATGAAGGGTTGTGTCTGAATCAGCCTCTCTGTTCATAATGTAGAGAAGATGGACACAAACAGTCCTGTTTGGAGAGCTGTTCCTGGGTGCCTATGGTTCATATACCATTCTAACTTGTGAAAGTGTCACAGGAAGTAGGAGAAGCCTCGATCTCATGGGACCCTTGGAAGCAACTGTTAGGACAAAGTGGTTGCCAAAGCAGTGACCTCATTCAGTTCCTGAAGGAAGTGACCTCACCTCACTTCCTTGGTCATGGAACTCTCGGTACTTGGGATCCAGGAAGCAAGGTACCAAGAGCCTGTCCCAGTCCCAGTCCCAGTGGGCTCACTTGTTTGGATTTACCAAGGACAGAGTCAGTCTTTCATGGTACCTACAGATATGAGGATGGCCAACTGCCAGGAAAACTCAGAAGAGGGGCCTTTCCTGAGAAAGCAGATAGTGGCTCACCGCTGGCTCCTGACAAGTTCACAGAGTTGGTGTTTTCCGGGGAACATAAGTTGGCCCACCAGTCAGAAGACACTCTGGATAGTCACAGACATACTTTGTAGAAGGTGGTGCCTCTGTGGTTGTCGGTGTGGGTTTGTGGTTTTGTCTCATGTTCTGAGAATAGGTAGGAAAGGCGGTTTGTTTGGTTTGGAGTGAACTGTTTATAGTAAGTCGTTTGGCAAGCAAGTGTTTCTATGTCTGTGTATCCCACTATGTGCATGGTTTTAGATATTAGAAAACTGAATGTATCAATTGTTGTCTCCTGTCTAGCAGAAAGCTTCCCAGCATTCATCCTGCCGAATTTATGAATGGATTTCAGCTTGCCTGATCGATGGGCAACATGTGGTATCTTCCAAAATTCCTGCATTCTTCATGAATTCTGGCTACTCTTCAGAATAGGCTCATGGTTTTGTGTCCAAGATATGTAGCAGTTCCAAGCCCTGTGACATGGCCATGTACTGGATAGCTAAAGGGAATGTCGAGCATCTCAGAAAACTCAGATATAAGTGTGACCATGATAGTCTCAGTGGAGAAACCCTGCTTTGGGCCTTTTGCTTACCTATTGTTCTGTTGCCCTGAATGTCAGGAAGGTCTTTGCCTCAAGACATCCGTTTGTGAAGCCTGAAGAAAACAGGTTCAAATGGAAATGAATGGACATCACCTGTGGAACTTTGCTTAATTCCTTTGAAAATGGAAGTGTCTGAATCAGCCTCTTGGCCCTGTGTGAGGCCGTGGCTTAGATTCTCAACCCCTGAAGAATCTAAAGAAACATCACATGTGTGCATCCAAAACAAAAATGGCCAAAAGTGCAGTTATTGTGGATGAAGTCTCTCCCCATTCTCTGTGAGGTTCCTGACCTCCATCAAGTTAGAATAGGGATCCTTTGGGCCAAATCATTTCTTCAAAGCTTTAAATTGCTTGAGTTTTCCCGTGACTACAATTCACATAAAGTATCCAGACTGCACAGTCAGTACGCCTCAAATTGGAGAAGCAGAGAAGTATTAACAGCAGGCCTATTTGAACACTCCTGGTTCACAGGAATGGTGTCCAGGCCACCCTGAATTTAGGCAAATTAGGGGCAAGAGAGATTATTTAGGAGACTGTCTTGGGCTTCGCCCCTCGTGGAAACTTCCAGCGATAGGTTATGATGAGTGTCTATATAAAAGAACATGAGGGCCATGTGGGATTGTTTTGGTTTTAATTGTGGTTGTTAGTGTGGTGATTGGAAGAGATGACTGGGTCCACCTTGACATGAACTCTGGTGTTTTTCCCCTTAGAGACTGAGTTCTGGAAGTGACCTCAGAAAAGTATTGCCATTAATTGTGTTGGGATTTTAGGAGGCCATGCATGAGAGTCGCCCTTGGAAACTGAGATCAAGGCCCAGGGTGGCTTTCAACAGAGCACTGGGAATCACAGACAAGATATCACATAATTTTCTTCTGAAAGACTTGGCAGCCGTAGTTGAGAGTCAAAAGTCACATGGACCTCACATTGTAGAACTCAATGGGCCTGGCTTCATTTGACCTTTTGGCCATTCTTTGGGAACCATTGCCTGTGAGATTTATCCAGAGCTTTCATTGAAATGAGCTTCGTCAACATTAATGGTTCTGGAATGAACTGAAACTCACAGTGCCTCCACCTTCATTGTTGAAATATGGCTAGAAAAATACCATGAAATTTTTGAAATTTACATGACCAGCTGGCACAGGAGAACCTTTGGATGTCCTGTTGCTGATCATGAGTATAACAGACACTGCCTTGATTGACTGGTTTTAATGAAAATTGTGTAAAACAGAGATGCCAATAAGTTGGAGCCTGATGATTAGTGGGCCTAGAGCAGTGGTAGGCAGGTGTGTGATAAAACATCTGTGGTGGGGCCATGTGGATCTGCCATTGGCTTCCAAATGGCTTGTGACTGACATGATGCAGCCAGCAGTCCTTTCTAAGTAAAGGCATCTTGTTATTTGGAGAGGTTTCAGGGCAATGTTCAGAATCGATTTGCTATGGTCAATGGGGCAAGCTATGTGATATAGAAGCATGGTTGGTGCATTCTCCTGCAGAAATTGAAATACCACACGTGACAGAACTCCCTCCTGCACTGTGTCCCAGTTGAACTCCGTGTATTTCATGAAGCAAATACCAAACTCCCATTGTAGCAGCAAGAAACACCATGAAAATTGGAGGATGAACAAATGGCTTCACAGTCCACACAGGGAGACACTTAGAACCCAGTGGCCACAGTTTACCTACAAAGATCAAATTCAGGACTGGTGTCTCATGTTAATTGGAAAATAAGAAACTATGTTTTACAGGTCACATAGGTGCAGACCCAGCTTTGATGATCTCACTACAAAGGAAGCTAAAGCTCCTGATAACAACATATGTTTCAAGTGCCCAAACTCAGAGGCAATTTCTCAAGAAGTCTTTAGGCCAGCAGAGCTCCATGTTTGTGGAGTGTTCACCCTGTCCCTTACTTTTGGAAACTCCTCTACCACCTCCAAGGTAGTGAACTCCTTAGCATATTCCATTCCAGATAAGTATTCACTGATTTTCTAACTCTTCTCCTCTAATTATGTCTTACTTGGGGCGAAGATAATGTCAAGCCATTGTTCTGGAGGAGTGGGAAGATTTTGTGTAGCACATATTTGCATACACATTGGATTCATTTTCCAATTTTCTATTCGAAATACTGAATCCCTGACTCTAACCCCTACCCTACTAGACTCTGACTACTAATCGTAATATGATAGAGAATAAAAACTCAAACAGAATAGAAATACAAGCAGTTCAGAGGAGGCATGGTGTATAGTTGGAATTGCCTTTTGCATTATATAGGTTAGAAGTTATAAATCTAGTCAATTTTTTGTTGAAATAGTTCTCCGTGTGTTTTGAAAGTTAACAAATATGTAAATTCCTGTCTCCCTTTCTCTGTAGCCTATTCAGCACATGTAATTTTATATGCACATATAGAATCGTACCTGGTATCACACGTACATTTTTGTGAGGTGACTGACTTGGCAAATACAAATTTTGAGAAGAGATCACTCCTCCTAAATGCTGTTGGAACTGAAAATTCAACCTATGGGTAAGCCTCCTAGTTGAACAACATTATACATAAATCCATGTTAAGTATATGAATATTTTTGGGTCTGTGGATGATATGTATTTCATGATGAATTTTAATTGACATATATATTGCTAGTTTTTAATGTCTGTGTGTGTGTGTGTGTGTGTGTGTGTATATATAATATATATATATATATATATATATATATATACTCTCCGGATTTTTCAAAATATGAAATATTTGTGTCTTATTATGCACTCCCTAAATTCATTCATATTCATGTATGTGGATTTATAATCCACTTTTTAAAAAATTATTCTCAGAAATATTCATCCACCTGAAATACATATTTTTTCCTAGTACTGAAACAGTTTTCAGTAAATGGTGCATCCATATCCTAATATTTCGGCATTGCAAGATGACTATGAAGACAGTGTATCACACCCAGTGTACCCTGCCACTGCGCAGGTGAATAACGAGTTAGAACGATGAAAAACTATCTTGTTAGGATCTTACAGGAAAATGGGTGTTTACCGAAATCTAGAAGAATGATTTCCACCACTGAGATCCGGTAATTGAGTCTCAAACACAAGCCACTTGTGCAACCGGAGATCCATTCTGATTGATCCGCGTGACCTGCCCCGTGTCTACAAATGGTGAGGCACCACCGAGAAGCGACCAGCAAGCAGGGAGAAACGTTGCTGCGGATTCTGTGGAATCCTGCTGGCTGAGCATGCACTGAGCCCCCAACTGAATTTGGGATTTCAGACGGGAAAGTTAGCAGTACATTTCTATCCCCCAAAGTGGAAACTCCACAAAGGAAACCAGCAGCCACCATCTTGGAGAGCTGAAGTAACCACCACCACTCCCAGACAGATTGCAACAATAAAACAGGTGTGTGTTTCTCAGCTCATCTCACATACAGAGGAAAATTTGCATAAAATCTCTCCTAGGCTTTTGGGGGAGGGATAATCAGAGCAAGTCTGCATAAAGACTGGGGGAAAACTAGAGGCACCTGACCTTCATCTCCCCTTCCCATCAGCGGCAAAAATGAAACTTGTCTAGCCAGTGCGGGGCGAGGGGCAAGCGGAAAATATTAAAACAATAGAGTTCCAGGGTTCACAATAGACACCCTCCCCACCCAACAAACGGCAGACCCGGAGAACAGTTTGAGCTGCCGAGAAGCATCACTCAGGAGAAATCTGGTCTAGCAGGAGAAATCAGGACTAGCAGGATAAACCAGGGGACTAGAGGCCAGGCCCTCCTGACTGGGTGGCTGGAGAACGCCAGATCGCTGCCAGTGTGACTGGGCAACTGGAGACCACCTTCCTGCCGGCGCCAGCCCACCTGCTGACGGCATGTCTTGACGGCTGGAGAACGCTCGCCTGCCGACGACCGAACGCGCAACTGTGTGGCTAGAGATCACCCACCCGCCGGCGACAGCCCATCCGCTGCCCGCGCTACTGGGTGGCTGGAGACTGCCGGCATGCCAGCGACCAGGAGCTGAAACCAACAAGAGACAATCCAGTCCACCCCCCCAATTCGGACACTCCGGCAAGGAGCCTGGGGCCCACCACAGCAGAGAGGTGACATCACTGGAGCTCGGCTGTCAGAATTCCTTAACAGCGAAATCCACTTAAGCAGGCATAGTCTAGCAACACAAAGGAGAGAAAACAGAGATATATAAACCCATAACAAATCTATAGAAGAGAGCAGAAACACAGCAATCAAATAGAGCCAGAAAATAACGTGAACATCATGAAAAAACAAGGGGAAAAAAAGGTGTAGAAACAATGAAGGACAACTTAATACTACAGGAGAACCTAGAAGCATCAGAAACAGGGATAGGGAAAAAACTTAAGTCATACCTAACTCAGATGGAAAGGAATAATAGAGAAGACAGGAGGCAGCAAGTCCAAGAAATAAAAGTATATTTTGAAAATGAATTAAACAACCAAATTCAAATGGCAAAGAACAAGTTTTACCAGGAGATAGAGATCTTTTAAAAAATCATACAGTAATTCTAGAAATGCAGGAAACTATAAACCAAATTAAAAACTCAAACAAGAATATTTCAAATAGCTAGATCAAGTAGAAGTCAGAACATCAGATAATGAAGACAAAGTTTGTCAACTTGAAAAGAATATAGTCAACACAGAAAACATGCTTAAATCCCATAAGCAACTATTCAAGAGATATGGGATGTCATAAAAAAAACAAAATTGGGAGTCATCGGGGTAGAAGAAGGCATAGAGATTCAAACCAAATGAATGGACAACATATTAAATGAAATAATTCTAGAAAACATCCCAGAGATGAAAGATGGAATGGATTGCCATATCCTGGAAGTCTACAGGACCTCAAACATTCAAAACCATAATAGACAAACTCCAAGACATATAATTATGAAGATAGCCAACATACAGAACAAGGAGAGAATATTAAAAGCTACGAGAGAAAGTAGGCAGATAACATTCAGGGGTAAACCAATTAGGTTAACAATTGATTTTTCATCACAGACTTTGAAAGCGAGAAGATCTTTGAACAATCTATTTCAAACACTGAAAAATAATGGATTCCAACCAAGAATACTGTATCCAACAAAATTAAGCTTCAGATTTGACAATGAAATTAAGTCTTTCTTGATAAACAAAAGCTAAAAGAATTCGCAGACAGAACACCAGCACTGCAAAGCATTTTGAGCAAAATACTACAAGAAGAGGAATTGAAAAATAGTGCCCAAAACTAACAGCGGGAGGTATCTCAGTAAAGGGGTAAGAAAATAACCAAAAAGTAAAAACTACCCAAATTAAAATAAATAAATAAATAAACATTACTGGAAGTATAAATCATATTTCAATTGTAACCTTAAATGTTTAAAATCTAAACTCACCAATCAAGAGACATAGGTTAGTAACCTGGATCAAAAAAATAAATCCAACAATATGCTGCCTTCAGGAGACTCTTTTGATAGGTAAAGACATACACAGGCTGAAAGTGAAAGGTTGGGAAAAATCATACCACTCACATGGCCCTCAGAAGCAAGCAGGAGTGGCCATACTCATATCATATAAAATCAACTTCAAACCTACGTTAATCAAAAGGGATAAAGTAGGACACTATATATTGTTAAAAGGAACCATCCACCAACAAGACATAACAATTATCAATTGGTATGCACCAAACAATTGAGCTGCAACGCTCATAAAACAAACTCGCCTCAAGTTCAAGAGTCAAATAGACTACAACACAATAATTATGGGTGACTTCAACACACCGCTCTCGCCATTAGACAGATCCTCTATAAAAAACTGAATAAAGAAACTATAGAATTCAACAGCACAATCAATAACCTTGACTTAACCGACATATATAGAATATATCAACCATCATCAAGTGGATACACTTTATTCTCAGCAGCACATGGATCCTACTCCAAGTTAGACCATATATTATGCCACTGGGCAACTCTTAGTAAATATAAAGGCGTGGAGATAATACCATGCACCATATCTGATCATAATGGAATGAAACTGGAAATCAATGAGAATAGAAGGAAGGAAAAATCCTACATCACATGTAAAATGAACAATATTCTACTGAATGATCAATGGGTTACAGAAGACATAAAGGAGGAGATAAAAAAATTCTTAGAATCAAATGACAATACAGACACAACATACTGGAATCTATGGGACACAAAGAAGGCAGTTTTAAGAGGGAAATTCATTTCTTGGAGTTCTTTCCTCAAAAAAAGAATAAAACAACAAATAAATAAACTCACAGTACACATCAAAAACCTAGAAAAGGAAGAGCAAAACAACAGCAAATGTAGTAGAAGACAAGAAATAATTAAAATTAGAGCAGAAATCAACGAAACTGAAACAAAAAAAAAAAACATTGAAAAAATTGATAAAACTAAAAGTTGATTCTTTGAAAAAATAAATAAGATTTACAGGCCCTTAGCCATGCTAAGGATGAGAAGAAGAGAGGGAACTCAAATTACTAACATACGGAATGAAAAAGGCAATATCACAAAAGAGAGTACACAAATACAGAAGATAATTAGAAAGTATTTTGAAATCCTATATTCCAATAAAATAGAAGATAGTTATAATATCGATAAATTTCTTAAGTCATACGATCTGCCCATATTCAGTCAAGAAGACACACACAATATTAACAGACCAAAAACAAAGAAAGAAATGGAAGAAGCCATCAAAAGACTACCAATCAAAAAAAGCCCTGTACCTGATGGGTATACAGCGGAGTTCAACAAAACCTTCGAAGAAGAATTAATACCAATACTATTCAAGCTATATCAAGAAATGGAATAATAAGGAGCTCTTCCAAATTCATTCTCGGAGTCCAAAATCACCCTGATCCCAAAACCAGACAAAGACACTTCAAAAAAGAAAACTACAGACCAATATCTCTAATGAAGTTGGATGCAAAAATTCTCAATAAAATCCGTGTGAATTGAATACAAAAACATATCAAAATAGTTGTGCACCATGATCAAGTAGGATTCATCCCTGGAATGCAAGGCTGGTTCAATATACGGAAATCAATAAATGCTATTCACCACATCAATAGACTTAAGGACAAGAACCATATGATCATCTCGATAGATGTAGTAAAACATTCAACAAAGTTCAGTATCCCTTTATGTTCGAAACACTAGAAAAACTAGGGATAACAGGAACTTACCTCAACATTGTAAAAGCTATATATGCTAAACCTCAGGCTAGGATCATCCTAAATGGAGAAAACTGAAGGCATTCCCTCTGAAATCTGGAACAAGACAGGGATGCCCTCTATCACCACTTCTATTCAATTTAGTTCTTGAAATACTAGCCAGAGCAATTAGACAGACAAAAGAAATTAAAGGCATAAAAATAGGAAAAGAAGAACTTGAATTATCGCTATTTGTGGATGACATGGTAATATATTTAACAGACCCAAAAGGGTCTACAAAGAAACTGCTAGAGTTAATAAATGAAGGATATAAAACCAACACGCATAAATCAAAGGCATTCCTGTATATCAGCAACAAAACTTCTGAAATGGAAATGAGGAAAACCACTCCATTCAAAATATCCTCAAAGAAAATAAGATACTTGGAAATCAACCTAACAAAAGAGGTGAAAACCACAGAACCCTAAAGAGAGAGATAGAAAAAGATCTTAGAAGATGGAAAAATGTACCCTGTTCATGGATAGGCAGAACTAAATTAATCAAAATGGCGAAATTACCCAAAGTTCTCTACAGGTTTAAAGCAATGCCAATCAAAATCCCAATGGCATTTCTTGTAGAAATGATAAAGCAATCATGAAATTCATATGGAAAAACAAAAGACACAGAATAGCAAAAGGAATTCTAAGCAGGAAGTGTGAATCGGGAGGTATAGCGATACTAGAGTTCAAACTTTACTACAAAGCAAGAGTAACAAAAACAGTGTGGTACTGGTACCAAAACAGGCAGGTGGACCAATGGTATAGAATAGAGGACAGAGAAACCAATCCACAAAATTACAACTTTCTTATATTTGATAAAGTGGCTATAAACATGCAATGGATGAAGGATAGCATCTTCAACAAATGGTGCAGGGAAAATTAGAAATCCATGTGCAACAAAATGAAACTGAATCCCGTTCTCTCACCATGCACAAAAGTTAACTCAAAATAGATCAAGGAGCTAGATATCAAATCAGAGACACTGCGTCTCATAGAAGAAAAAGTTGGCTATGATCTATATACTGTGGGGTCGGGCTCCAAATTCTTTAATAAGACATCAATAGCCCAAGAGTTAATAACAAGAATAAACAAATGGGACTTACTTAAACTAAAAAGTTTTTTCTCAAGAAGAGAAACAATAAGAGAGGTAAATAGAGAGCCTACATCCTGGGAACAAATTTTTACCCCTCACACTTCAGATAGAGCCCTAATATCCAAAATATACAAAGAACTCAAAATATTAAACAATAAGATAACAAATAACCCAATCAACAAATGGGCCAAGGACCTAAACAGACACTTCACAGAGGAGGACATACAATCAATCAACAAGTACATGAAAAAATGCTCACCATCTCTAGCAGTCTGAGAAATGCAAATCAAAACCACCCTAAGATACCATCTGACTCCAGTAAGATCAGCAGCCATTATGAAGTTAAACAACAATAAGTGTGGGCGAGGATTTGGGGAAAAGGATACACTTGTACACTGCTGGTGGGACTGCAAATTGGTGAGGCCAATTTTGAAAGAAGTATGGATATTCCTGGAAAAGCTGGAAATGGATCCACCATTTGACCCAGCTATCACCCTTCTTGGAATGTTCTCTGAGGATCTTAAAAGAGCGTAGTATAGGGATATTGCCACATCAATGATCATAGCAGCACAATTCACAATAGCTAGACTGTGGAACCAACTTAGATGCCCTTCAATAGATTAATAGATAAAAAAAATGTTGCATCTATACACAATGGAGTATTACACAGCACAAAAAATGACAAAATCATAGAATTTGCAGGGAAATGGATGGCATTAGAGCATATAATGCTAAGCGAAGCTAACCAATCCTTAAAAAACAAATGCCAAATGTCTTCTCTGTTATAAAGAGAGCAAATAAGAACAGAACAGGGAGGAAGAGCATGAGGAAAAGATTAACATTAAACAAAGACGAATGGGGGGAGAGAAAGGGAGAGAGAAGGGAAAGCTTATGAAAATTGTAGGAGACCCTCAATGTTACACAAAATCGCATATAAAATGTTGTGAGGGGAAGTGGGGGGGAAACAATGGAGAGAATTGAACAATAGCAGATGAGGTAGAGAGGGAAGATGGGAGGGGAGGAGAGGGTGGATAGTAGGGGATAGGAAAGTAGCAGAATACAACAGTCACTAATATGCCATTATGTAAAAGTGTGAATGTGTAACCGATGTGATTCTACAATTCGTATTTGGGGAAAAAATGGGAGTTCATAACCCAATTGAGTCAAATGTATGAAAGATGATATATCTTGAGCTTTGTAATGTTTTGAACAACCAATAAAAATAAATAAATAAATAAAGGTTTAAAATTTAGTGGGAAGAAATCAGCTAAAAATGGGTTCAGATGTATTCATTTTGCTATACAGAAACTTTGTTTTGTGAATATCACAAATTTATTTTACCAGAAAATGCACATAAATTGAGATTAAAGGATAATTCACCTAACTTCATGAAAAATTCATAGCATTTTCTACACTTTTCATATTTCATTTTTTTCGTGAATATTTTGTCATGGACAAGGTCTAGTCTTAGGCTATTCTTCCAGAATACTACCTCATCTGACAAGTTCGTACAATGTGTTGGATTGTTCTTTTCATCTTTTATTTAATAGTTTCTAGCTGATAATGAGTATTTTTTCTTATCTTTATTTGGACATACAAACCTAACTATATCTTTGCATTTTATGTTTTACTGGGGAAGAGACTCATCAAAAGCTCTTTGTTATATGTATCAACAATCAAACATCTAGAGCATACAATTATTCTTAATTTTGCATGAAAATAAATTTGTATCATTTTTCTTATAAAGATGTAGTATTATTAATAATGTCCCTACTGTAATAAGTAACTACTTACAAGAAGAATTAAACAATTACTTTATATCAATTATGAACATGAAAAATACTAAAATAAGTATTTGGCAATTAATACACAATTGATAGAAATTGAAATCACAAGAAAGCCATTTAAAATGTCAGTGCATATGGTCCTTAAATAATAGGTTGTTCAAATAAAATTTCTCTAATTCATAAGAGTTAATATGCCACATTACAGCTTAATGTGATATAAAACTTTAAATTATCAGTATTGATAAATAAGAATGATACCTGTTTACTTAAATATGTTTATTTGATTTTCACTGTAAGATGTTAATTATGGAAGAATTGAGAATTAAGAAAGACTTGGTCTATATTATTTCTAACAGGAAAATCAAAGTACTTTTAATATATATATATATATATATATATATATATATATATATATATATATATAATATATGTAATGCATATGCATGAATATAGATACATATGTATAATAAATGTATTGTAATATATCTATCAGGTGATTATAATTTTTAAATTTTCTCAAGAAAAAGAATGACTATAAAAAACAGTCTTAAATTTAAATTTCATAGCATACTACTGTTTGTAATGACATGAGAGAAAAATAGATATGGAGGGGAAACCAAAAAGGAAGGGAGAGAAGGGGGAAAATGAGGAAGAAAGTGAGTAAAGAAGAGGGACATGAGTGTATGATGTTAAGATAGAAGTGGAGGGGCTGGGTTTGTGGCTCAGAGGTAACATGCTTTTCTAGCATGTGTGAGACACATGGTTCTATTCTCAGCACCACATACAAATAAACAAAATGAAGGTCAATCAACAACTGAAAAAATAAAAAAAGAAAAAAGAAGAAATATTACGAAAATTCCAAGCTTTGATGAATGTTAAATAAAAAAAATATATGTTACATAGCCTTATGTAATTTCTAGACTATCCAAAATAGTCACTAAATGTTAGATTATTAGTGCTATAACTAAAAATCCATTGATCTTTCCTCTACATTCTGTGGCATGCTAGTGCTAAAATAAATTGTATTATTAATTCCCCCCCAAATCCTAATATTTCTACAGTAACTGACCCAGTTGAACATCAATGCAAGTAGACTCTATGAGACATGATGTGTATTTTGACGTACATTTTTGTTCAACACTGGTACATTACTATCTTCAGTTTATGCACATCATAGCATATATGTTTCATCAAAATTTCTCAAATTTATAGGCATTTGTTTCACTTTCAATCACTTCCTGCTTGAGAACACATGTATTCCTCCATGTTTCATAACTGCTCTTTTCATGAGACTTCTTCCCAAAAACATTATTTTCGATTTCCATTATCACATTTGAAGCAAAACGCACAAACCCGTCACAATAAACCATAACACTAATATTACCATTAGATGTATAACTGGTTGGAATGAATGGTTGTATATCGATATAAGATTTCTTACTTAGTTTCAGATATCAATTCAATCCATTATTTAAAGTGGAACCAGTTATATTATTTATTCACAGTACAGTCTATTCACGAATTATCTCTATATTCATAGACACAGGTACACCTCTTTGTACCCCCAATACTAATTTATACGTCCTCAAAATATAGCTCCCAGAAATGGTGGAAGAAATACCCATGTCCCCTGATCTCCATATACATTTTATCACAGTAATATTCTGGACACAAAAAGCAAAGGTCACACTTATGATTGTACAAAACCTAAATGGAAAGTGAACATGGATTACTAAAAACATCCATGTCCAGGTTGCCTAATGCTCTCAAATGAAAATCCTATTGGTGACTACATATTTGTTTCTTCCAAAGATTATATATTCAAACTCAAACATGTTGAAAATGTCTAATCCTGTCACTCACTTTATACTTTGCCTGATTTTGTAATGTCTCTATTGATATCTGCTTTCCTACATATTTTCCCCAGTTAATCATTGTGACTTCCTCATCACATGTGCTGATATTTACATTCACTCTCTTAGCGATACCCTACTTCTAAAGAACTTTTGTTCCAAATCCTACACTCATTCTTCTTCCTAAACCTACCGACTATCTTCCTAATCCTACCGACTATCACTTTTTGACTGGATGTTCTCTTCTACATTCAATCATCCAAGGTGAAAGGTCCTATGCCATTGTATATCGATTTATCTGAAACATCTGTGCAGAATGTAATTCAAGGCTAAGTATCCCAATCAAGGGACAAATGAAGTTCTGGGCTTCAAATCTTACTTAGATTTCTGTTTTCGTACATATATTTCACCTCTATATTCTTATAAATATCACAGGTTCCCAATACCATTATTCATCCAGCAGAATGGTTCCTAACCCATATCGAACATGTTAATAACACTAATCATACACTGTTCCCTCAATCTAACTTTACTGAGGAGCAGCGACAGTGTTGGTCTTACAATACAGGAATGTATGGGATGTTCCACCTGCTGAGAACATCAAAGGTACATGCAGAAATGATCTCTGGAGAAGATGTAGGCAGCTATGAAGGACCTGAGAGAGCAAAAGACATCTCCATGGCAAAGAACCTGGTAGGATGAAGGAATGTGTCTGAATCAGCCTCACTCTTCTTAATGTAGAGTAGACCAAACCAGGCCTGTGTGGAAAGCTCTTCCCAGGTGCGTATGGTTGATATACCATTCTAACATATGAAAGTGTCACAGGAAGTAGGGGCAGCCTCCATCTCATGGGACCCTTGGAAGCAACTGTTAGGACAAAGTGGTTGCCAAGGCAGTTACCTCATTCAGTTCCTGAAAGAAGTGACCACACCTCACTTCCTTGATGATGAAAGTCTCTGAACTTGGGATCCAGGAAGCCAGGCACCCAGAGACATTACCAATCCCAGTCCCAGTGGTCTCACTTGTTTGAATTTACCAAAGACAGAGTCAGTCTTTCTTCTTACCTGTTAAGGTCTGTAAACAAGTCAGATTGGCACCTGTTATTTTGCCAGAGAAATGTTAGAGTCTGTAAAAAAAGTCTGGATGGCGCCTGGCAAAATGCCAGAGGGAGTGGTTTGTGAAGTAACAAAAGCGAGCCATTAAGTGTGGAGATTCCTTATTGTTTGACTGCTGTGTCTATTTCATGCTAATTAGATAGGCTGTGTAAAATGTATAAATACCGCTCTTATTCAACAATAATCAGCTTCCACTCCTGCTGCATCAGTCTACCCAAGTTGTTCGTCACCCCCCCGGTTATTTTGCCCAGCCAGCCGGGCTGCGGCACTTACCTACAGATGTGAGGATGGCCAAATGCCAGGGAAGCTCTGAAGATAATTGTTTCCTGATAAAGCAGGTATTGGCTCACCGCTGACTCCTGACTACTTCACAGAGTTAGCAAAGGAAAGCAGATTTGAGACAGGACAAGCAATTTTGGGGAACATAGTATGGCCCACCAGTCAGAGGACACTCTGGATAGTCACAGACCAACTTGGAGGAAAGAGTTGCCTTTGTGGGTGTGGTTGTGGGTTTGTGTATTCCACTGTGTCTGTGGTTATAGACATTAGAAAAGAGAATGCATCAATGGAATTGTTCTGTCTAGTAGAAAGCTTCTCAGCATTCATCCTGCCAAATTTATGAATGGACTATGGCTTTCCTTATGAATGGGCAACACCTGCTATCTTCCTAAGTTCCTGTTTTCTTCCTGAATTCTGGCCACTCTCAAGAATAGGCTCATGGTTTTGTGTAAAAGATATGTACCACCTCCAAACTCTATAACATGGCCTTGTACTGGATAGCTGAAGGGAACGGAGAGGAGCTCAGAAAACTCAGATATCAGTGTGACCAGTAAAGTGTCAGTGGAGAAACACTGATTTGGGCCTTTTGTTTACCTATTGTTCCGTTGTCCTGAATGTCTGGAAGGTCTTTGCCTCAGTCCACCCCTTTGTGAAACCTGAAGAAAACAGTTTTCTAATGGAAAAAATGAGCATCACCTGTGGCTCTTTGCTTAATTGCCGTGGAAAGGGATGTGTCTGAATCAGCCTCTTGGCCCTGTGTGAGGCTGTGACTTAGATTCTCACCACCTGATGAATCTAAGGAAAGATCTCATGTGTGCATCCAAAACCAAAATGGAAAAAGAGCAGTCTTGTGGATGAAGTCTCTCGCCTTCCTCTGTAAGGTTCCTGACTTCCATCAAGTGAGAATAGGTATCTTTGGTTCAAAAAGTTTTTCAAAGCCCTGCAGAGGCAAGCCCATAGGTGCTTGGATTTTCTCATAACTCCAATTCACATAAAGAATCTAAAACCCACAGACATAAGGCTCAAATTGGAGAAGCAGAGCAGTATTAATGGCAGGCCTAATTGATCACTCCTTGTTCACAGATAGGTTGTCAAGCCACCCTGACATTAGACAAATGAGGGTAGGAAGCATATTTTGGATACTGTCTTCAGCTGCACCCCTCATGGAAACTTCCAGCCAGAGGTTACGATGAGTGTCTATGTGGAAGTAGTTGAGAGCCATGTGGGAGTGTTTTGCTTTTAATTGTGGTCATTTGTTTGGCTGATGGAAGAGATGACTGGGTCCACCTTGGCTTGAACTCTGGTGTGAGTCTTCTTAGAGACTGAGTTCTGGAAATGACTGCAGAGATGTATTGCCATGAATTGTGTTGGGATTTTTGGAGGCCACACATGGTAGTGGCCTTTGGAAACTGAGATCTAGGCCTGGGGGGCTTCCCACAGAGCACTGGGAATCTGAGCCAGAATATCACATGATTTTATTCTGAAAGACTTGACAGCCATAATTGAGAGTAAAAACACACATGGACCTCACATTGTAGACCTCAATGGGCCTGGCTTCATTTGATCTTTTGGCCACTCTTTGGGAAGTCTTGCCTGTGAGAGTTCTCCAGATCTTTCATTGAAATGGGCTTTCTCACCTTTTAATGTTTCCAGAATGAATTAAATCCCACAGTGCCTCCAACCTCATCCTTGAAAAATGGCTAGATAAACATCATAAAAATTTGAAATTCCCATCACCAGGTGACACTGGATACACTTTGGATTTCCTGTTGCTCATCATGAGTGTACCAGACAGTGCCTTGATTGACTGGGTTTCATGAAAATGGTGTAGAACAATGATGCAAATAAGTTAAAGTCTGCTGAGTAGTGGGCCTAGAGCAGTGTTTTGCAGGTCTGTGATAAAACTTCTGTGGTGGGGTCATGTGGATCTGCCAAAAGGCTTGTAACTGACATGGTGCAGCCAGCAGACCCTTGTATGTAAAGGCATCTTGTTGAATGGAGAGGTTTCAGGGCAATGTTCAGAATCAGGTTGCTATGGTCAAGGGGGCAAGCTATGTGGGATAGAAGCCTGGTTGGTGCATTCTCCTGCAGACCCTGACGCACAACACATGACAGATCTCCCTCCAGCACTGTGACCCAGTTGAATTCCTTGTATTTCCTGAAGCCAATACCAAACTCCCAGTGCAGCAGCAAGGACACCATGAAAAGTGGAGGATGACCAAATGGCTTCACAGTCCACACGGGGCCACACTTAGCCTTCAGTGGCAAGAGTTTACTTACAAAGAGAGAATTTAGCCTTGCTGCCTCACGTTCTTTGGAAAATAAGAAACCATGTTCTGCAGGTCACATAGATGGAGACCCAGCTTTGGTGGTCTCAGTAGAAAGGAAGCCATAGGTCCTGACTACAACATATACTTCAAGTGGCCAACCTCAGAGGCAGGTTCTCCAGAAGTCTTTAGGCTGGCAGATCTCCATATTTGTGCAGTATTTACCCTGTCCCTTACTTTTGGAAACTCCTCTACCACCTCCAATATTGTGAACTCGTAACCATGTTCCATTCCTGATATGTATTCACAGATTTTCTAAATCTTCTTCTTTTATTTTGTCTTACTTGGGGCAAAGATAGTGTCAAGGTATTGTTGTGAATGAGAGTAGGAAGATTTTGTGTAGCACATATTTGCATACACATTTGATTCATTTTCCTATTTTACATTCAAAGTACTGAATCCCTGACACTAACCCATACCCTACTAGACTCTGACTACTAACCCTAATATGGTGGAGAGAAATAATGCAAACAGAAGTGAAATACAAACAGTTCAGAGGAGGCATGGTGTATAGTTGGATTTGCCTTTTGCATGATAAAGTGTAGGTGTTATAAATCTAGTCAATTTTTAATTAAAATAGTTCACCATGGGTTTTTGTAGTTAACAAATACGTGAATTCCTGTCTCCCTTTCTCTGTAGCCTATTCAGCACATGTATTTTTATATGCCCTTTCTCTGTAGCCTATAGAGCACATGTATTTTTATATGCACATATAGAATCCTACCTGGTATCACACGTACATTTTTGTGACTTGGCTGACTTGGAGATACAAATTGTGAGAAAAGATCACTCCTCCTAAAAGCAGTTGGAACTGAAAATTCAACCTATGTGTGAGCTTCCTAGGAGAACAACATTGTACATAAATCCATGCTCAGTAAAATAAATTATTTTGCATCTGTGGATGTTATATATTTCATGATGAATATTGATTGGCTTATATATTGGTACTTTTTAATATCTCTGTGTGTGTTTTGGGTGTGTGTGTGTATATATATATATATATATATATATATATATATACACTCTAAAGATGTTTCAAAATATGAAATATATGTGTCTTATATACACTACCGAAATTCATTCATGTTCATGTATGTGGATTTATAATAAAAATTTCACAAGATTATTCTCAGAAGTATTCATTTACCTGAACTACATATTTGTTTTCTAGTACTTAAAACTAACTTCAGTGAATGTGCATACAAATACTAATATTTCTACAGTAATTGACCCAGTTTAACATCAATGCAATTAGATTCCTATGGGACATGGTGTGTATTTTGATGTTCATTTTTATTCAACATTGGTTCGTTAATATTTCTTCAGTTCATGCACATCATAGGATATATATTTCATCCACAAATTCACAAATTTATAGGCATTTGTTTCTCTTTCAATCACTTACTGCTTCAGAACACATGTATTCCTCCAGGTTTCTTGACTGGTCTTTTAATGAGACTTCTTTCCAAACACATTATTTTCGATTTCCATAATCACTTTTGAAGCAAATCTCACACAATCTTTATAATAAAACATAACGCAATTATACAATTAGATGTGTAACTGGTTGGAATGAATGATTGTATATCAATATAAGTTTTTGTGTATATTTTCACATATCAATTCAATCCATTATTTAAAGTGGAAACAGTTATATTATTTATTCACAGTATTGTCAATTCATGCATTAATTCTATATTCATAGACACAGAGTACAAATCTTTGTACCGCCAATAATAATTTATACATCTTCAAAATATTGCTGTCAGAAATGGTATAAGAAATACTTATGTCACCCAATCTACATATACATTTTATCACAGTAATATTCGGGACCCAAAATGCAAAGGTCAAACATATGATTGTACCAAAGCCTAAATTGAAAGTGAGCATGGATTACTAAAAACATCCATGTACATGTTGCCTAATGTTCTCAAATGTCAATCCTATTTGTGACAACATATTTTTTTCTTCCTTAGATTATATATTCAAACTCAACCCTGTTGAAAATATCTAATCCTATCACTCACTTTATACTTTTCCTGATTTCTCAATGTCTCTATTGATATCTGCTTACCGACATATTTTCCCCAGTTCATCATTGTGACTGACTCTTCACATGTGCTCACATTTAAATTCACTCTCTATCCGAAACCCTATTGCTGGAGAACTTTTGTCCAAAACCTATACTCACTCTTCTTTCTGAAACTGAATATCTTTCTAATAATTTCAACTATCCCTTTTTGACTAGAAGTTCTCTTCAACATTCCATCATCCAACGTACAAGGTCCTATGCCATTGTACTGAATTTATCTGAGACATCTCTGCAGAAAATAATTCAAATCTAAGTATCCCAATCAAGGGCCCAATGCCCTTCTGGGCTTCAAATCTTACCTACATTTCTGTTTTCATACTAATATTTCACCTATATTTTCTTGTAAATATTGCAGCTTCCCAATCATTCCTGCAGAATGATTCCTAACTCATATCAAACATGTTATTAATCCTAACCATACACTGTTCCCTCAATCTAACTTTACAGAAGATTAGAGACAGAGTTGGTCTTTCAATATAGGAATGTAGCAGATCTTCCACATGCTAAGATCCTCAAAGGTCCATACAGAAATGATCCCTGGAGAAGATGTATGCAGCTATGAAGGACCTGAGAGAGAAAAAGTCATCTCCATGTAATGGCTCACCGCTGGCTCCTAATAACCTCACAGAGTTGGCCAAGGAGACCAGATCTGAGACAGGACAGGCCATTTCTGGGAACATAGTATGGCCCACCAGTAAGAGGACACTCCGGATAGTCACAGACCTACTTGGGGGAAGGAGGTGCCTTTGTGGGTTGGGTGTGAGTTTGTGGTCTTGTCTCATTTTCTGAGAATAGGTAGGAAAGGCAGTATGTTCATTTTGGAGTGGATGGTTTCTAGAAAGTCGTCTGACAAGGAGTGTGTTTCTATGTCTGGGTATCCCACTGTGTTCGTGGATGAAGACATTAGAAAGAGCATGCATCAATGGATGTGTTCTGTCTAGTAGAAAGCTTCCCAGCATTCATCCTTCCCAATTTATAGATGGACTTGGCTTGCCTTCTGGATGGGCAACACCTACTGTCTTCCTAAGTTCCTGTTTTCTGCCTGAATTCTGGCCACTAACCATAATAGGCTCATGGTTATGTGTCCAAGATATGTACCACCTCCAAGCTCTGGGACATGGCCATGTACAGGATAGCTGAAGGGAATTGGAGCATCTCAGAAAACTCAGATATCAATGTGACCAGTAAAGTCTCTGTGGAGAAACCCTGCTTTGGGCCTTTTGCATACCTATTCTTCTGTTGCACTGAATAACAGGAAGGTCTTTGATTAGGCCACGCCTTTGTGAAGCCTGAAGAAAACAGTTTTCAAATGGAAATGAATGGGCATCACCTGGGGCTCTTTGCTTAATTGTTTGGAAAGGGATGTGTCTGAATTGGCCACTTGGCCCTGTGTGAGGCTGTGGCTTAGATACTCAGCACCTAATGGACCTAAAGAAAGATCCCATGTGTGCACCCAAATCCAAAATTTCCAAAAAGCATTTATTGTGGACTACGTCTCTCGCCTTCCTCTGTAAGGTTCCTGATCTCCATCAAGTGAGAATAGGGATCCTTTGCATCAAATGAGTACTTCAAAGCCTTGCAGAGTCTAGCCCACTGGTGCTTGTGATTACTCATGACTCCAGTTCACATAAAGAATCTAAATCCCACAGTCAGTAAGCCTCAAATTGGAATTGTGGAGCAGTATTAAAGGCAGGGCTCTATGATCATTCCGTGTTCAAAGGAAGGGTGTCCAGGCAACCCTGACTTGTGACAAATGAGGTGCGAGGGTGCTTATTTTGAACACTGTGTTGGTCTGTGCCCCTCATGAAAACCTCAAGCCAGAGGTTATTATTAGTGTCTATATGGAAGAAGATGAGTGCCATGTGGGAGTCTTTTGTTTTTAATTGTGGTCATTTGTGTGGCGGTTGGAAGAGATGTCTGGTTCCACCTGGGCTTGAACTCTGGTGTGATTCCCCTTAGAGACTGAGTTGTGGAACTGTCCTCAGAGAAGTATTGCCATGAATTGTGTTGAGATTTTAGGAGGCCACACATGAGATTCGCCCTTGGAAACTGAGATCTAGGCCCAGGGTGGCTTTCCACAGAGCATAAGTAATCTCAGCCAGGATATCACACGATTTTATTGTTAAAGACTTGGCAGCCATAGTTGAGAGTCATAACACACATGGAGCTCACATTGTAGACCTCAATGAGCCTGGCTTCATGTGACCTTTTGGCCACACTTTGGGAAGCTTTTCCTGTGATAGTTCTCCATTTCTTTCGTTCAAATGAGTTTCCTCGCCATTTAATGGTTCCTGAATGATTGGAAACCCACAGTGCCTCCAACTTCATCCTTAAAAAATAGCTAGATAAATACCACCAAATTTTTGAAATTCCCTTGACCAAGTGGCACTGGAGAAACTTTGGATTCCTGTTGCTGATTATGAGTATACCAGACAGTGCCTTGATTGACTTGGTTTCACGAAAATGCTGTAGAACAGAGATGCCAGTAATTTGGAGCCTGCTGAGTAGTTGGCCTAGAGCAGTGGTGGGGAGGTGTCTGAAATAACATCTGTGGTGAGGCCATGTTTATCTGCCATTGGCTTCCAAATGGCTTGTGACTGACATTTTGCATCCAGCAGACCCTTGTATGTAAAAGCATCTTGTTATATGGAGAGGTTTCAGGACAATGTTCAGAATCAGGTTGCTATGGTCAATGGGGCAAGCTCTGTGGGAAAGAAGCTTGCTTGGTGCATTCTCCTGCAGACCCTGACCCACCACATGTGACAGAATTCCCTCCAGCACTTTGTCCCAGTGGAACTCCTTGTATTTCAAGAAACAGATACCAAACTCCCAGTGCAGCAGCAAGAAACACCACAAAAAGTGGAGGATGAAAAAATGGATTTACAGTAAAGACGAGGAGACACTTAGCGCGCAGTGGCTACAGTTTACCTACAAAGAAAAAATTCAGCACTGCTGCCTCATGTTCATTGGGAAATAAGAAACAATGTCCTCCAGGTCACATAGATGCAGACCCAGTTATGATGGTCTAACTAGAACGGAAGCTAAATCTCCTGACAGCAACATATATTTCAAGTGCCCAAACTCAGAGGCAGTTTCTCAAAAGTCTTTAGGCCAGCAGAGCTCCATGTTTGTGGAGTGTTTACCCTGTCCCTTACTTTTGGAAACTCCTATACCACCTCCAAGTATATGAACTCCTGAGCATATTCCATTCCAGATATGTATTCACAGATTTTTGTAAATCATGTCCTCTAATTGTGTCTTAGTTTAAGCGAAGATGATGTCAAGGCATTGTTCTGGATGAGAGTGGGAACATTTTTTTGTATCACATATTTGCATAAATATTGAATTTATTTTCCTATTTTCAATTCGAAATACTGAATCCCTGACACTAACCCAAAACCTACTAGACTCTGACTACTAATCCTAATATGATGGAGTAAAATAACCCACACAGAATAGAAATACAACCAGTTCAGAGGAGGCATGGTGTATAGTTGTACTTTCCTTTTGCATGATAAAGGGTTGGTGTTATAAATCTTGTCAATTTGTAGTTAAAATAGTTCTCTATGTGTTTTTAAAGTTAACAAATATGTGAATTCCTGTCTCCCTTTCTCTGTAGCCGATTCAGCACATGCATTTTTATATGCACATATAGAATACTACATGGTATCACACGTACATATTTGTGAGGTAACTGACTTTGCAAATACAAATTGTTAGAAGAAAACACTTCTTCTAAATGCTGTTGGAACTGAAAATTCAACCTATGGGTGAGCTTCCTAGTTGAACAACATAAATCCATATTTAGTAAAATCAATATTTTTGGATCTGTGGATGATATATATTTCATGGTGAATTTCGATTGCCATACATAATGCTACTTTGTAATGTCTGTATTTAGGTGTGTGTGTGTGTGTGTGTGTGTGTGTGTGTGTTTGTGTGTGTGTATTCACTCTGCTGATTATTCAAAATATAAAATATATGTGTCTTATTATACACTAACTAAATTCATTCATATTCATGTATTTGGATTTATAATCAACGTTTGAGAAGATTATTCTCAGAAATATTTTTCCACCTGAAATACATGTTTGTTTCCTAGTACTGAAAACTAACTTCAGGGGATCATATTATGGCAGCGATGGGAGTTCATTACCCACCTGTACCGCGTCACTTTGCAGGAGAAGGACGAGTTAGAACGGCTAAAATCTATCTTATTAGAAATTTCCAGGAAAATTGGTGTGCTCCAAAACCTACAGGAAGGATTTCCATTGCACAAGGACCAGCTACGGGGACTCAAACACCAGCAATTTGTCCTCACGGAGGGTCACGCTGCTTATTTAGCAAATCGCCCCACGGCTAGTGTCTGCAATGTGCGCTGGGAAACGACGAGAGAGCAACACAAAGATACAGTCTGTGGATTATGCGGGCTCCTGCCATCTGGGCAATCACTGTGCTCAGTGCTGAATTCTGGGTTTGAAATGGGGGAAGGAAGCGGTCCAATTCGGTTTTCCACACCGGTGAGACCACAGAGGAAGATAGCGGTCACCATCTTGGAGAGCTGATGTCACCATCCCTGTTTTCGACTGATCACAGCTCATTCAGATACAGAATAGGTAATTTCAGGCTGCCATTCGCCTTCATCTTGCAGACAAATTACTCAGGGTCAGTGCTAAAGAACCCATGAAAATTGTTTCTTGGATCGTTCTCCTATCAGAACATACACCGAGCCCGGAGCGGCTGAATTCCGGGTCCCGGAACTGCTCTGGCCCAGGGCTAAAGAACCTGCGGAAACTGTTTCTTGGTCTGGGTCCTGCTGAATACTGTAGAGGTAAATGCCAACTGAGCCTTCATAGACAGTGGCAACAGGATTGAGACGGGGCTTGTGAGGGCCGGTCAGGACTCACCCGTTGCTTTGGTCACCCGACAAAGGGAATGAAATGCTGCCATTTACATGGGATACCAACATGGCAGACATCTGATGTGATCACAAAGCGGTGGAGGAGATAACTTCATCGATACTAGCGGCGAGAGAAATAGTTGGTCTCCTGGTAAAGAAAGTGAGTCACAAACATCTGAGTCTCTCTCATTTTGTCATCAAGCCAGAGGTGCAGAGCAGAGCTGCTGCCTGTGCCTGGAACAGGCCCAGCGACCCACCGGCGTCGTAATCACGTCACCCCAATTGGAGTAGGGGCAGAGCAGAGCGGACACCCATGCCTGCAAGGTAGGCAGACGTACGACCGACCGGCAGAACTGGCCTAGCGGCCGGTCAGCATGGTAGACAGATCACCCCAATTGGAGGAGCAGCACAGCCGCCAACCGCACCTGCAATGGAGACTTTTCCACAATACAAGAGCAATATAAATATACAGGGGGAAAATTACAAAAGCACAACAGTTTCACCAAGCAGAAAGAAACGCAAGCTGTATGAAAAGACAAGGAAAGAAAGGACCACAAGCAATGCAGGTCAACTCAACTTTAGAAGAGGTAATAGATGCAGCATATGGAATGTCAGATAAAGAATTCAGGATATACATGCTTCAGGTGATCTGGAATCTCAAGGAAGACATTAGACAGCAAAAATCAGTCAATGAAAGATCACTTCGACAATGAATTACATAAAAAAATCCAAGTAGCAAAGATCAACTATACAGGGAGATAGAGGTTATAAAAAACAAACGCACTGAAATCTTAGAAACGCAGGAAGTAATGAACCATCTTAAAAACTCAATTGAGAATACTACCATCAGAGCAGAATACTTAGAAGATAGAACATCAGACAATGAAGACAAAGTATTTCAACTCAAAAAGAACATATACAGCTCAGCAAGACTGTTAAGAAACCATGAGCAAAACTGCAAGAAATATGGGATAACATAAAGAGAATAAACATAAGAGTCATTGGGATACAGGAAAGTATAGAGGTCCAAACCAAAGGAGTGAGCAATCTATTCAATGAAATAATAGGAGAAAAATTCCTAGACTTGAAGAATGAGACAAAATCCCAAATCCTAAAAGTCTTCAGGATGCTGAACGTGCAAAATCATAAGAGATCCACACCTAGACACATTGTAATGAAGATACCCTACATACAGAATAAGGAGAGAATTTTAAAAGCTACAAGAGAAAGGAAGCAGATTATAGTTAGTGGTAAACCAACCAGGATAACAGCTGATCTTTCAACACAGACTCTGAAAACTAGAAGATCCTTTAATAACATATTTCAAACACTGAAAGAAAATGGGTTCCAACCAATTATCATGTATCCAGCGAAATTAAGCTTCAGATGGAAGATGAAATTAAAACCTTCCACGATAAACAAAAGTGAAAAGAATTTGCAGCTAGAAAACCATCTCTTCAAAACATCCTCTGCAAAACATTACAGGAAGTGGAAATGGAAAATACCAATGAAAACCAACAGTGGGAGGTAGGACATTAAAGGGGGGAAAATAATCAAAGAGGAAAACAAACTATGTTTAGTAACATAAATAAACAAATATGGCTGGAAGAACAACCCATATCTCAATAATAACCAAAAATCTTAATGGCTTAAACTCACCAATTAAGAGACACAGGCTCGTAGAATGGATCACAAAACAAGAACCAACAAAATGCTGCCTACAGGAGACGCATTTTATAGGAAAAGACATACATAGACTGAGGGTGATACTTGGAAAAATCATATCACTCTTATGAACTTCGGAAACAAGCAGGAGTGTCCATACTCATATCAAATAAAATAGATTTCAAGCCAAAGTTAATCAAAAGGGATAAAGAAGGACACTACATACTACTCAAGGGAACCATACGCCAACAAGACATAACAATCATAAATATATATGCCACAAACAATGGTGCAGCTTTGTTCATCAAACAAACTCTTCTCAATTTCAAGAGTCTAATAGACCACAATACAGTAATCATGGGAGACATGAACACACCTCTCTCACCACTGGACAGATCTTCCAAACAAAAGTTGAATAAGGAAACTATAGAACTCAATAACACAATTAATAACCTAGACTTAATTGACATATATACAATATACAACCCATCATCAAGAAGTTACACTTTTTTTCTCAGCAGAACATGGATCCTTCTCAAAAATACATCATATATTATGTCACAGGGCAATTCTTAGACAATAAAAAGGAGTAGAGATAATACCATGCATTTTATCTGATCATAATGGAATGAAATTAAAAATCAACGATAAAAACAGGAAGGAAAAATCATTCATCACTTGGAGAATGAACAATAGGTTTCTGAATGATCAATGGGTTATAGAAGACATCAAGGAAGAAATTAAAAAATTCTTAGAGATAAATGAAAACACAGACACAATATATCGGAATCTATGGGACACATTGAAAGCAGTTCCAAGAGGAAAATTCATTGCTTGAGTTCATTCCTTAGAAAAAGAAAAAACCAACAAATAAATGATCTCATACTTCATCTCAAAATCTTAGACAAACAAGAGCAAACAACAGCAAAAGAAGTAGAAGGCAACAAATAATTAAAATCAGAGAAGAAATTAATGAAATCGAAACAAAAGAAACAATTAAAAAAATTGACAAAACAATACATTGGTTTTTTGAAAAAATAAATATAATCGACAGACCCTTAGCCATGCTAACAAAGAGAAGAAGAAAGAGAACTCAAATTACTAGCATATGAAATGAAAAAGGAAATATAACAAGAGACACTTCAGAAATACAGAAGAAAATCAGAAATTATTTTGAATTAATATACTCCAATAAAATAGAATATAGTGAAGGCATTGATAAATTTCTTAAGTCATATGATGTGCCCAGATTGAGTCAGGAGGATATAGACAACTTAAACATTCCAATATCAATTGAGGAAATAGAAGAAACCATCAAAATACTACCAACTAAGAAAAGCCCAGGACCGGATGGGTATAGAGCAGAATTATACAAAACCTTTAAAGAAGAACAAAAACCAATACTTTTCAAGGTATTTCAGGAAAAATGCAAAAATCCTCAAAAAAATTCTGGCGAATCAGACACAAAAACATATATATAAAAAAAAATGTGCACCATAATCAAGTAGGATTCATTCCTGGGATGCAAGGCTGGTGCAATATACGGAAATCAATAAATGTTATTCATCACATCAATAGACTTAAAAATAAGAACCATATGATCATCTCGAGAGATGCGGAAAAAGCATTTGACAAGGTACAGCATCACTTTACGTTCAAAACTCTAGAAAAACTAGGGATAACAGAATCATACCTCAATATTGTAAAAGCAATCTTTGCTAAGCCTCAGGCTAGCATCGTTCTGAATGGAGAACAATTGAAGGCATTCCCCCTAAAATCTGGAGCAAGACAATGATGCCCTCTCTCATCCCTTCTGTTCAACATAGTTATCGAAACACTGGCCAGAGCAATTAGAAAGACTAAAGAAATTAAAGGCATTAAAATAGGAAAAGAAGAACTCCAATTATCGCTATTTGCAAAAGACATGATTCTATACCTAGCAGACCCAAAAGGGTCTACAAAGAAACTATTAGAGGTAATAAATGAATTCAGCAAAGTGGCAGGATATTAAATCACCACGCATAAATCAAAGGCATTTTTGTATATCAGCGACAAATCCTCTGAAATGGAAATGAGGACAATCACTCCATTCACAATATCATCAAAAAAATAAATAAAATAGTTGGGAATCAACCTAACAAAAGAGGTGAAAGACATATACAATGAAAACTACAGAACCCTAAAGAGAGAAATAGAAGAAAATCTTAGAAGATGGAAAAATATACCCTGTTCATGGATAAGCATAACTAACATCATCAAAATGACGATATTACCAAAAGTTCTCTATAGGTTTAATGCAATGCCAATCAAAATCTCAAGGTCATTTCTTGTAGAAATAGATAAAACAATTATGAAATTCATATGGAAAAATAAAAGACCCAGAATAGCAAAAACAGCACTAAGCAGGAAGTGTGAATCAGGCAGTATACCCATACCAGACCTCAAACTATACTACAGATCAATAGTAACAAAAATAGCATGGTACTGGTGACAAAACAGGCGGGTGGACCAGTGATACAGAATAGAGGACACAGAAACCAAACCACAAAACTACAGCTATCTTATATTTGATAAAGGGACTAAAAGCATGCAATGGAGGAAGGATAGCATCTTCAACAAATAGTGCTGGGAAAACTGGAATTCCATATGTAACAAAATGAAACTGAATCCCCTCCTCTCACCATGCACAAGAGTTAACTCAAAATAGATCTAGGAGGTTGATATCAAATCAGAGACACTGCATCTGGTGGAAGAAAACTTTTGCCACCATCTACATACTGTGGTGTCGGGCTCCAAATTTCTCAATAGGACACCCATAGCACCAGAGTTAATCCCTAGAATCAACAAATGGGACTTACTCAAACTAAATACATTTTTCTCAGCAAAAGAAACAATAAGAGAGGTAAATAGGGAGCCTACATCCTTGGAACAAATCTTTACTCCTCACACTTCAGATAGAGCCCTAATATCCAGAGTATACAAAGAACTCAAAAAAATTAAACAATAAGAAAATGAATAACCCAATCAACAAATGGGCCAATGACCTGAACAGACACTTCTCAGAGGAGGACATGCAATCAATCAATAAGTACATGAAAAATGCTCACCATCTCTAGCAGTCAGAGAAAAGCAAAACAAACCCACCCTAAGATACCATCTCACTGCAGTAAGATCGGCAGCCATTATGAAGTCAAATGCCATTATGTGCTGTCGAGGATGTGGGGAAAAGGGCACACCTGTACAATGCTGGTAGGACTGCAAATTGGTGCAGCCAATTTGGAAAGCAGTATGGAGATTTCTTGGAAAGCTGGGAATGGAACCACCATTTGACCTATTCCCCTTCTCGGTCTATTCCCTAAAGAACTAAAAAGAGCATGCTACAGAGATACTGATAAATCGATGTTCATAGCAGCACAATTCACAATTGCAAGACTGTGGAACCAACCTAGATTCCCTTCATTAGATGAATGGATTAAAAATGTGGCATTTATATAGAATGGCTTGTGACTCACAAGGTGCAGCCAGCAGACCCTTATATGTAAAGGCAAATTGTTATATGGTTTGGTTTCAGGTAAATGTTCAGAATCAGGTTGCTATGGACACGGGGGCAAACTATGAGTTCTGACCATACACACGTGACAGAACTCCCTCCAGCACTGTGTCCCAGTTGAACTCCTTGTATTTCGTGATGCAAATACCAAACTCCCAGTGCAGCAGCAAGAAACACCACGAAAAGTGGAGGATGACCAAATGGCTTCACAGTTCACACGGGGAGACACTTAGGTTCCAGTGTCCACAGTTTACTTAGGAAGAGAGAATTCAGCACTACGGTCTCATGTTCATTGGAAAATAAGAAACCATGTCCTCCAGGTCACATAGATGCAGACCCATCTTTGATGGTCTCACTACAAAGGAAGCTAAAGCTCCATACAACAAAATATATTTCAAGTGCCCAACCTCAGAGGGAATTTCTCAAGAAGTCTTTAGGCCAGCAGAGCTCCATGTGTGTGGACTGTTTAAACTTTCCCTTACTTTTGGAAACTCCTTTACCACCTCCAATTTTTTGAACTACTGAGTATATTTTATTCCACATATGAATTCACAGATTTTCTAACTCTTCTCCTCTAATTGTGTTTTACTAGGGTCGAAGGTAATGACAAGGCATTGTTCTTGATGAGAGTTGGAAGATTTTTGTGTAGCATATGTTTGCGTACACATTGGATTCATTTTCCTATTTTCCATCCAAAATACTGAATCTCTGACACTATCCCATACCCTACTAGACTTTGACGATTAATCCTAATATGGTGAAGAAAAATAACCCAAAGAGAATAGAAATACAAGCAGTTCAGAGGAGGCATGGTGTATACTAGGTCTTGCCTTTTGCATGATAAAGGGTAGGTATTATAAAAATTGTCAATTTTTAATTGAAATAGTTCTACATGTGTTTTTAAAGGTAACGAATATGTGACTTCCTGTTTCCTTTTCTCTGTAGCCTATTCAGCACATGTGTTTTTATACGCACATATAGAATCCTACCTGGTATCACACATAATTTCTTTTGAGGCTACTGACTTGGAAGATAAAAATTGTGAGTAGAGGTCATTCCTCCTAAACGCTGTTGAAACTGAAAATTCAACCTATGTCAGCTTCCTAGTAGAACAACATTATACATGAATCCATGTTAAGCAAAATGAATATTTTTCGATATGTGGATTATATATATTTCATGATGAAATGCGATTGGCATATATATTGCTACTTTTAATGTCTGTGCATGTGTCTGTGTGTGTGTGTGTGTGTGTGACTCTCCAAGTTTTTTAAAATATGAAATATATGTGTATTATATAAACTCCCTAAATTCATTCATGTTCATGTATGTGGATTTATAATCAACTTTTCAGAAGATTATTCTCAGAAATATTCATCCACCTTGAATACATATTTGTTTCCCATTACTGAAATCTGACTTCAGTTAATGGTTCATACAAATCCTAACATTTCTACATTAACTGACCCAGTTTAACATCAATGCAAGTAGATTCCTATGGGACATGATGTCTATTTTGAACTTCATTTCTATTCAACACTGCTACATTACTATTTCTTCACGTTTAGCCCATCATAGCATATATATTTCATCCACAAGTTCACAAATTTAGAGGCATTTGGTTCACTTTAAATCCCTTCCTGCTTTAGAACACATGTATTCCTCCAGGTTTCTTGACTGGATTTTTTGAGACTTCTTTCCAAACACATTATTTTCGATTTCCATAATCCTTTTGAAGAAAATCAGACACACCCTTCATGATAAACCATAACCTAATATTACCATTAGATGTATAACTGGTTGGAATGAATGATTTTATATCAATATTAGATTTCCTGTATATTTTCAGATATCAATTAAATGAATTATTTAAAGTGGAACCAGTTATATTATTTATTCACAGTATGGTCTATTCATGCATTATCTCTATATTCACAGACACAGCGTACACCTCTTTGTACCCCCAATACTAATTTATACGTCTTCTCAATATTGCTCCCAGAAATGGTGGAAGAAATACTCATGTCACCTGATCTACATATACATTTTATCACAGTAATATTCTTGACAAAACTGCAAAGGTCACACTTATGATTTTACAAAGCCTAAATGGAAAGTGAACATGGATTACTGAAAACATCCATGTCCAGGTTGCCTAATGCTCTCAAATGTCATTCTTTGGAGACTACATATTTGTTTCTTCCTAAGATTATATATTCAAACTCAATCCTGTTGAAAATGTCTAATCCTAACAATCACTTTGTACTTTGCCTAATTTCCTATTGTCTTCCTTGATATTTGCTTTCCTACATTTTTTCCCTAGTTCATCATTGTGAATGACTCTTCACATGTGCTGACATTGGCATTCACTCTCTAATCGAAACCCTGTTGCTAAAGAATTTTTTTTTTCCAAATTCTATACTCACACTTCTTCCGAAAACTACCGACTGTCTTTCTAATCTTACCGACTATCCCTTTTGGAGTTGATGTTCCCTTCTAAATTCAATCATCCAAGGTACAAAGTCTTATGCCATTGTACATTGATTTATCCAAGAAATCTCTGCTGAAGGTAATTCAATGCTAAGTATCCCAATCAAGGGCCCAATTCCCTTCTGGGCTTCAAATCTTACCTAGATTTCTGTTTTCATACATATATTTCACCTCTATGTTCTTATAAATATAGCAGATTCCCAATATCATTATTCATCCCTCAGAATAATTCCTAACCCAAATTGAACAAGTTATTAATGCTAACCATACACTGTTCCCTCAATCTAACTTTACAGAAGAGCGGGACAGAGTTGGTCTTACAATACAGGAATATAGGGGATCTTCCACCTGCTGAGAACCTCAAAGGTCCATGCAGATATGACCCCTGGAGAAGATGTAGGCAGATATGAAGGACCAAACAAGGCCTGTGTGGAGAGCTGTTCCCGGGTGCCTATGGTTGATATACCATTCTAACTTGTGAAAGTGTCACATGAAGTAGGGGTAGCCACCAGCACTTGTCCCCGTTGAACTCCTTGTATTTAGTTAAGCAAATACCAAATTCCCAGTGCAGCAGCAAGAAACACCACGAAAATGGAGAATGAACAAATGGCTTCACAGTCCACATGGGGAGACACTTAGCCCCCAGTGGCCTCAGTTTACCTACAAAGAGGGAATTCAGTACTGCTGCCATATGTTCATTATAAAATAAGATACCATGTCCTCCAGGTCACATAGATGCACACCCAGCTTTGATGGTCTCACTACAAAAGAAGCTATAGCTCCAGACAACAATATAAATTTAAGTGCCCAACCTCTTAGCCAGTTTCTCAAGAAGTCTTTAGGCCAGCAGAGCTCCATGTTTGTGTTGTGTTTACAATGTCCCTTACTTTGAGAAACTCCTCCACCATATCCAAGGTTGTGAACTCCTGAGAATTTCCCATTCCAGATTGGATTTATTTTGCAATTTTCCATTCTACAGTAACTGACCTAGGTTTACATCAATGCAAGTAGATTCCTATGGAACATGATGTGTATTTTGAAGTTCATTTTTATTCAACACTGTTACATTACTATTTCTTCAGTTTATGCACATAATAGGATATATATTTATTCCACAAGTTAGGAAGTTTATAGGCATTTGGTTCACTTTCAATCACTTTCTGCTTCAGAACACATGTATTCCTCCATGTTTCTTGACTGGTCTTCTCATGAGACTTCTTTCCAAACACATTATTTTCTATTTCCGTAATCACTTTTGAAACAAAACTCACACACCCTTCATTATAAACCATAACTCTAAGATTACCATTAGATGTATAACTCTTTGGAATGAATGATTGTATATCAATATAAGATTTCCTATATATTTTCAGATATCAATTCAATCCATTATTTAATTGGAACCAGTTATATTTTTTCCCAGTATGATCTATGTATGCATAATCTCTATATTCATAGACACAGCATACACCTCTTTGTACCCCCAATACTAATTTACTCGTCTTCACAATATTGCTCCCGGAAATGGTGGAAGAAATACGCATGCCACCTGATCTACATATACATTTTATTACAGTAATATTCTGGACACCAAATGCAAAGGTCACACTTATTATTGTACCAAAGCCTAAATGGAAAGTGAGCATGGATTACTAAAAACATCCATGTCCACATTGCCTAATTCTCTCAAATGTCAATCCTATTCGTGACTACATATGTGTTTCTTCCTAAGATTATATATTCAACCTGAACCCTTTGAAAAAGTCTAATCCTATCACTTTATAGTTTGCCTGATTTTGTAATGTCTCTATTGATATCTGCTTTCCTACATATTTCCCAAGTTCATCATTGTGATTGACTCTTCACATGTGCTGACAAATATTCACTCTCTAACCAAAACCCTATTGCTAAAGAACTTTTGTTTCAAATACTATACTCACTCTTCTTCCTATACCTACCGACTATCTTCCTAATCCTACCGACTATCCCTGTTTGACTCGATGTTCTCTTGTACATTCAATCATCCAAGGTAGAAGATCCTATGCCATTGATTATAGATTCATCTTAGACATCTGTGCATAACATAATTCAATGCTAATTATCCCAGTCAAGGTCCCAATGCCATTCTGGGCTTCGAAACTAAACTAGATTTCTGTTTTCATAATTATATTTCACCTCTATATTCTTTTAAATATTTTAGGTTCCAAATACCATCATTCATCCAGCAGAATGATTTCTAACCCAAATCAAACATGTTGTTAACCTTAACCATTCACTGTTCCATCAATCTAACTTTACAGAAGAGCAGGGATAGAGTTGTATGAGATCTTTCACCTGATGAAAACCTCAAAGGTACATGCATAAATGATCTCTGAAGAACATGAAGGCAGCTATAAAAGACCTGAGAGAGCAAAAGTCATCTTCAATGGCAAACAACCTGGTCAGGATGAAGGGTTCTGACTGAATCAGCCTCTCTCTTCTTAATGTAGAGAAAATGGACCAAACCCAGCCTGTGTGGGTAGCTGTCCCAGGGCGCCTATGATTGATATACCGTTCTATCTTGTGAAAGTGTAACAGGAAGTAGGGGCAGCCTCCTTCTCATGTGACACTTGGAAGCCACTGGTAGGACAAAGTGGTTGCCAAGGCAGTAACCTCATTCAGTTCCTGAAGGAAGTGACCTCACCTCACTTCCTTGGTGATTAAAATCTCTGAACTTGGGATTCATGAAGCCAGTCACACATAGCCAGTCCCAGTCCCAGTCCCAGTGGTCACACTTGTTTGGATTTACCAAAGACAGAGTCAGTCTTTCTTGGTAAATACTGATGTGAGGATGGCCAAATGCCAGGAAAGCTTTAAAGAGGAGCCGTTTCTGAGAAAGCAGGTAGTGGCTCACCTCTGGCTCCTGACACCTTCACAGAGTTAGCCAAGGAGACCAGATCTGACACAGGTCAGGCCATTTCAGGGGAACATAGTATGGTCCACCAGTCAGAGGACACTCTGGATATTCACAGACCTACTTGAGTTAAGGAGGTGCCTTTGTCGGTGTGGGTGTGAGTTTGTGGTTTTGTCTCATGTTCTGAGAATAGGTAGGAAAGGCAGTTTGTTTGGATTGGAGTGGACTGTTTCTAGTAAGTCGTTAGACAAGGCGAGTGCTTCTATGTCTGTGTTTCCCACTCTGTCCGTGGTTGTAGACATTAGAAAAGAGAATGCATCAAGGATGTGTCCTGTCTAGTAGAATGCTTCCCAGCATTCTTCCTGCCCGATTTAGGAATGGACTGTGGCTCGCCTTATGCATGGGAAACACCTACTAACTTTCTAAGTTCCTGTTTTCTTCCTGAATTCCGGCAAACCTCAAGAATAGGCCCATGGTTTTGAGTCCAAGATATGTACCACCTCCAAGCTCTGTGACATGGCCATGTGCTTGATAGCTGTAGGGAATGGGAACATCTTAGAAAACTCAAATATCTGTGTGACCAGTAAACTCTCAGTGGAGAAACCCTGTTTTGGTTCATTTGCATACTTATGGTTATGTTGCCCTGAATGTCAAGAAGGTCTTTGCCTCAGGCCACCCCTTTGTGAAGCCTGAAGAAAACTGTTTTCAAATGGAAATAAATGGGCATAACATGTGGCTCTTTGCTTAATTGCTTTGAAAAGGGACGTGTCCGAATCTGCCTTTTGGGCCTGTGTGAGGTTGTGGCTTAGATTCTCAGCACATGGTAGATCTAAAGATAGATTCCATTTGTGCAATCAAAACCAAAATGGCAAAAAATCACTCATTGTGGATGAGTCACTTGCCTTCCTCTGTTAGGTTCTTTACCTCCATCAAGTGTGAATAGGAGTCCTTTAGGTCAAATGAGTTCTTCAAATCCCTGCAGAGGTGCTTGTGTTTTCTCAAGATTCCATATCACATAAAGAATCTATACCTGAGAGTCAGTAGGCCTCAAATTTTAGAAGGAGAGCAGTATTAATGGTAGGCCTATTTGATCACTCCTGGTTCACAGGAAGGGTGTCCATGTCACCCTCACTTTAGGCAAATGAGGGGCAAGCGACATTATTTTGGACACTCTCTTGGGATGCATCCTGCATGGTAACCTCCAGCCAGAGGTTAAGATGAATGTCTATATTTAAGAAGATGAGGGCCATGTGGGTGTCTTTTGGTTTTAATTGTGGTCATTCTTGTGGCAGTTGGAAGAGATGACTGGATCCACCTGGGCTTGAACTCTGGTGTCATTCCCCTTAGAGCCTGAGTTCTGGAACACATATCAAAGAAGAATTGCCATAAATTGTGTGGGGATTTTAAGAGGCCACGCATGAGAGTCGCCCTTGGAAACTGAGATCTATGCCCACGGTGGCTTTCCACAGAGCACTGGGAATCTCAGACAGGATATCACATGATTTAATCCTGAAAGACTTGGCAGCCATATTTGATAGTCAAAAAACACATGGACCTCAATTTTAGACCTCAATGGGCGTGGCTTCATGTGACCTATTGGCCACTCTTTGGGAAGCCTTGCCTGTGAGAGTTCTCCAGAGCTTTCATTGAAATGATCTTCCTCAACATTGAATGATTCCTGAATGAATTGAAATAAACAGTGCCTCCAACTTCATCCTTGAAAATTGGCTAGATAAATACCATGAAATTTTTAAAATTCCAATGACCAGGTGGCACTGAAGAACCTTTGGATGTCCTGTTGCTGATCATGAGTGTACCAGACAGTGCCTTGATTAACAGGCTTTCATGAATATGGTGTAGAACAGAGATGCCAGTAATTTGGAGCCTGCAGAATAGTGGGCCTAGAGCAGAGGTGATTAAGTGTGTGATAAAACATCTGTGGTGGGGTCATGTGGATCTGCCATTGTCTTCCAAATGGCTTGTGACTGACATGGTGCAGCCAGCAGAACATTGTATGTAAATGCATCATGTTATATGGAGAGGTTTAAGGGCAATGTTCAGAATCAGGTTGCTATGGTCACGGAGGCAACCTATGTGGTATACAAGTCCTGTTGGTGCATTCTCCTGCAGTCCCTGACCCACCATATGTGACAGAACTCCCTCCAGGACTGTGGTCAAGTTTAACTCCTTGTATTTCATGAAGCAAATACAAAACTCTCAGTGCAGCAGGAGACACTATAAAAAGTGGAGGATGATGAAATGGCTTCACAGTCCACATGGGGAGACACATAGCCCCCAGTGGCCATAGTTCACCTACAAAGAGAGAATTCAGCACCACTGCTTCATGTTCATTGGAAAATTATAAACCATGTCCTCCAGGTCACAGAGATGCATAAAGACGTTTGATGGTCTTACTAGAAAAAAAGCTAAAGTTCCTGAAAACTACATATATTTCAACTGTCCATCTTAGAGGCAGTTTCTCCAGACGTCTTTAGGCTGGCAAATCTTCATGTTTGTGGAGTTTTTACATTGTCCCTTACTTTTGGAAACTCCTCTACCATCTCCAAGGTTGTGAAATCCGGAGCAGTTTTCATTTCAGGTATGAATTCAAAGATTTTCTAACTCTTTTTCTCTAATTGTGTCTTACTTGGGGTGAAGGTAGTGTCAAGTTATTGTTCTAAATGAGAGTGGGAAAATTTTTGTGTAACACTAATTTGCATACACATTGATCCATTTCCAATTTTCCATTCGAAATACTGAATCTCTGACAGTAACTCATACCCTACTATACTCTGACTACTAATCCTAATATGATGAAGAATAATACCCAAATAGAATAAAAATACAAGCAGTTCAGAGTAGGCATGCTGTACAGTTGGACTTCCCTTTTGCATGATTAAGGGTAGGTGTTATAAATCTACTCAATATTTAATTGAAATAGACCTCCATGTGTTTATAAAGTTCACAAATATGTGAATTCCTGTCTCCCTTTCTCTGTAGCCTACTCAGCACATGTATTTTTATATGCACATACAGAATCCTACCTGGTATCACACGTACATTTTCATGAGTTGGCTGAATTGGCAGATACAAATTGTGAGAAGAGATCAGTCCTCCTAAACGCTGTGGGAACTGAAAATTCAAACTATGTGTAAGCTTCCCAGTAGAACAATATTATACATAAATCCATGTTCAGTATAATAAATATTTTGCATCTTTGAATGATGTATGTTACATGATGAATTACGATTAGCATATATATTGATACTTTTTAATGTATATTTGTGTTTATTTAAAAAAAAATATATATATATATACACTCCAGATTTCTCAAAATATGAAAGGTATGTGACTTATACACACTCTGTAAATTCATTCATGTTCATGTATATAAATTTATAATCAACTTTTCAGAAGATAATTCTCAGAAATATTCATCCACCTGAAGTACATATTTATTTCCCAGTACTGAAAACTAATTTCAATCAATGGTGTTTACAAATCCTAATATTTCTACAGTAACTGACCCAGTTTAACATCAATGCCAGTAGATTCCTATGGGACATGATGTCTATATTGACCTTCATTTTAATCCAACACTGGTACATTACTATTTCTTCAGTTTTTTCACATCATAGGATATGTATTTCTTCCACAAGTTTAAAATATATAGGAATTTGTTTCACTTTCAAACACTTCTTGCTTCAGAACACATGTATTCCTCCATGTTACTTGACTGGTCTTTTCATGAGACTTCTTTCCAAATACATTATTTTCAATTTCCATAATCAATTTCGAAGCTAAACTCACACACTCTTCATGATGAACCATAACATTAATATTAACATTAGATGTATAACTGGTTGGAATGAATAATTGTATATCAATATAAGATTTCCTCTATATGTTCACGATTCAATTCAATCCATTATTTAAAGTTGGAACCAGTTATGCTTTTTATTCACAGTATTGTCTATTAATGCATTATCTCTATATTAATAGATACAGTGTACTCTTCTTTGTCCCTTCAATACTAATTTATACGTCTTCAAAATATTGCTCCCAGAAATGGTGGAAGAAATACTCATGTCACCTTATCTATATATAGATTTTATCACAGGAATATTCTGGACACAAAAAACGAAGGTCACACTCATGATTGTATCAAAGCCTAAATGCCAAGGGAGCGTGGATTACTAAAAAGAACCATGTCCAGGTTGCCTAATGCTCTAAAATGTAAATCAAATTGGTGACTACATATTTGTTTCTTCCTAAGATTATATATTCAACCTCAACCATGTTGAAAATGTCTAATCCTATCACTCACTTCATACTTTGCCTGATTTGGTAATATCTTTATTGATACCTGCTTTCATACATATTTCCCCCAGTTCATCATTGTGACTGACACTTCACATATGCTGACATTTACATTCACTCTCTACCCGAAACCCTATTGCTAAAGAACTTTTGGTCCAAATCCTATACTCACTCTTCTTTCTAAACCTACTGACTATCTTCCTAATGCTACTGACTATAGTTTTTTGACTCGATGTTCTCTTCGACAATCAATTATCCAAGGAATAAGGTCCTATGCCATTGTATATCAATTTATCTGAGACACATGTGCAGAACATAATTCAAACCTAAGTATCGCACTCAAGGGCCCAGTTCCCTTCTGGCTTCCAATCTTACCTAGATTTCTGTTTTTATACTTATATTTTACCTATATATTTTTGTAAATATCACAGGCTCCCAATACCATTATTCATCCGGCAGAAAGATTCCTAACGCAAATCAAACATGTTATTAACCCTAAACATACACTTTTCCCTCAATCTAACTTTACAGAAGAGGAGGGACAGAGTTGGTCTTACAATACAGGAATGTAGAGGATCTTCCACCTGCTGAGAACATCAAAGGTATATGCAGAAATGATCCCCTGAGATGATGAAGGAAGCTATGAAGGACCTGAGAGAGCAAAAGACATCTTCCATGGCAAACTATCTGGTCAGGATGAAGGGATGTGTCTCAATCAGCCTCTACCTTCTTAATGTAGAGAAGATGGACCAAACCAGGCCTGTGTGGAGAGCTGTTCTCAGGTACCTATGGTTGGTATACCATTCTAACTGTGAAAGTGTGACAGGAAGTAGGGACAGCCTCCATCTCATGGGACCCTTAGAAGTAACTGTTAGGACAAAGTGGTTGCCAAGTCAGTGACCTCTTTCAGTTCCTGAAGGAAATGACCTCACCTCACTGCCTTGTTGATGGAACTCTCTGGACGTTTGATCCTGGAAGACAGGCACCAAGAGCCAGTCACAGTCCCAGTCCCAGTGGTCTCACTTGTTTTGATTTACCAAGAACAGAGTCAGTCTTTCTTAGTACCTACTGATGTGACGATGGCCAAATGACAGGAAAGCTCTGAAGAGGAGCTTTTCCTGGGAAAGCAGGTAGTGGCTCACCCATGGCTCCTAACAACTTCAAAGTGTTGGCCAAGGAGACCAGATCTGATACAGGACAGGCCATTTTGGGGGAACATACAATGGCCCACCATTCTGAGGACACTATGGATAGTCACAGACTTACTTGAGCAAAGGAGGTGCCTTTGAGTGTGTGTGTGTGGGTTTGTGGTTTTGTCTCATGTTCTGAGAATAGGTAGGAAAGGCTCTTTGTTTGGATTGGTGTGGACTGTTTCCAGTAAGTCGTTTGACAAGGCGAGTGCTTCTATGTCTGTGTATCCCACTCTGTCCGTGATTGTAGACATTAGAAAAGAGAATGCATCAATGGATGTGTCCTGTCTAGTAGAAAGCTTCCAAGCATTCATCCTGCCCAATTTACAAATGGACTGCAGCTTGTCTTATTGAAGGGCAACATCTGCTCTCAGTAGTTTCTGTTTTCTTCCTGAATTCTGGAAACTCTCCAGAATAGCCTCATGGTTTTGTGTCCAAGATATGTACCACCTCCAAGCTCTGTGAAATGGTGATGTACTGGATAGCTGAAGGGAATGGCGAGAATCTAAGAAAACTCAGATATCAGTGGGACCAGGAAAGTCTCAGTGGAGAAACCCTTCTTTGGGCCTTTTGCTTACCTATTGTTCTGTTGCCCTGAATTTCAGGAAGGTCTTTACCTCAGGACACTAATTTGTGAAGCCTGAAGAAAACTGTTTTCAAATGGAAATTAATGGGCATCACCTGTGGCTCTTTGCTTAATTGCTTTGGAAATGGATGTTTCTGAAACAGCCTCTTGGCCCTGTGTGAGGCTGTGGTTAGATACTCAGCACCTTATACATCCCACGTGTTCATCCAAAACCAAAATGGCCAAAAGAGCAGTTTTTGTGGATGAAGTCTCTCCCTACCTCTGTAAGGTTCCTGACCTCTATCAAGTGAGAATAGGGTGCCTTTGGGTCAAATGAGTTCTTCAAAGCCCTTCAGAGGCTAGCCCATAGGTGATTCCAATGATTCCAATTCACATGAAGAATCTAAACCCGACAGTCAGTAGTCCTCAAATTGGAGAAGCAGAGCAGTATTAACGGCAGGCCTATTTGATAAGTCATGGTTCACAGGAAGGTGTTCAGGCCACCCCAACGTTAAGCAAATGAGGGGCAAGGGAGCTTATTTTGGACACTGTCTTGGGCTGTGCTCCTCATGGAAACCTCCAGCCAGAGGTTAAAATGAGTATCTATATGGAAGAAGATGACGGCCATGTGGAAGTGTTTTGGTTTAATTTGTGGTTATTAGTGTGGTTGTTGAAAAATATGACTGGCTCCACCTGGTCTTGAATTCTAGTGTGATTCCCCTTAGAGACTGAGTTCTGGAACTGATCTCAGAGAGGTATTGCCATGAGTTTTGTTGGGATTTTAGGAGGCCATGCATGAGAGTCACCCTTGGAAACTGAGATCTGTGCCCAGGAATGCTTTCCACAGAGCACAGGGAATCTCAGCCAGGTTATCACATAATTTTTTTCTGAAAGAATTAGCACCCATAGTTGAGAGTCAAAACACGCAAGGATTTTACATTGTAGACCTCAATATGCCTGGCTTTATGTGACCATTTGGCAACTCTTTGGGAAGCCTTGCCTGTGAGAGTCTTCCAGAGCTTTCATTGAAATGGGCTTCCTCACCATTTAATGGTTACTGAATTAAATGAAACCCTCAGTGCCTCCAACTTCAACCTTAAAAAATGGGCTCGATAAATACCATGAAATTTTTGAAATTCCCATTACCAGGTGGCACTGGAAAACCATTGGAGATCCTGTTGCTGATCATGAGTGTACGAGAAAGTGCCTTGATTGACTGGGTTTCACAAAAATGGTGTAGAACAGAGATGCCAGTAAGTTGAAACCTGCTGAGTAGTGGGCCTACAGCAAAGGTGGGTAGGTGTGAGATAAACCATCTCTGGTGGTTTCATGTGGATTGGCCATTGGCTTTCAAATGGCTTGTGACTGACATGATGCAGCCAGCAGACCCTTATATGTAAAGGCATCTTGTTATATGGATAGGTTTCTGGGCAATGTTCAGAATCAGGTTGATATGGTCAAGGGGGCAAGCTATGTTGGACATAAGCCTGGTTGGTGCATTCTCCTGGAGACCCTGTCCCACCACACGTGACAGAACTCCCTACAGCACTGTGTCCCAGTTAAACTCCTTGTTTTTCATTAAGCCAATACCAAATTCCCAGTGCAGCAGCAAGAATCACCACGAAAAGTAGAGTATGACCAAATGGCTTCACAGTCCACACGGAGAGACACTTATCCCCCAGTTGCCACAGTTTACCCACAAAGTGAGAATTCAGCACTGCTGCCTCATTTTGATTGGAAAATAAGATACCATGTCCTCCAGGTCACATAGATGTTGACCCAGTTTTGATGGTCTCACTACATAGGATGCTAAAGCTACCGACAACAACATACATTTTAAGTGTCCCAACTCAGAGGCAGTATCTCAAGAAGTCTTTAGGCCTGCAGAGCTCCATGTTGTGGAGTGTTTACCTTGTCTTTTACTTTTGGAAACTCATCTACCACCTCCAAGGTTGTGAACTCCTCAGCATATTCCATTCCGGGTATGTATTCACAGATTTTCTAACTTTTATCCTCTAATTGTGTATTTCTTCCAGTGAGGGTAATATCAAGGGATTGTTTTTAATGTGAGTGGGAAGATTTTTGTGTAGCACATATTTGCAAACACATTGGGTTTACTTTCCTATTTTCCATTTGAAATACTGAATCTCTGACACTAACCCATACCCTACTAGACTCTGACTACTAATCCTTATATGATGGAGAATAGTAATCCAAAAAGAATACAAATACCAGCAATTCAGAGAAGGCATGGTATGTAGTTGGACATCCCTTTTGCATTATATTGTGTAGGAGTTATAAATATAGTTAATGTTTATTGACATAGTTCTCCATGTGTTTTTAAAATTAACATATATGTGAATTCCTCTCTCCCTTTTTCTGTAGCCTATTAAGTACATGTATTTTTATATGCACAAATAGAATCCTACCTGGTATCACATGTACATTCTTCTGAGGTGGCTGACATGGCAGATAAAAATTGTGAGAAGAGATCACTCCTCCTAACCTCTGTTGGAACAGAAAATTCAACCTATGGGTGAGCTTCCTAGTTGACCAACATTATGCATAAATCCATTTTCAGTAAAATGTATATTTTTGTATAAGTGGATGTTATATATTTAATGATGAATTTCGATTGGCATATATATTGCTACTTTTTAATGTCTCGGTGTGTGTGTTTGTGTGTGTGTGTGTATATATATATATATATATATATATATATATATATATATATACTCTCCCGATTTTTCAAAATATGAAATATATGTGTCTTATTATACACTTCCTAAAATTATTCATATTCATGTATGAGGATTTATAATGAACATTTCACAAGATTATTCTCAGAAATATTCATCCACCTGAAATACATATTTGTTTCCTAATACTGAAAACTAACTTTAGTGAATGGTGCATACAAATCATAATATTTTGACATTGCAAGATGGCCGCGAATAGAGAGCATCATACCCAGTGTACCGCGCCACTGCGCAGGTGACTAACGACTAAGAACGACAAAAAACTATCTTGTTAGGAACTTACAGCAAAATGGGGGTGCACTGAAACCTAGAAGAAGGATTTCTAGCACTGAGGTCCGGAAAATGAGTCTCAAACATGAGCCAACTCTGCGACTGGAGATCCTGTCTGACTGATCCGCGCTACCCGTCCAGTGGCTACAGACAGCAGGGCACCACCGAGATGCGATCAATAATCACGGAGAAACGTTGATGCAGATTCTCTGGAATTCTGCCAGTAGAGTCCCCACTGAGCCCTGGGCTGAGTTCAGGGTTTCAGATGGGGAAGGAAGTGGTACAGTTGTAACCCCCACAATAGAAACTCCACGAAGGAAACCAACGGCCACCATCTTGGTGAGCTGAAGTAACGACAGCCACTCCCCTACAGATTGCAACAATAAAATGTTGTTATTCTGTTACTGTTACTCAGCTCATCTCCCATACTTCGGGAAATTTGCATCAAATCTCTCCTAGGCTTTCTGGGGGAGAGATTATCAGAGGGAGCCTGCATAAAGATAGGGGAAAATTAGAGGCACCTGACTTTCAACTCCCCCTCCCATCAGTGGTGAAAAAAAACCTGTCTAGCCAGCGCTGAGAGAGGGGCAAGTGGAAAAAAAAATCAAAACAATAGAGTGCCGGGGTTCCCAATAGCCAACTGTGCAATCAGAGATCCGGGCTGATTGAATCATGCAGCCAGGCCTGCTGTTTCAGATGGTGGGGCACCACCGAGAAGTGACCTGAAGCAGGGAGAAATGTTGCTGCGGATTCTGTGGAATCCTGCCGGCTGAGCTCCCACTGATCCCCGGGCTGAGTTTGGGAATTCAGACAGGGAAGAAAGTGGTATAGTTCTATCCCCCACAAAAGAAACTCCACCAAGGAAACAAGCGGCCACCATCTTTGAGATCTGAAGTAACCACCGCCCCTCTCCAATAGACTGCAACAATAAAACAGATGTGTGTTACTCAGCTCATCTCTCATACAGCAGGGAATTCGCATAAAATGTCTCCTAGGCTTTCCGGGGGAGGGTTAATCAGAGCAAGCCTGCATAAAGACGCAAGAAAAACTAGAGACACCTGACTTTCGACTCCCCCTACCATCAGTTGCCATAACGAAACGTGTATAGCCAGTGCTGGGGGAGGGGCAAGCGGAAAAAATCAAAACAATAGAGTGTCTGGGTTCCCAAAAGACACCCTCCACACCCAACAAACGGCAGGCACAGAGTACAGTTTGAACTGCCGAGAGGCATCACTCAGGGGAAATCTGGTCTAGAAAAAGAAACCAGGACAAGCAGGAGAAACCAAAGGACTAGAAGGCAGGCCCTTGTGACTGGGCGGCTGGAGACCGCAGGCCTGCACGTGACATTCCACCCACTGCCTGAGTGACGGGGGACTGAGGAATGCCCGCCCGCCGGCAACCGAGCGTGAGACTGCGTGGCTAGAGATTGCCAACCCAACGGCGACAGCCCACCTGCTGCCCGCGTGACTGGGCGGCTGGAGACCGCCTGCCCGCTGGCGACCAACCGCGCAATTGGGCGGCTGGAGACCGCCCGCCTGCCAGTGACCCAGAGCTGAAACAAACCAGAGACAGTCAAGTCCCACCCCCCAATTCGGACACCTCGGCAAGGAGCCTTTGGTCGGCCAAAGCAGAGAGGTGACATCACTGGAGCTCGGCCTTCGGAATTACTTCCAAGCGGAATCCACTTTAGCAGGCATAGTTTACCAACACAAAGGAGAGACAACAGAGATATACAACACCAAAACAAATCTAAAGAATAAAGCAGAAACACAGCAATCAAATAGAGCTGGAAAGTAACGTGAACATCATGAAAAAACAAGGGCAAAAAAGGAGTACAAACAATGCAGGACAACTTAAATCTACAGGAGGACCTTGAAGCATCAGAAACAGGGATAGGGAAAGAACTCAAGGCATTCCGAACTCAGATGGAAAGGAATATTAGAGAAGACATGAGGCAGCAAGTCCAAGCAATAAAAGTATATTTTGAAAATGAATTAAACAAACAAATTCAAATGGCAAAGAATGAGCATTACCAGGAGATAGAGATCTTAAAAAAAATATTAAACAGTAATCCTAGAAATGCAGGAAAATATAAACCAAATTAAAAACTCAAACGAGAATATTACAAATAGACTAGATCAAGTAGAAGTCAGAACATCAGATAATGAAGACAAAGTTTATCAACGTGAAAAGAATTGAGTAAACACAGAAAAGATGCTTAAATCCCACCAGGAATTTATTCAAAAGATATGGGATGTCATAAAAAAACAAAAAACAAAATTAAGAGTCATCAGGATAGAAGAAGGCATAGAGATTCAAACCAAAGGAATGGACAACATATTAAATGAAATAATTCTATAAAACTTCCCAGAGATGAATGATGGATTGGATTGCCAATTCCTGTAAGCCTACAGGACCCCAAACATTCAAAACCAAAATAGACCAACTCCAAGACATATAATTATGAAGATAGCCAACATACAGAACAAGGAGAGAATATTAAAAGCTATAAGAGAAAGGAGGCAGATTACATTCAGGGGTAAACCAATTAGGTTAACAACTGATTTTTCATCACATTCTTTGAAAGTGAGAAGATCCTGGAACAGTGTAATTCAAATGCTGAAAAAAAAAAAGAATTGCAACCAAGAATACCATATAAAGAAAAGTTAAGCTTCAGATTTGACAATGAAATTAAAGTCTTTCACGATAAACAAAAGCTAAAACAATTCTCAGCCAGAAAACCAGCACTGCAAAGCATTTTGTGCAAAATACTACACGAAGAAGAGTTAAAAAATAGTGCCCAAAACTAACAGTGGGAAGTATCTCAGTAAAGAGGGAGGAAAGTAACCAAAAAAGTAAAAACTATCCAAACTAAAATATAATAAATAAATAAACATGACTGGAAGTACAAATCATATTTCAATTGTAACCTTAAATGTTAATGGCCTAAATTCACTAATCAAGAGACATGTGCTAGTAACCTGGATCAAAAAAACAAATCCAACAATATTCTGCCTTCAGGAGACTCATATGATAGGAAAAGACATACACAGGCTGAAGGTAAAAGGTTGGGAAAAATCATAACACTCACATGGCCCTCGGAAGCAAGAAGGATTTGCCATACGCATATGGAATAATATCAACTTCAAACCTAAGTTAATCAAAAGGGATAAAGAATGACACTATATTCTGTTAAAAGGAATCATCCACCAACAAGAAAAAAACAATTATCAATTTGTATGCACCAAGCAATGGAGGTGCAACGTTCATAAAACAAACTCTCCTCAAGTTCAAGAGTCAAATAGACTACAACACAATAATTATGGGTGACTTCAACACACCACTCTCAGCATTAGAGAGATCCTCTAGACAAAAACTGAATAAAGAAACTATAGAACTCAACAGCACAATCAATAACCTAGACTTAACCGACATATATAGAATATATCAACCATCATCAAGTGGATACATGTTCTTCTCAGCAGCACATGGATCCTACTCAAAGATACACCATATATTATGCCATAGGGCAATTCTTAGTAAATATAAAGGCATGGAGATTATACCGTGCACCATATCTGATCATAATGGAATGAAACTGGATATCAATGAGAAAAGAAGGAAGGAAAAATCCTACATCACATGGAAAATGAACAACATGCTACTGAATGACCAATGGGTTACAGAAGACATAAAGAAGGAGATAAAAAATTCTTAGAGACAAATGACAATACAGACACAACATACCGGAATCTATGGGACACAATGAAAGCAGTTTTAAGAGGGAAATTCATTTCTTGGAGTTCTTTCCTCAAAAAAAGAAAAAAAAAAACAACAAATAAATGAACTTAAACTACACCACAAAAACCTGGAAAAGGAAGAGCAAAACAACAGCAAATGTAGTAGAAGACAAGAAATAATTAAATTTAGAGCAGAAATCAACGAAATTGAAACAAAAAAAAGTTGAAAAAATTGATAAAACTAAAAGTTAGTTCTTTGAAAAAATAAATAAGATCAACAGGCCCTTAGCCACGCTAAGGAAGAGAAGAAGAAAGAGAATTCAAATTACTAACATGTGGGATAAAAAAAGCAATATCACAACAGACACTACAGAAATATAGAAGATAATTAGAAAGTATTTTGAAACACTATATTCCAATAAAATAGAATATTGTGAAGATATTGATAAATTTCTTAAGTCATGCGATCTGCCCAGATTGAGTCAGGAAGACACAAACAATTTAAACAGGCCAATAACAAAGGAAGACATAGAAGAAGCAATCAAAAGACTGCCAACCCAAAAAAAGCCCTGGACCGGATGGGAATACAGCGGATTTCTACAAAACCTTCAAAGAAGAATTAAAATCAATATTTTTCAAGCTTTTTCAAGAAATAGAAAAAGAAGGAGCTCTTCCAAATTCATTCTATGAGGCCAACATCACCCTGATCCTGAAACCAGACAAAGACACTTCAAAGAAAGAATACTACAGACCAATTTCTCTAATGAACTTGGATGCAAAAATTCTCAATAAAATTCTGACAAATCGAGTACAAAAGCATATCAAAATAATTGTGCACCATCATCAAGGAGGATTCATCCCTGTGATGCAAGGATGGTTCAATATACGAAAATCAATAAATGCCATTCACCACATCAATAGACTTAAAGACAAGAACTATATGATCATCTCGATAGATGCAGAAAAGCATTTGACAAAGTTCGGCATCCATTTATGTTCAAAACTCTATAAAAACTAGGGATAACAGGAACTTACCTCAACATTGTAAAAGCTATATATGCTAAACCTCAGGCTAGCATCATCCTAAATGGAGAAAAAACTGAAGGCATTCCTTCTAAAATCTGGAACAAGACAGGGATGCCCTCTATCACCACTTCTATTCAATTTAGCTCTTGAAATACTAGCCAGAGCAATTAAACAGACAAAAGAAATTAAAGGCATAAAAATAGGAAAAGAAGAATTTAAAGTATCACTATTTGCAGATGACATGATAATATATTTAACAGACACAAAAATGTCTACAAAGAAATGGCTAAAGTTAATAAATGAATTCAGAAAAGTGGCAGGATATATAATTAACACGCATAAATCAAATGCATTCCTGTATAACAGAAAAAAAAACTTCTGAAATGGAAATGAGGAAAACCACTCTATTCACAACATCCTCAAATAAAATAAGATACTTGGGAATCAACCTAACAAAAGAGGTGAAAGATTTATATAATGAAAACTACAGAAATCTAAAGAGAGAAATAGAAGAAGATGTCAGAAGATGGAAACATGTGCCCTGTTCATGAATAGGCAGAACTAACATCATAAAAATGGCAATATTACGCAAAGTTCTCTACAGGTTTAATGGAATGCCAATCAAAATTCCAACGGCATTTCTTGTAGAAATAGATAAATCAATCATGAAATTCATATCGAAAAATAAAAGACCCAGAATAGCAAAAGCAACTCTAAGCAGGAAGTGTGAATCTGGAGGTATAGCGATACCAGAGTTCAAACTGTACGACAAAGCAATAGTAACAAAAACAGCATGGAACTGGTACCGAAAAATGCAGGTGGACCAGTGGTACAGAAGAGAGGACACAGAAACCAATCCACAAAATTACAACTTTCTTATATTTGATAAAGGGGCTAAAAGCATGCAGTGGAGGAAGGATAGCATCTTCAACAAATGGTGCTGGGAAAATTGGAAATCCATATGCAACAAAATGAAACTGAATCCCGTTCTCTCGCCATGCACAAAATTTAACTCAAAATGGATCAAGGATCTAGATATAAAATCAGAGACACTGCGTTTCATAGAAGAAAAAGTTGGCTACGATCTACATACTGTGGGGTCGGGCTCCAAATTTCTTAATAGGACGCTCATAGCCCAAGAGTTTTTAACAAGAATAAAAAAATGAGACTTACTTATGCTAAAAAGTTGTTTTTCTCTGCAAGAGAAACAAAAAGGGAAGTAAATAGAGAGCCTACATCCTGGGAACAAATTTTTACCCCTCACACTTCAGATAGAGCCCTAATATCCAGAATATACAAAGAATTCAAAAAAATTATCAATAAGATAACAAATAACCTAATCAACAAATGGGCCAAGGACCTGAAAAGACACTTCACCGAGGAGGACATACAATCAATCAACAAGTACATGAAAAAATGTTCACCATATCTAGCAGTCAGAGAAATGCAAATCAAACCCACCCTAAGATACCATCTCACTCCAGTATGATTGGCAGCCATTATGAAGTCAAACAACAACAAGTGTTTACGAGGATGTGGGGAAAAGGGGACACTTGTACACCGCTGGTGGGACTGCAAATTGGTGAGGCCAACATGGAAAGCAGTATGGGGATTCCTGGGAAAGCTAGGAATGGATCCACCATTTGAACCAGCTATCGCCCTTCTCGGACTATTCCCTGAGGATCTTAAAAGAGTGTCCTAAAGGGATACTGCCACATCAATGATCATAGTGGCACAATTCACAATACCTAGACTGTGTAACCAACCTAGATGCAATTCAATAGATGAATGGATAAAAAAAATGTGGCATCTATACACGATGGATGCAGCACTAAAAAATGACAAAATCATAGAATTTGCAAGGAAATGGATGGCATTAGAGCAGATTATGCTAAGAGAAGCTAGCCAATCCTTAAAAAAACAAATGCCAAATGTCTGCTTTGATAAAAATAGGGTAACTAAGAATAGAACAGGGAGGAAGAGCATGAGGAAAAGATTAATATTAAACAAAGACAAGTGGGAGAGAGAAAGGGAGAGAGAAGGGAAAGCATATGGAAATGGTAGGAGACCCTCATTGTTACACAAAATTACATATAAGACGTTGTGAGGGGAAAGGCGGGAACAAGAGAGAGAAGTGAAAAAGCAGATGAGGAAGAGAGGGAAGATAGGATGAAAGGGGAGGGGGGATAGTAGGGGATAATAAAGGTAGCAGAGGACAACAGTCACTAATGTGACATTATGTAAAAATGTGAATGTGTAACTGATGTGATTCTGCAATTTGTATTTGGGGAAAATTGGGAGTTCATAACCCATTTCAGTCAAATGTATGAAAGATGATATATCATGAGCTTTGTAATGTTTTGAAAAACCAATAAAAATAAATAAACAAAGGTTTAAAATTGAGTGGGAAGAAATCAGCTAAAAAGGAGTTGAGATTCATTCATTTTGATAAGCAGAAAGTTTGTTTTGTGTAGTTGTAAATATCACAAATTTATTTTACCAGAAAACTGGCTTTTGAAAATGAACATATATTGAGATTAAAGGATAATCCACCTACCTTCATGAAAAATTCATATCATTTCCTATATTTTTCATATTTCATTTTTTTTCGTGAATATTTTGTCATGGACCAGGTCTAGTCTTAGGCTACCTCATCTGACAAGTTCGTACAATGTGTTGGATTGTTCTTTTCATCTTTTATTTGATAGTTTGTAGCTGATAATGTGTATTTTTCCTTATCTTTATTTGGACATACATACCCAACTATATCTTTGCATTTTATGTTTTACTGGGGAAGAGACTCATCAAAAGCTCTTTATTATATGTATCAACAATGAAACATTTAGAGCATGCAATTATTCTTAATTTTGCATGAAAATATCTTTGTACCATTTTTCTTATAAAGATGTAGAATTATTACTGTAATAAGTAACTACTTACAAGAAGAATTAAACAATTGATTTTATATCAATCATGAATATGAAAATTAATAAAATAAGTATTTGGCAATAAATATGCAATTGATAGAAATTAAAATCACAAGAAAGCCATTTAAAATGTCAGTGCATATGGTCCTTAAATAAAAGGTTGTTCAAATAAAATTTCACTAATTCATAAGAGTTAATATGCCATATCACAGCTTAATGTAATATAAAAACTTAAATGATAAGTATTGATAAATAAGAATGATACCTGTTTACTTAAATATGTTTATTTGATTTTCACTGTAAGCTGTTAATTCTAGAAGACTTGAAAATTAAGAAAGACTTGGTCTATATTATTTCTAACAGGCTAATCAAAGTACTTTTAAATATATATGTATATATATCATATGTAATACATATGCATGAATATAGATACATATGTATAATAAATGTATTGTAATATATCTATAGGTTATTATAATTATTAAATTTTCTCAAGAAAAAAGAATGACTATAAAAAATTCTTAAATGTAAATTTCATAGCATATTATTGTTTGTAATGACATGAGAGAAAAACTCCTATGGAGGGAAAATGAAAAAGGAAGAGAGAGAAGGGGGAAAATGAGGAAGAAAGTGAGTAAAGAAGAGGGAGAGGAGTGTTTGATTATAAGATAAATGTGGAGGGTCTGGGTGTCTGGCTCAGTGGTAACATGCTTGGCTAGCATGTGTGAGGCACTGGGTTATATTCTCAGCACCACATATAAATAAATAAAATGAGGTCGATCAACAACTGAAAAAATAAAAAAATAAATAAAAAAGTAGAAATATTACCAAAATTCTAAGTTTTTATGAATGCTAAATAAAAAAAAAAATGTTACATAGCCTTATGTAATTTCTAGACTCCCCAAAATAGTCATTTAATGATAGATTACTAGTGCAATAACTAAAAATCCATTGCTCTTTCCTCGACATTCTGTGGCATGCTAGTGCTAAAATAAATTGTATTATAACACCAAAAAAAATTCTAATATTTCTACAGTAACTGACCCAGTTTAACATAAATGCAAGAAGATTCCTATGGGATATAATTGTATTTTGACGTTCATTTTTACTCAACACTGGTACATTACTATTTGTCCAGTTTATGCACATCATAGTATGTATATTTCATTCACAATTTAGCAAATTTATACGCATTTGTTTTACTTTCAATCACTTCCTGCTTCAGAACACATGTATTCCTCCACGTTTCTTGACTGCTCCTTTCATGAGACTTTTTTCCAAAGACATTATTTTTGATTTCCATTATCATTTTTGAAGCAAAACTCACACACCCGTCATGATAAACCGTAAACCTAATATTACCATTAGATGTAAAACTGGTGGGAATGAATGATTGTATATCAATATAAGATTTCTTGTATACTTTCAAATATCAATTCAATCCATTGTTTAATTTGGAACCAGTTATATTATTTATTCACAGTATGGTCTATTCATGCATTGTCTCTATATTGATAGACACAGGGTACACCTCTGTGTACCCTCGATAATAATTTGTATATCTTCAAAATTTTGCTCACAGAAATGGTGGAAGAAAGACTCATGTCAACTGATCTACATATACATTTTATCACAGTAATATTCTGGACACAAAATGCAAAGGTCACACTTAGGATTGTCCCGAAGCCTAAATGGAAAGTGAACATGGATTACTAAAAACATCCATGTCTTGGATGCCTAATTCTCTCAAATGTCAATCCTATTGGTGAGTACATATTTGTTTCTTCCCAAGATTATATATTCAACCTCAACCATGTTGAAAATGTCTAATCCTATCACTCACTTTATATTTTGTCTGATTTCCTAATGTCTCTATTGATATCTCTTTTCCTACATATTTTCCCCAGTTCATCATAGTGACTGATTCTTCACATGTGCTGACATTTACATTCACTCTTTATCCGAAACCCTATTGCTAAAGAACTTTTTTTCCAAATACTATACTCACTCTTTTTTCTAAACCTACCGACTAACTACCTAATCCTACCGACTATCCCTTTTTGACTGGATGAACTCTTCAACAATCAATCATCCAAGGTACAAGGTCCTATGCCATTGTATATTGATTTATCTGAGACATCTGTGCAGAACATAATTCAAAGATAAGTATCCCAATCATGGGCCCAATGCCTTTCTGGTATTCAAATCTTACCTAGATTTCAGTTTTCATAATTACATTTCACCTGTATATTCTTATAAATATTGCAGGTTCCCAATACCATTATTCATCCAACAGAATGATTCCTACCACAAATCGAACATGTTATTAATCCTAACTATACACTTTTCCCTCAATCCAACTTTACAGAACAGCAGGGACAGAGTTGGTCTTACAATACAGGGGTGTAGGGAACCTTCCACCTGTTGACAACCTCAAAGGTCCATGCAGATATGATCCCTGGAGAAGATGCAGGCAGCTATGAAAGGCCTGAGAGAGCAAACGTCATCTTCCATGGCAAACAACCCGGTCAGGTTAAAAGCATGTGTCTGAATCATCCTCTCTCTTCTTAATGTAGGGAAGATTGACCAAACTAGGCCTGTGTGGAGAGCTGTTCCCAGGTGCCTATTGTTTCTATACCATTCGAACTTGTGAAAGTGTCACAGGAAGTAGGCGCATCCTCCATATTATGAGACCCTAGGAAGCAAATGTTAGGACAAAGTGGTTGCAAATGCAGTGACCACATTCAGTTCCTGAAGGAAGTGACCTCACCTCACATCCTTGTTGATGGAACTCTCCGAATTTGGGTTCCAGGAAGCCAGGCATCCAGACCCAGTCCAAGCTCCAGTCACAGTGGTCTCACTTGTTTGGATTTACCAAGGACAGAGTCAGTCTTTTGTGGTACCTAGTGATGTGAGGATGGCCAAATGCCAGGAAAGTTCTGAAGAGGGGCCCTTCCAGAGAAAGAAGTTAGAGGCTCACTGCTGTCTCCTGACAACTTCACAGAGTTGACCCAGGAGACCAGATCTGAGACAGGACAGGCCATTTCTGGGGAACATAGTATTGCCCTCCAGTCAGAGGACACTCTGGATAGTTTCAGACCTACTTGGGGGAAGGAGGTGACTTCGTGGGTGTTTGAGTGGGTTTGTGGTTTTTTCTCATGTTTTGAGAATAGTTAGGAAAGGGGGTTTGTTTGGTTTGGAGTGAACTGTTTCTAGTTAGTCCTTTGACAAGGCGAGTGTTTCTATGTCTGTGTATCCCACTGTGTCCATGGTTGTAGACATTAGAAAAGAGAATGCCTCAATGGGTGTGTCCTGTCAAAGAGAAAACTTCCAAGCATTCATCCTGCCCATTTTATAAATGGACTGTGGCTTGCCTTATCATTGGGCAACACCTATTATTTTCTTACGTTCCTGTATCCTTCCTGAATTCTGGCCACTCTCCAAAATAGGCTCATGGTTTTGTGTACAAGATATGTACCACTTCCAAGCTCTGTGACATGGCCATGTACTGGATAGCTGAAGGGAATGCATCTCAGAAAACTCTGATATCAGTGTGACCAGTAAAGTCTCAGTGGAGAAACCCTGCTTTGGGCCTTTTGATTACCTATTGTTATGTTGCCCTGAATATCAGGAACATCTTTTCCTCAGGCTACTCCTTCCTGAAGCCTGAAGAAAACAGTTTTCACATGGAAATGAATGGGCATTTTACCTTTGTGTTTTACAATAAAACCTTCACAGAGATTAGGCTCTCATTAACTTAAAAATACTTTTAAATTTTATCTAAGTGTAAAAAGTAACATGTAACTGTACATATCTTTTTGATAACAAGTCCAATTATACAACACAAATGATACACATAAATCTCCAACATGTTTTTATTTTAAGCCTAGAATTACCATACAACCTTAGAACATTTCTGTTTTCATACTTATATTTCACTTCTATAGTCTTATAAATATCGCAGGTTCCCAATAACATTATTCATACAGCAGAACAATTCCTAACCCAAATCGAACATGTTATTAACCCTAACCATACACTGTTCCCTCAATCTAACTTTACAGAAGAGCAGGGAAAGAGTTGGTCTTACAATACAGGAAATTAGGGGATCTACCACCCGCTGAGAACCTCAAACGTCCATGCAGAAATGATCCCTGTAGAAGATGTAGGCAGCTATGAAGGACCTGAGAGAGTAAGAGTCACCTTCCATGGCCAACAACCTGGTCAGGATGAAGGGTTGTGTCTGAATCTGCCTCTCTCTTCTTAATGTAGAGAAGATGGACCAAAACAGGCCAGTGTGGAGAGCTGCTCTGGAGTGCCTATGGATGATATACCATTCTAACTTGTGAAAGTGTCACAGGAAGTAGGGGCAGCCTCCATCTCATGGGGCCTTGGAAGCAACAATTAGGACAATGTGTTTGCCAAGGCAGTGACCTCATTCAGTTCCTGAAGGAAGTGACCTCACCTCACTTCCTTCGTGTTTGAAATCTCTGAACATGTGGTCCAGGAAGCCAGGCACCCACAGCCAGTCCCAGTCCCAGTGCCAGTGATCTCACTTGTTTGGATTTACCAAGGACAGAGTCAGTCTTTCTTGGTACCTACTGATGTGAGGATGGCCAAATGCCAGTAAAGCTCTGAAGAGGGTCCTTTCCTGAGAAACCAGGTTGTGGCTCACCGCTGGCTCCTGTCAACTTCACAGAGTTGGACAAGGAGAACAGATCTGAGACAGAACAGGCCATTTCATGGAAACCTAGTATGGCCCACCAGTCAGAGGACACTGCGGATAGTCACAGACCTACTTGGGGGAAGGAGGTGCATTTGTGGGTGTGGGTGTGTGTTTGTGGTTTTGTCTCATGTTCTGAGAATAGGTAAGAAAGGCAGTTTGTTTTGTTTGGAGTTAATTGATTCTAGTAAGTCGTTTGAAAAGGCGAGTGTTTCTAGGTCTGTGTATCCCACTGTGTCAGGGGTTGTAGACATTAGAAAAGAGAATGCTTCAATGGATGTGTCCTGTCTAGTAGAAAGCTTCCCCGGATTCATACTTCCCATTTATGAATGGACTGTGGCTTGCATTATTGATGGGCAACCCCTGATATCTTCCTAAGTTCCTGTTTTCTTTCTGAATTCTGGCCACTTTCCAGAATAGGCTCATGGTTTTGTGTCCAAGATGTATACCACCACCAAGCTCTGTGACATGGCCATGTACTGGATAGCTGAAGGGAATGGCGAGCAACTCAGAAAACTCAGATATCAGTGTAATCAGGAAAGTCTCAGTGGAGAAATACTGCTTTGGTTACCTATTGTTCTGTTGCCCTCAATGTCAGGAAGGTCTTTGCCTCTGGCCACCCCTTTGGGAAGCCTAAAGAAAACAGTTTTCAAATGGAAATCAATGGGCATCACCTGTGACTCTTTGCTTAATTGCATTGGAAAGGGATATGTCTGAATCAGGCTCTAGGTCCTGTGTTAGGCTTTGGCTTAGATTCTCAGCACATGATGGATGTAAAGAAAATCCCATGTTTGCATCCAAAACTAAATTGGCCAAAAGAGCAGTCATTATGGAAGAAGTCTCTCGCCTTCCCCTGTAAGGTTCCTGACCTCCATCAAGTGAGAATAGGAACCTTTGGATCAAATGAGTTCTTCAAAGCCCTTTAGAGGCTATCCCATAGGTGCTTGGGTTTTCTCCAGAATCCAAATCACATAAAGAATCTATACCTGACAGTCATTAGGCCTCAAATTGGAGGAGCAAAGCAATATTAATAGCAGGCCTATTTGATCACTCCTGGTTCCCCGGACGAGTGTCCAGGACACCCTGACTTTAGGCAAATGAGGGGCAATGGAGGTTATTTTGGACACTGTCTTGGGCTGTGCCCCTCATGGAAACCTCAAGCCAGAGGTAATGATGAGTGTCCATATGGAAGAAGATGAGGGCCATGTTGGAGTGTTTTGGTTTTAATTGTGGTCATGTGTGGCCGTTGGAATAGATGACTGGGTCCACCTTGGCTTTAACTCTGTTGTGATTCCCCTTAGAGACTGAGTTGTGGACCTCACCTCAGAGACGTATTGCCATGAATTGTGTTGGGATTTTAGGAGGATTCACATGAGAGTCACCCTTGTAAAATGAGATCTAGGCCCAGGGTGGCTGTTCACAGAGCACTGGGAATCTCAGCCAGGTTACCACATGATTTTATTCTGAAAGACTTGGCAGCCATATATGAGAGTCAAAACACACATGGATGTCACAATGTAGATCCCAATGGGCCTGGATTCATGTGATCATTTGGCCACTGTTTGGGAAGCCTTGCCTGTGAGACTTCTGCAGAGATTTCATTGAAATGAGCTTCCTAAACATTTAATAGTTCCAGAATGAAATGAAACACACAGTGCGTCCATCTTCAACCTTGAAAAATGGGTAGATAAATACCAAGAAATTTTTAAACTTCCCATGACCAGGTGGCACTGGAGAATCTTTGGATATCCTGTGGCTGATCATGAGATTACAAGACAGTGCTTTGATTGACTGGTTTTCATAAAAATGGTTCAGAACAGAGATACCAGGAAGTTGGAGCCTGCTGAGAGGTGGGCCTACAGCAGTGCTGGGCAGGTGTGCAATAAAACAACTGTGGTGGGGCCATGTGGATCTTCCATTGGCTTCCAAATGACTTGTGACTGACATGGTGCAGCCAGCAGACCCTTGTATGTAAAGGCATCTTGTTATATGGACAGGATTCAGGGCAATGTTTAGAATCAGATTGCTATGGTCAAGGGGGCAAGTCATGTGGGATAGAGGCCTGGTTGGTGCATTCTCCTGCAGACCCTGACCTACCAAAAGTGACAGAACTCACTCACGCACCGGGTAACAGTTGAATTCTTTGTATATCATGAAGCAAATACCAAAATCCCAGTGCAGCGGCAAGAAACACGACGAAAAGTGGAGGATGACCAAATGGCCTCACAGTCCACATGTGGATACACTTATCCCCCAGTTGCCACAGTTTACCTACTAAAGAAAATTCAGCACTGCTGCCACATATTCAGTGGAAAATAAGAAACCATGTCCTCGAGGTAACATAGATGCAGACACAGCTTTGATTGTCTCACTACAATGGAAGCTAAATCTCCCGACAACAACATATATTTCAAGTGCCCAAACTCAGAGTGAGTTTCTCAAGAAGGATTTAGGGAACCAGAGCTCCATGTTTGTGGACTGTTTTCCCTGTCCCTTACTTTTGAAATCTCCTCTTCCGTCTTCAAGGTTGTGAACTCCTGAGCATATTCCATTCCAGATATTTATTCACAGATTTTCTAACTCTTCTCCTCTAATTGTGCCTTAGTCTCCGTGATTGTAATGTCAAGGCATCCCTTTCTCTGTATCCTATTCAGCACATGTATTTTTACATGCAATTATAGAATCTTACCTGATACCACACGTACATTCTTGTGAGGTGACTGACTTGGCAGATACAAATTGTAAGAGATCACTCCTCCTAAAAGCTGTTGGAACTGAAAATTCAATCTATGAGTGAGCTTCCTTGTTTAAGAACATTATACATAAATCCATATTCAATAAAATAAATACATTTGGATCTGTAGATGACATATATTTCATGGTGAATTTCAATTGGAATATATTATGCTATTTTTAATGTCTCTGTGTTTGTGTATGTATATATATATATATATACACACTCTACAGATTTTTCAAAATATGAAATATATGTCTTGTTATACACTCCCTAAACTCATTCATATTCAAGTATGTGTATTTATAATCAAATTTTCACAAGAGTATTCTCAAAATTATTCATTCACCTGAAATACATATTTGTTTCCTAGTACTGAAAACTATCTTCAGTGAAAGGTGCATACAAATCCTAATATTTCCACAGTAACTGAACCAGTTTAACATCAATACAAGTAGATTCCTATGGGACATGTTGTGCATTTTGACATTTATTTTATTCAACACTGGTACATTACTATTTCTTCAGTTTATGCTCATCATAGCAAATATATTTCATTCAAAAGTTTGCAAATTTATAGGCATTTTGTTCACTTTCAATCACTTTATCCTACAGAACACATGTATTCCTCCATGTTTTTGATGGGTCGTTTCATGAGACTTCTTTCCAAACACATTATTTTCGATTTCCATGATCACTTTTGAAGCAAAACTCAAAGACACTTCGTGATAAACCATAACCCTAATATTACCATTAGATGTATTGCTGGTTGGAATGAATGATGGTATATCGATATAAGATTTCTTATATATTTTCAGATATGAATTCAATCTATTATTTAAAGTGGGACCAGTTATATTATTGATTCACAATGTGGTCTATTCATGCACTATCTCTATATTCATAGACACAGTGTACACCTCTTTGTACCACCAATACTAATTTATAGGACTTCAAAACATTGCTCCCAGAAATGCTGGAAGAAATACTAATGTCACGCAATCCACATATACATTTTATCACAGTAATATTCTGGACACAAAATGCAAAGGTTACACTTATGATTGTACTAAAGCCTAAAAGGAAAGTGAACAGGGATTACTAAAAACATCCATGTCCACATTGCCTAATGCTCTCAAATGTCAATCCTATTGGTGACTACATATTTGTTTCTTCCTAAGATTATATATTCAAACTCAACCCTGTTCAAAATGTCTAATCCTATCACTCACTTTGTACTTTCCCTGATTTTGTAATGTCTCTATTATTATCTGATTTCCTACATATTTTCCAAAGTTCATCATTGTGACTGAATCTTCATATGTGCTGACATTTACCTTCACCCTCTAACAGAAACCCTATTGCTAAAGAAGTTTTTTTTTTTCCAAATCCTATAATCACTCTCCTTCCAAAACCTACCAACTATCTTCCTAATCTTACCTACTATCCCTTTTTGACTGGATGTTCTCTTCCACATTCAATCATCCAATGTACAAGGTCCTATGCCATTGTATATTTATTTATCTGAGACATCTGTGCAGAAAGTAAGTCAACACTAAGTATACCAATTAAGGGCCCAATGCCCTTCAGGGTTTCAAATCTTAGATTTCTGTTTTCATACATATATTTCACCTACATATTCTTATAAATATCGTAGGTTCCCAATAACATTATTCATCCAGCAGAATAGTTCCTAACACAGATTGAACATGTTATTAACCCTAACCATACACTCTTCCCTCAATCTAACTTTACAGAAGAGCAGGGACAGAGTTGGTCTTACAAGACAGAAATTAAGGGATCTTTCACCTGCTGAGAACCTCAAAGGTCATTAAAGATGATCCCTGGAGAAGATGTAGGAAGCTATTAAGGACCTCAGAGAGCAAAAGTCATCTTTCATTGCAAACAACCTGGTCAGGATGAAGGGTTGTGTCAGAATCAGCCTCTCTCTTCTTAATGTAAAGAAGATGCAGCAAACCAGGCCTGTGTGGAGAGCTGTTCCTGGGTGCCTATGGTTTTATACCATTCTAACTTGTGAAAATGTCAGAGTAAGTAGGTGCAGCCTCCATCTCATGGGACCCTTGGAAGCAACTGTTAGGACAAAGTGGTTGCCAAGGTATGGACCTCATTCAGTTCCTGAAGGAAGTGACCTCACCTCACTTCCTTGGTGATGGAATTCTCTGAACTTGGGATCCAGAAAGCCAGGCATCCAGAGCCAGTCCCAGTCACAGTCCCAGTGGTCAAAATTTTTCGGATTTACCAAAGACAGAGTCAGTCTTTCTTGGTACCTACTTATGTGAGGATGGCCAAATGCCAGGAAGGTCTGAAGAGGGGCCTTTCCTGAGAAAGCAGATAGTGGCTCACCACTGGCTCCTTACAGATTCACAAAGTTGGCCACAGAGACTAGATCTGAGACAGGACAGCCCATTATGAGGGAATTTCTTATGGCCCACCATCAAACGACACTCCGTATTGTCACAGAGGTACTTGGGGGTCTGTGTGGGTGTGGGTGTGGGTATTGGTTTGTGGTTTTGTCTCATGTTCTGAGAATAGGTAAGAAAGTCGGTTTGTTTGGTTTGGTGTGAACTGATTCTAGTAAGTCGTTTGACAAGGCTAGTCTTTCTATATCTGTGTATCCCACTGTGTCCATGGTTGTAGACAATAGAAAAGAGAATGCATAAATACATGTGTCCTTTCTAGTAGAAATCTTCCCAGCATTCATTCTGCCCAATTTATGAATGGTCTGCGGCTTGCCTAATGGATGGGCAACACCTAATATCTTCTTAAGTTCCTGTTCTCTACCTGAATTATGGGCAACCTCCAGAATACGCTCATGGTATTGTGTCCAAGATATGAACCACCTCCACGCTCTGTGATACGGCCATGTACTAGAGAGCTGAAGGAAATGATGAGCATCTCAGAAAACTCAGATATCAGTGTGACCAGGAAAGTCTCAATGGAAAAACCCCGCTTTGGGCCTTTTGCTTACATATCCTTCTGTTGCCCTGAATGTCAGGAAGGTCTTTGCCTCAGGCTATGCCTTTTTGAAGCCTAAAGAAAACAGTTTTCAAATGGAAATGTATAAACATTACCTGTGGCTCTTTCTTAATTGCTTTGGAAAGGGATGTGTCTGAATCAGCCTCTTGGCCCTGTGTGAGGCTGTGGCTTAGATTCTCAGCACCTGATGTATCTAAAGAAAAATCCCATGTGTGCATGCAAATCAAAAAGCCAAAAGAGCAGTCATTTTGGATGAAGTTTCTCGCCTTCCTCTGTAAGGTTTCTGACTTCCATCATTGAGAATATGGATCCTTTGGGTCAAATGAGTTCTTCAAAGCCCTGCAGACACTAGACCATAGGTTCTTGGGTTTTCTCATGACTCCAATTAACATAAAGAATCTAAACACCACAGTAAGTAGGCCTCAAAATTGAGAATAAGAGCAATATTAACGGCAGGCCTCTTTGAACACTCCTGGTTCACAGGAAGGATGTCCCGGCCACACTGACTTTAGGCAAATGGATGCAAGGGAGCTTATTTTGGACACTGTCTTAGGCTGTGCCCCTCATGGAAACCTCCAGCCAGAGGTTATGATGAGTGTCTATATGGAAGAAAATGAGGGCCATGTGGGAGTGTCTTGATTTTAATTGCGGTCATTTGTGTGGCGCTTGGAATAGATGACTGGGTCCACCTGGGCTTGAACACTGGTGTGATTCTCCTTAGAGACTGAGTTCTGGAACTTACCTCAAAGAAGTATTGCCTTGTATTGTGTTGGGATTTTAGGAGGCCATGCATGAGAGTCGCCCTTGGAGACTGGGATCTATGCCCAGGTTGGCTTTCCACAGAGCACTGGGAATCTTGGGAAGGATATCACATGATTTTATTCTTAAAGACTTGGCAGCCATAGTTGCAAGTCAAAACACATATGGACCTCAAATTGTAGACCTCAATAGGTCTGGCTTCATGGGACCTTTTGGCCTGTCTTTGGGAAGCCTTGCGTGTGATAGTTCTCCAGAGCTTTCATTGAAATGAGCTTCCTCTCCATTTAATCATTCCTGAATGAATTGAAACCCACAGTGCCTCCAACTTCACCCTTGAAAAATGGCTAGATAAATACCTTTAAATTTTTGACATTCCCATGACCAGGTGGACCTGGAGAACCTATGGATGTCCTATTGATGACCATCAGTGTACCAGACAGTGCCTTGATTGACTGGGTTTCATGAAAATGGTGTAGAACGGAGATGCCAGTAATTTGGAGCTTGCTGAGTAGTCGGCCTAGAGCAGTGGTGTGCTGGTGTGTGTTAAAACATCTGTGGTCGGGTCATCTGCATCTGCCCTTCGCTTCCAAATGGTTTGTGACTGACATGGTACAAGCCCCAGATCCTTGTATGTAAAGGCATCTTGTTATATGGAGAGGATTCAGGGCAATGTTTACAATCAGATTGCTATGGTCAAGAGGGCAAGCTATGTGGGATAGAAGCCTTGTTGGTGCATTCTCCTGCAGACCCTTACCCACCACACGTGACAGAACTCCCTCCATCACTGTGTCCCAGTTGAACTTCTTGTATTTTGTGAAGCAAATATCAAACTCCCAGTGCAGCTGCAAGAAACACCACAAAAATTGGAGGATGACCAATGGCTTCACATTCCACCCTGGGAGACACTTAGCCACCAGTGGCCACAGTTTCCCTACAAAGAGAGAATTCAGCACTGCTGCCTCATGTTCTTTGGAAAATAAGAAACAATGTCCTCTAGGTCACATAGATGCTGACCCAGCTTTGATCGTCTCAATATAAAGGAAGCTAAAGCTCCTAAAAACAACCTCAGATGAAGTTTCTCAAGAAATATTTAGGCCGGCAGAGCTCCATGTTTGTGGTGTTTTTACCCTGTCCCAGACTTTTGGAAACTCCTATACCACCTCCAAGGTTGTGAACTCCTGAGCATTTTCCATTCCAGATGTGTATTCACAGATTTTCTAACTCTTCTCCTCTAATTGTGTCTTACATGGGATGAAGGTAATGTCAAGGCATTGTTCTGAATACACATTGGATTCTTTTTCCAATTTTCCATTTGAAATACTGAATCCCTGACTGTCAGGCGTAGAAGGAATTCACCTTCAAAGAATAGCCTGACACTTACAAGAAACAGCCCCCATGGAGACATCCTGTCTGGGAGACATCCTGTAGCCAACTGTGTCTCTGAGACATCCTGTTGCCATCTGTATTCCTGAAACATCCTGAGTTTATCTCACCTTGTGAGGACATCCAGGAACTTTGGATAAGAGAGCTTTCCCATCTCCAGCATATAAATGCCCCTGTGTGAAAAATAAAAGTTTGCAGCTTGATCAGAACTCCTGTCTTGCTGTCATCTCTCGTGTCTCTTGTCCCTTCATTCCTCCGCATCTAGGTTCGCTGCCCGTGTTGATGTGTCTTTCCAGCCGTGACTACTGGCACCCACTGACTGGGGCTCGAGCCTTTGACTGATTGGGAACCCCGTCCTCCTGGAAGACTTCATCAAGTGGAGCTCGCGATTGCCTCAGCAGACACCACAAAGAGACAGATCCAGGAGGAGAGTGGGGATGACGCACGGTGAGTGACCCACCATGGGACAAGCAGTTTCGCCACATGATTTGTTTTTGTCAGGCCTCAAGGAGTCCTTCAAGACATGAGGGGTGCGTGTTAAGAAAAAGGACTTAAAATTTTTCTTCTAATACATAGGACAATTGTGTCCATGGTTTCACATTGAAGTGACCATTGATGGCAAAAGATGGCTTAGAGTAAGAGACTGTTTAAAAGATTATTATGAAACCTTTGGCGCAGAAAAAGTGCCAGTTCCCACCTTTTCTTACTGGAACTTAATTAATGAAATTCTTAAAAGTTCACCCTTTGACAATGGTACCTTACAACTTGTCAGGATTGGAGAAGAGACTATGCAAAACACCTCTCGTCTCCCCACGGCATGCCCATCAGTTAGTATAGACATTGACCCTTCTCAGTCTCCCCAGGACCCTGGGAACCTTCCTAGTCCCCCTCAAAATACCACCCTAATGAATAAGGCTCCAATGTTTACCAAACACCTTTATCGAGTTTTAAATCCCAGAGACACATTGACCCCTGGGACGGAGGCTACCTTGGAGAAGGAAGCAGCAAGCTACCATTCAGAAGATGCGCCACCTCTCAGGACCCTGCCACAGCCTATAGGACTTACACATCTACCTACCTCCTATATCCCTCCTGCCTTTTGTGCTCCAGCCTTTCAGGAGCAAAATGCAACCCAGATATTTTTCCCCACTTCCCTTGCCTAGCCTGGCTCCCTTGTGAGAGTCTCTAAAACATAGACGGGAACAGATCAAACTTTTAAAAGAATTAAGATCCCTAGACTCTGAGCTCTGTTCATTAGCCTTAGGCACGGAGTCAATGCAAGCTGGCCCACGGCGGTCTAATACAAAGGCTAAGCCACTCCATCAGCCTGTTATCGCCTTCCCAGTCACCCGCAGTCAGATAGATAAGCCTGCCCAGGCTGAGGTCAAAGACTTAGACGAGGATCAAGAGGAGGAAGTGGGGGAAATGGATCAAGGAGATCAGGACTCAGAGGATGAGGAGTTCACCCCTAGGCAGGAAGGAACCCAGAGTGTCTACAAAAAAATTAAGCCTGCGTTTTCTTGAAAAACATAAAAAGACTTGTGCTCACAATGGCCCCACTGTGCCCTACAAGTTGACTTTATTAGAAAGCCACAGCGCACAATGGCTTACTCCCAATGATTGGAAATTTTTAGACCGAGCTACCCTCAGTGCCGGAGATTTCCTGTTATGGAATGCAGATTTCGAGGAGCACTGTCAGGAAACTGCTCAAAAAAATTAACTAAGGCCTCCTCTAAATCCTGAACTTATGTTAAGCTAGTGGGCTATGCGCCATTTGACACTAAAACTAAATAGGCACGTTTCCCTGCTGGAATTTTGGCGCAGATTCAGATGGCTTGCTTACATGCTTGGAGATGCCTCCCTCAAACTGGCTCGGCTACCACTTCTTTGGCAAAAATTTGACAAGGACCCAACGACCCTTATAGAAACCTTGTTCCCCGGCTTAACCTAGCTGCAGAATGCTTGCTTGGACCAAGCGAATGCAAAAGAACTTTTGTCAAACATCTTGCCTTTGAAAATGCCAACCCAGCATGTCAGGATGTTCTTCGACCACATAAGGTAAAAGGGAAACTTTCGGACTTTATTAGACTCTGTACAGGGGTGGGTGCAGCCCATGCCATGGGTCTCGCCCTACATGCCCCCTTTACCAAGGCCTTTCACAGTCGTGGCTCATGTACTTGCTTTACTTGTAAACAACCTGGCCATTTTGCACGCAAGTGTCTGAAAGACAAACAAAGCCTAGGAATATCGTCTCCTCAAACTGGGGCTAAACCGCCCCCAGCTACCCTTTGTTCTAGATGTGGTAAATGTCATCACTGGGCCAGTAAGTGTAGATCTAAGACAAATGGCCTCAGACAGCCTATTTCTTCCTGCTTCTCAGGAAACCCCCTGCGGGGCCAGCCCCTGGCCACAACCTCCCCCAGGACAAAACCAGGGGCAATAAGGTTTATTCCCTTCCAAACTCCAAACCTACCACAAAATTCTTCCCCACAATTGCCTCCCTCCAACTAGCCACCCCAGGCAGCGCAGGATTGGACCTCTGTGCCACCACCGATACAATATTAGACTCAATGCAAGGGCACCAGATAATACCCACTAGAATTATGGGTCCCCCTTCATCTCATACGAGTGCCCTTATTCTTGGAAGAGCCTCTGCTACCTTAAATGGTGTTCAGGTCTTCCCTGGCATTAATGATAATGATTTCACTGGAGAAATAAAAATACTAGCAACAGCTATTAATGGAGTTGCGGCCATCCCAGCAGGAACAAGACTTGCACAATTAATATTCCTTCCCTTGGATTCAGGAGGCACTTCCACCGCCCAAACATACAATGGGGGACAGCCTCCCTCGGCTCCTCTGATGTATATTGGGTTCAGCCCATTTCTCACAATAGACCCACCCTTACCTTACTTATTGAAAAAAAGGAATTCCAAGGAATTCTAGATACTGGAGCTGATGCCACAATTATTTCTCACAAATACTGGCCATCAGGTTGGCCCATCACCCCATCCTTGAATGACCTAAAAGGGTTAAGAGTCAAAAAATCCCCATGTCAGTTCTAGGGCTCTTAGCTTTACTGACAAAGAGGGTAATAAGGTGACTGTCACTCCTTTCATTGTTCCTGACCTCCCTGTTAACCTATGGGGCCGAGATATTTTGAGTCAAATGGAAGTCATTCTTGCCAGTCCCAATTCCATGGTGACTCATCAAATGCTTCGTATAAATTTTGTCCCTTGTACAGGCCTTGTGAGACTGAGACAAGGACTGGTGGGGACTATAAAACCCATAAAAAAACAAATACATATGGACTTGGGTATTCTGATTTTTAGTGTCGGTTCCTGACCCTCCTGTACCCCATGCAGATAAAATTATTTGGGAGACTCAGACTCTTGTGTGGGTGGATCAGTGGCCCCTTACCCCCCCAAAAAATTGGAGGCTGCCTCCATGTTAGTGCAGGAACAGCTGGCAGCCGGCCATGTAGAGCCCTCAACCTCACCATGGATTACTCCTATTTTTGTTATCAAGAAAAAATCAGACAAGCGGCATCTTTTACAATATTTGTGTGCCAGTAATAAAGTTATGTGCCTGATGGGAGCACTACTGCCTCGAATTCCCACACCAATGGCTATTCCCAAAACTATTGTAAAATGGTTATTGACTTAAAAGTTTGCTTTTTTACCATTCCTTTACATCCTGAGGATAGACCCTATTTTGCCTTTAGTCTCCCTTGCATTAATTTCCACGGCCCTATGCAGAGATTTCAATGGAAGGTTCTTCCCCAAGGTATGGCCAACAGTCCTAGTCTTTGCTAAATATAAGTTGTTCAAGCAGTAGACCCTGTGAGAGAGTGATGACCACAATTTTATGTTTTACATAATATGGATGAATTTTTAATTGCTGCACCTAATTACCATGACCTTAATAATTGTTACTTGGACCTTTAGAAAACCCTCACTACCTTGAGACTACGGATAGCTCCTGATAAGGTTTAAACACAGGACCCTTATACCTATTTGGGCCTTAAACTTCAAGATAATCAGATCCAAATTCATAAAATACAACTGCGTGTGAACCATCTTCACACCCTTAATGATTCTCAAAAATTACTGGGAGATATTCAATGGCTAAGAACATATTTAAAATTATCCACTTGTGTACTTTTGCCCCTTAATGATATTTTGAGAGGTGATTCCTACCCTTCCTCCCCTCAAAAGCTTACTCCCGAGGCATGACAGGCATTAAACCAAGTCACAGAGGCCATTTCCAAACAGTTTGTTACACAAATTTCTTATAACCTTCCTCTGGTTCTGGTTCTTTTACACACTCCTCATATACCCTCAGGAAAATTTTGGCAGTGATATCCATATTTTAAAAATAAAGGCTTCCCCTTGCTTTGAGTCCATTTATCCACCACATCCTCCAAGTTTATTACCGTTTATCTTGCTCAGGTAGCTTCTATTATTATTAAAGGTCGTTTGCTTTCTCGACAACATTTTGGCAAAGACCCTGATAATATTTTAATTCCATATACTAATGACCAAACCCAATTTTTACTACAGAGAGGGGATGAATGGGGTATTGCCCAATCAGGCCATTTGGGAACAATTGATAACCACGTCCCCAATGACACCCTTTTACATTTTGTCCAGATACATCCATTTATTTTTCCCAAAATTACTCAAAAGGCTCCCAGTTCCAAGCCCTTACTGTCTTTACAGACGGTTCCAGTAATGGCTGTGCGGTCTTTGTTGTCAATAACCAGCCTACCACCTTTGATACTGTCTATCATTCAGCACAGTTTGTGAAATTGTTTGCCATAACACAAGTTTTTATAACATTTTGTGATAATCCTGTTAATATTCATACAGACAGTGCCTACATTGCTCATTCTGTGCCCCTGCTGGAGATTTCACCCGCCATTAAAGCTTCCAATGCGGCCTTTCTGTTTCACCAGCTTCAGCAGCTAATTCAGGCCAGACAACACCCATTTTTCTTAGGACACATCAGGGCACACTCTGATCTTTCCTGCCCTCTAACACAGGTAATGCTCAAGCTGATGCAGCAACTCCTACCATCTTTCCAATTTTTGGTGGCTCCATTCAATTGGCCACGGAGCTAAACAATCTTCACCAACTAAATTCCCAGAGCCTTCGATTACTTTGTAAAATTACCAGGCAACAGAAACGAGAAATAGTAAAAGAATGCCCTGCTTGCGCTCTCTCCCTCCCCATTCAACACGTGGGAGTTAACCCCCGAGGATTACTGCCAAATCAGGTTTGGCAAATGGATGTTACTCATTTTCCTGAATTTGGAAAAACCAAATATATACACGTTTCTATCGATACCTTCAGCAGCTTTATTTTTGCATCACCACATTCTGGAGAGGCTACCAAAGATGTCCTTTCTCATCTTGTTTCAGCCTTTTCCATAATGGGTAAACCAATACATATTAAAACAGATAATTGTCCTCCATATACCAGTGCCAAGTTTAAACAGTTTTGTGCTACCTTGCAATTTTGTCATCCTACTGGAATTCAATACAAACCTCAGGGCCAAGGCATTGTGGAATGTTCCACCTTACCTTAAAGACTTGGCTATTTCGCCTTAAGGCTTCCGCCCTTGTATTTACCACTCACAGGCATTGCCTTAACCATGCATTATTTGCCCTTTCTTTTCTTACCCTAGACAGTGAAGGCCTTTCGGCTGCAGACACACACTGGCATCCCTTTTCCAATTCTGATCAGCCACCTGTTATGTGGCGAAATCCCCTTACAAATAAATGGAAATGCCCACATCCTGTCCTCATCTGGGAATGTGGCTCAGCTTGTGTTTTGGACCAAGAGCTAGCAGCTCCAAGATGGTTACCAGAATGCCTGGTTAAACAGGTTAATGACTTACCTCAAACCGGGGACGGAGGCCCTCTCCCTGAGTACAAATTTTCCCCTTTTTTGGATCCATCCAACAATCTGTGTGAGGATCCTGCTTAAGGCACTTCTGCTGAACAGGTTTGTGCACGGAGGCCTGGTCCCTCCACCTTCCAACATCATGGAGTACCTTCCCCCCCCTCCCCCCGTGAAGGCAAGGGAGGATCTTGGACTCAGGCTCCCACTAGTTGGAACCAGACTGCTGACTGCATGACTAAGGTGGCTTACCTCTGTGCCGAGGTTGACCATAAATTCAGAGGAGTTCATCAGCCTAAATGAGTATGTGTTAACAAGCCAAAGATTATTCCCCCTAGTACAAGTAAAGCTCTCCAAAATTGTTCTGCAACCCGTACGCATACCCAGGCGATGCATGTCTCTTGTTTTGTGTCGGCCTCAATTTGTGTTAACAAGCAGGGAGAATGATTTTTTGAAGCCTCCCTAACTAAAACTCATGAAGCAGGGTGGACCACTATTCATTATTCCCCCGTTCTCTTTGACCAGGGAGGAGAAGGCAAATACACCAAGCTACAGTCAGCTGGGTGCCAAGGCACTGTCGGAAAAACTTCCTACTGGCCCATTAAGGACCCTACAGGGGTCTCTGATGGTAGAGGACCCACTGATGCAGTCAAGCATCCTCAGATAATCAAACTTTTGAAACCCCAAATCCCTGAGCTCACATATCATCCCTTAATGTAGCCGAAATCCCAGTTCCCAGGTTTAGATACCAATACATTAGATATTTTGCAAACTACCTTCTCCTTCCTTAATAATTCCAACCCCACCCTTGCTGGTAATTGCTGGCTCTGCATGACAACAGGGGCAAGCATGCCTATGGCAGTTCCTATTAATTCTACTATGGACAATGATAATACATGCCAACCCGGATTTCCCTTTAAAGTACAGCCTATAGGCACTTTTACATTATGTCTTTTAGGCGTGATGCAGAATAATACCTATGATATGGATTTTGGAATTGCTTCCTTTGGAAATTGCTCAACAGTACAAAATTATTCCTCACCCATCCCATCTCTTTGTCCCCCCAATGGCACAGTTGTTATGTGTGGAGGAAATGTGGCCTTCCCCAGGCTTCCAGCGAATTGGAACAGTGGCTGTGTTCTTGCCTTATTACTCCCTGATATAACTATTGTCCCAGGAGACGAACCTCTAGCCTAGACACCTTAGTCAAAAGACAGAGGAGGGCGATACAGGCCTTATCACTTATTGCCAGCCTTGGAATAACAGCTGCTGTGGGCACAGGTACACTGGCTTAGGCACGGCAGTACACCCTTACCATCGCCTGTCTCAACAACTTAAAATGATGTACAAACTCTATCAGAAACCATTAAAGATTTGTAGGACCAAATAGACTTCCTGGCAAAAGTGTTCCTTCAAAACAGACGAGGCTTAGATTTGCTAACTGCTAACCAGGGAGATATTTGATTGGCCTTAGGGGAACGATGCTGCTTTTATGCCAATAAATCAGTCATAGTATGCACTAAATTTAAGCAGCTTCAAGAAGATCTAGAAAAGAGATGAAGGGAACTATTTGAAAATCCCCTCTGGACAAAGCTTAATGGATTTCTACCCTACCTTCTTCCCCTATTAGGCCCTTTGTTGGGTTTACGTTTAATGGTGACCATAGGACCCTGCATTATAAACAGTGTGGTACAATTTATTAAAGAACACATTAATATTATGGCCTCTAAGCCCCTACAAATCCACTATCATCATCTGGAGATGGAAGACCACGCTGTCAACTTTTAAAAGGATGTTCTACCCTTCTCACAGGCTTATTTCTTAAGTTTACATCCCCACAAATCTCTCTTTCTTACATAAAACTATAAGTAACAGCTCTGACAAACCATCTTCTGCCCTTGCCATAAGGGTTCATCTACATGGGCCCTTCGGCTTGGGGGAAGATGCACCCATGGAGTGAGGACGTTAGGCCATAATATCGGAGGGTGCAGGAAGGATTGCAAAAGGATGGATACACGAATCCCCAAACACAAGACCTGTGAGTGACATGCTCTGGTGCATGGCGGTTGGCATGCTTCCCCTTCAAGGCCATCTCCTCCAAAAACATGCCAAGGCCACCACGAAATCTGCTAGTAAAGATGCTCGCTCGGATCAGGAGATATTCTAAGGCCTCCTAGAGAAACAGAGCCTCTAACCCCCCCCCCCCTAAAAACATGGCCGGTAAGGTAAGTCAAATATTTTATATAAGAAAGGGGGAGATGTCAGGGGCTAAAAGGAAGTTCTCCTTCAAAGAATAGTCTGACACTTACAAGAAACAGCCCCCTGGGAGACATCCTGCCTGGGAGATATCCCACAACCATCTATCTCCCTGAGACATCCTGTCGCCATCTGTCTTCCTGAAATATCCTGAGGTTATCTAACCCTGTGAAGACATCCAGCAACTGCCGATAAGAGAGCTTTCCCATCAGCAGCATATAAACACCCTGTGAGAACAATAAAAGTTTGCAGCTTGATCAGAACTCCTGTCTGGGTGTCATCTGTCCTGTCTCTTGTCCCTTCATTCCTTCCCAACTATGTTCGATGCCCACGTTGATGTGTCCTGCCGGCCGGGACACCTGGCATTAACCCATACCCTACTAGACTATGACTACTAATCCTAATATGATGGAGAAAAATAACCCAAATAGAATAGAAATACAAGCAGTTCAGAGGAGGCATGGTGTATAGTTGGAGTTGCCTTTTGCATGATCTAGGGTAGGTGTTATAAATCTAGCTAATTTTTAAATGAAATAGTTCTCCATGTGTTTTTAAAGTTAAAAAATATGTGAATACCTGTCTCCCTTTCTCTGTAGCCTACTTGCCACATGTATTTTATATGCACATATAGAATCCTACGTGGTATCACACGTATATTCTTGTGAGGTGGCTGACTTAGCAGATTCAAATTGTGAGAAGAGATCACTTCTCCTAAACGCTGTTGGAACTGAAAATTCAACCTATGGGGGAGCCTCCTAGTAAAAAAAAAAACATTATACATAAATCCATGCTAAGTAAAATTAATATTTTTGCATCAGTGGATGATATATATTTCATGAAGAATTTCGATTGGCATATATATTGCTACTTTTCATTGTCTGTGTTTGTGTTTTGTGTGTGTGTGTGTATATATATATATATATATATATATATATATATATATATATACTCTCCAAATTTTTCAAAATATAAAATATATGTGTCCTATATACACTACCTAAATTCATTCATGTTCATGTATGTGGATTCATAATCAACTTTTCACAAGATTATTCTCAGAAATATACATCCACCTGAAATACATATTTGTTTCCTAGTACTGAAAAGTAACTTCAGTAAATGGTGCATACAATCCTAATATTTCTACAGTAACTGACCCAGTTTAACATCAATGCAAATAGATTCCTATGGGACATGATGTGTATTTTGAAGTTCATTTTATTTAACACTGGTACATTACTATTTCTTCAGTTTATGCGCACCATAGGATATATATTTCATCCACAGGTTCACAAATTAATAGGCATTTGTTTCACTTTCAATCATTTCCTGCTTCAGAACACATGTATTCCTCCAGGTTTCTTGACTGTTCTTCTCATGAGACTTCTTTCCAAACACATTGTTTTCGATTTCCATAAAAATTTGAAGCAAAACTCCCACACTCTTCATGATAAACCATAACCCTAATATTACCATTAGATGTATAACTTTTTGGAATGAATGATTGTATATCAATATAAGATTTCCTGTATATTTTCAGATAACAATTCAATCCATTATTTAAAGTTGGTACCAGTTATATAATTTATGTTGAGTGTCTATATGGAAGAAGCTGAAGGCCATTTGAGAGTGTTTTGGTTTTAATTGTGGTCATTTGTTTGTGGTTGGAAGAGATGACTGGGTCCACCTGGGCTTGAACACTGGTGTGATTCCCCATAAGACTGAGTTCTGGAACTGAACTAAGAGAAGTATTGCCATGAAGTCGTGTTGGGATTTTAGGAGGCCACGCATGAGAATCGCCCTTGGAAACTGAGTTCTAGGCCCAGGATGGCTTTCCACATCGCCATGGAAATCTCATCCAGGATATTACATGATTTTATTTTTAAAGAGTTGACAGCCATAATTAAGAGACAAAACACACATGGATCTCACATTGTAGACCTCAATGGGCCTGGCTTCATGTGACCTTTTGCCCCCTCTTTGGGAAGCCTTGCCTGTGAGAGTTCTCCAGAGGTTTCATTCAAATGAGCTTCCTCAAAATTTTATGGTTCCTGGATGAATGGGAAACACACAGTGGCTCCAAATTCATCCTTGAAAAATGGCGAGAAAAATACCATGAAATTTTGGACATTCCCTTGACCAGATGGCACTGGAAAACATTTCCATGTCCTATTGCTGATCAGGAGTATACCAGACAGTGCCTTGATTGACTGGGTTTCATGAAAATGCTGTAGAACAGAGATGCCAGTAAGTTGGAGCCTTCTGAGTAGTGAGCCTAGAGTAGTGGTTAGCAAGTGTGTGATAATACATCTGTGCTGTGGCCATGTAGATCTGCCATTGGCTTCCAAATGTCCTGTGACTGACATGGTGCAGCCAGCAGACAATTATATGAAAAGGCATCTTGGTATATGGAGACGTTTCTGGGCAATGTTCAGAATCAGGTTGCTATGGAAAAGAGTGCAAGCTATGTGGGGTAGAAGCCTAGCTGGTGCGTTCTCCAGCAGACACTGACCAACCACATGTGACAGAATGCCGTGCAGCACTGCGACCAATTTGGACTCCTTGTATTTTGTGAAGCAAATACCAAACTCCCATTGTAGCAGCAAGAAAGACCATTAAAAGTGGAGTATGACCAAAGGGCTTCACAGTCCACACGGGGAGACGCTTAGCCCCAATGGCCATTGTTTACCTACAAAAAGAGAATTCATCACTGCTGCACCATTTTCATTGGAAAATAAGAACACATGTCCTTCAGGTCACATAGATGCATATCTAGCTTTGATGGTCTCAAAACAAAGGAAGCTAAAGCTCCTGACAACAACATATATTTCAAGTGCCCAGCCTCAGAGGCAGTTTCTCAAAATGTCTTTAGGCCAGGAAACCTCTATATTCATAGACACAGGGTACAACTCTTTGTACCCCCAATACTAATTTATACGTCTTCAAAATATTGCTCCCAGAAATGGTACAAGAAATACTCATGTCACCTGATCTACATATACATTGTATCACAGTAATATTCTGAAAACAAAATGCAAAGGTCACACTTATGATTGTACCAAAACCTAAATGGAAAGTGAACCTGCATTACTAAAATCATCCATGTCCACTTGCCTAATGCTCTCAAATGTCAATCCTATTGACGACTACATATTTCTTTTTTCCTTAGATTATATAATTAAAGTCAAACATGTTGAATGTGTAATCCTATCACTAACTTTATGCTTTGCCTGATTTCATAATGTCTCTATTGATATCTGCTTTCCTACATGTTTTCTCCAGTTCATCATTGTGACTGACTCTTCACATGTGCTGACATTTACATTCACTCTCTATATGAAACCCTATTGCTAAAGGACTTTTTTTTCCAAATCCTATATTCACTCTTCTTCCTAAACCTACCAACTATATTCCTAATCTTACTGACTATCCCGTTTTGAATGGATGTTCTTTTCTACATTCAGTCATCCAAGTAAATGTCAGGTGAGCGTCGGAGGAAGAGACCACCCAGAATCTACCTCATGCAACAGAAAAGGGTTTATTGGGGGTCCAGCGTGCTGGTGCTCATAGCTCACTTGAATAGAGCAGAGAGCCCTGAGAACAGCTTAAGCAGAGCTTATATACTTTCCTTGGAGAGGGCAGGGAGGGATTTTTATTAATGGATCAAGGCGAGTGGGCAGTTTGCGTGTAACACGGTGAGTGAGTGCATTCTGTAGTTTGGCAGTTGGGGACAGCACATTCTGGGAACAATATTAGCAAACATTTCTCAAGATTTCAACAGTGTTTTGTTAAGCGTACAGAAAAACAGAAAGTGACAAGTGCCTATTTTATTAACCTTTCATTCCCCACTTTTTCTTCTGGCTACTTTTAGTCATAAAAGTGATCATTGGGGGGTGTCACATTTTATGTCTGCTAGTGGGGTATTAACATAAGTTTAACTTGTCCAATTTGAGATTGGAGAAAAGAAATTACATGGTTGAACAAACAGAGTTTATAGTTAGCAATAATATGAGGATTATTATTGGACCAGCCAGGGTTGATAAATACGTAGTTAAACAGGGGGACTGTGTGAACCAAGACTCAAACCACCCTTTTTTGGCCTCTCTCTCTCATTGACACTCTTCAAGTTGTCCTTTTAATTTACTCATAGATTTTTTTACAACTCCATAATGGTCAGCATAAACACAACATTCTTCCATCAATGCAGAACAAAGGCCCCCTTCTCTCATGAAGAGGAGGTTCAACCCTTGACTGTTCTGTAAAACAACTTCAGAGAGAGAGGTTAAAGATTTCTGCAAAGCTGTGATGGAGGTTTTTAATATCTTTAAGTTTTGGTCTATTGCTGCTTCTAATTGTGTCATTTGTTGTGTCCCATGGACCAAGGCAGTGGTTCTTGTGCCCACCTCTGCTGCAACTCCTATTTCTAATAGGATGGCTAAAGTGAGGGATATATGTGCCCAGTGGAACCAGGTTTTATTTCCCCCTATTTGAATTTCAAATGAACATGCATCAGGATAAAGCACTCTGGGAAACATCTGCACCATTACACAATTAATCATATCTGTTGACAACTTCATGAAAACATAAAAAATGTTTAAGTATATAGAATTATACTGCTGTAGGGACAGACAAGGCAAGGCGCCTAAGATAGTACCGAAGACAGGGAAACAGTCATATTCGTTTGCAACCAGTTTCAGAGGGCATTACTTCTGTTGTAATCAATAAATCCCCTGAAAGCCAAGTTTAGGTAGTTTCAGAATTTTGTACCCAACATGTAAAGGAAGGGGCGCAGAAGTTCACAGTCTGCAGAAATTCACAAAAAGCAGTTTATTTTTCTGTTTTTTTCCTCTGTTCTTGGCAAGTTAACTTTTCAAGGACACCTGGGTTAGGGAGAGCTCTTTCTTCCCTTTAATTTTCACCCTGCCAGCTGTTACCATGGAGCCCAGTTTGTAACTTCTGTATCTTAGAAATGTAGCCATCTCTGTGAATCCCTAGCTCATGGCCAGAGGCCTTGTACACATATTTTGTGAAAAACTAGTAAGGGGGTGTCTACCTTAGGAGTGCAGATTTTTTAGCCAGTGGCCAAGTAGAACAGGGCAACACGTAAAGAGGAATTTTATCTACTCTGAAGTCTTTTATAGGGACTCTTTTGCTGAAAGTCCTAAAGTCAGCCATGATGAAGACTTCTGAAGAAGGTCAGATAAGACTTTTCCGTGGGCCTGGTACAGAGGGGGCAGATGGGGTAGGTGGGGCTGAGAGCAGTTCTGAAGATCTGAGAATGAGGAAGGAAAGATGTAAAGGAATAATGGGAAAGGGGTTTGGGATTTTCCTAGCAAAAAAAACTTGAGCAGTAGAACAGGTAGAGCAGAGGAGAAGACTGGAGTTAGTATCACTGAAAGGCTGTAAGGGACTTTAAATTCTGAGTAACCTTTTTTCAGTGATGACAAAGAAACTTTTAAGTCCATTTTCATTACATCTTGGATAGGGGTCTAAGGGCTCTCCTCAGCTGGTTTGAGATTTGGGTTAACTGGTAAGAGGACCTGGTGGGATCCGGTGCGGACACTGATAGGAGAAGAGAGGAGGGAGTTGGTGGAGGGGTACTTCATTACCTGCTACCTCAGCAATTGGGCAATGGTCTGAGAACTGGCAGAGGTTTGGATTTTTGATCTAGTAATTGGAGGGGAGAAATCATGTTGCTGAGGTGATAGTGACAGCAGAGAGACTGGAGCAGAAGGCTAAGGGTGAGGATCTATTGGAGAAACATAGGTCAGGATGTGAGCGAAGGAGGGAAAAGGCCTCCACATAGGGGAATCTCCTTTCACCCTTTTGAGCATTTGCAGAAGTTAAAAATGTCACGCAGAATTTGAGGACCTAGAGGCCCCACTGTGGGCCATCGGTTTTGGTTATCTAATTGGTAATATGGCCAATGCTGTGTACAGAATTTTTTTATTGGTTATTCAAAACATTACAAAGATTGCAGAATCACATTGGTTACACATCCACATTTTTACATAATTCCATAATAGTAACTGTTGTATTCTGCTACCTTTCCTATTCTCTACTATCCCCCCTCCCCTCCCCTTCCATCTTCTCTCTCTACCCCATCTACTGTAATTCATTTCTCTCCTTATTTTTTTTCCCATTCCCCTCACAACCTCTTATATGTAATTTTGTATAACAATGAGGGTCTCCTTCCATTTCCATCCAATTTCTCTTTTCTTTCCCTTTTCTCTACAGAATTTGATGAGAAGCTTGAGATCCATCAGGCAGTCCCTGTATGCTCACATCCCCATGACTTAGAGAAGAAGTCGGCTTTCCCCCCACACAGCCGTGATTTCATGTGGCTTTGATAGTCCACCAGGCAATCATAGTAATCTAGGCTAGCCAACCTGCATCTGGCTCACTTGTCCCTACATCCATTAGGTTTGTTTCCATTGTCTATGGTTTGGAAGGGATTTAATGGAATTTTAGTGGCATCCTCTTCATCAGGGATATCCCAATAGGAAAGACGTATAGCCAGCTAATAAATGTCTGGGTAGAGAGATGGTCACTAGTTACCTAATTGGGCTGTATACGAGATAGACCATAATTCTTTTCCAGTAGGATTTGTGATCAGCCATCGCTGCTGAATGGGCTGATGAGGGTTAGGACTACTGGTGGTCAAGGGGAGAGTCTATAGCTTTATCCACATGGCGAATACACAATTTGAAAGGGTTACCAGTCTTTTCCAGTTTCCAGCCAGAGTCTCAACAGGCCGCAGGCTTGAGATGAGAGGTATGGATCCAGGAAATGATTCTGTCTACCTTTACCGCTGTAGGTGTTATAAGTAACACCTGGTATGGTCCTTTCAAGCGGGGTTCCAGGGATGACACCTGATGTCGTCTTACATAGAAGAAGTATCTTAATTGATGTTGATTTGGAGTCCTCTCGTCCCCAGGTTGTTAGGCAGTGCCCATCTGTTTTCACAGGTATCCTGAGTTCTTTCAAGAGCTTTAAGTCTGTAAAGCAAATGGGTGTGAAAGAAATCGTTAGGTCTTAGAGTTGGGGTTAGGTCCCTTACTGGAGGAGGGGCACCATAGAAAATTTCATAGGGGGTGAGGTTACACAAAGAAACAGAGGGAGTATTTCTTGCATGAAACAGTTCATAAGGCAGGAGCATAGTCCAATATTTTATGCCGGTCTCTAAGCTTAATTTCGTTATGGTCTCTTTAATGTTTCTATTCATTCATTCTGCCTGTCCTGAACTCGGGGGTCTGTAAGCACAATGTAACTTTCAATAAATCCCCAAGGTCCTGGCTAACCCCTGACTTATGTGGGTTATGAATGCCGGTCCATTATCACACCCTATTACTTTAGGCAGGCCGTATCTTGGAAAAATATCTCCCAGGATCTTCTTCACCACAATTTGCACTGTTTCTTTTTTTTTTCTTTTTTTCCTTTTCTTTTTTTTTTTTTTTTTTGGTGGGAAAGGCTTCAATCCATCCTGAAAATGTATCTACAAAGACTAGGAGATATTTAAGTCCATAACTTGCTGGCTTTATTTCAGTAAAGTACACTTCCCAGAATTGTCCTTGTCTGGTTCCTCATAGGTGCTTTCCTGTAGGAAGCTTGGAAGGATAAGAATTAACCATTTGATGGACCTGACAGGCTTTTGTTAACCATTCAGTTATTTCCTTTAACTGTGAGTCGGTTAGTGGAAAACTCTGTTCTTGATCCTTCATAAATGAATGTAGTTTCTTTAAACTAAGGTGAGTGATTTGATGTACATTATCTACTGACATAGTTAGAGCTGTGAATATAGGAGTTTTTACTGAAGGATTTAGAAATTCCACTTGGGGGCCTTCAGGGTTAAAAGTTATTTTGGCCCGGAGCTTGGTGAGCAGAACTCTGCCTATCAATGGGGCCGGGCATTCTGGGATTACTTGGAAGGAGTGATGGATTTTTCCTTTCCCCTGGTCCCAGGTCCTCTTAGTTGTCCAAGCCCGATATTTACTGCAATTAGCCCCTTGAATTAGAGACCTTTTATTTGATAGAGGGCAAAATGGAGCCTTAATGGCTGAGTATATTGCCCCTGTATCCACTTCAATGTTTACTGGGGTGCCCTCCACTTCAAAAGTTAACCTGAGCTCGGGGAGGGGATCTGATCCCCAACTTTCTTAGTCATCCTCCAGAGTCAGGATGGCTGGCTGGCGTGGCTGTCTCTTTCTAGGGCTCTCTTTGGCCCAGTGTCCTTTTTCTTTACAATAGGCACATTGATCTGAGGCCAGGGGTGGCCTCTAGTTTGGGCCCAGTATCCCTTCCTGTCTCCATGTTTCTTATTTCTGGCCTATTTGTTGTTGTGACCAGGACCTGAGTCAATTCCTTAGTCTGTCTTTTGTTTCTTTTATCCACCCTTTGCTTCCTTATCTTCCTCAGTTTCTCTCGTATAGTATACGTTTTTGGCTTCTCTGACTAAATCTCTCAAAGTCATATCTTGTAATCCATCTAAGTGTTGTAACTTTCTTTAAATATCCATGGCAGCTTGCCCAATAAAGGCCATCATGACAGATGCCTTTTGAGCCTCTGCCTGAGTATCAAAAGGAGTATATCTCCTATATGCCTCCATAATTCTCTCTAGAAACATAGAGGGAGATACATCAGGCCCTTGAATAAACTCTATTACCTTGGCCAAATTAGTTGGTCGCCTAGCAGCCACTAAGATACCCGCTATTAGAGCCCGGAGATAAGTGGACAGATGCTCTCTACCTTCAAAGGTGTTGGGGTCCCAGTTTTGTCGATTCTAGGGAAAGGCGGGTTGAATATGTTGGGAAGTGGTGTCAGTCACCCATCTGGTCCGAGGATATTATTTTCTAGCTTCCAGGAGGATTCTCTTTTGTTCCTCTGTCATGAAGAGAGTCCCTAGGTGTTGTTGGCAGTCATTCCAAGTAGGCTGGTGTGAAAACATCTATGAATCAACCACACCTGAGACACGAGTGGGGTCCTCTTAAAAGGGGGGATTGTTATTTTTCCAGTTATATAGGTCTGAAGAGGAGAAAGGCCAATACTGGTAGGCTTGCAATTTTTCCCCATGGCCATCATCAATCATTGGCACATAGGGACGGAGGGGGAGCATCACGGGAGTTCCAGGGTTTTCAGTCTTTCATTGATGGTGAGTTCCTTTAGCCGGGCCAGGTTCCTCCAGGTGAGGAGAGGCTGTGTGTGCCGAGGGGGAGTTTTCTGGAGGGTGCTGGGCTGGCTTAGCTTCCTCCAATGGCGGAGAGGCTGAGTCAGCAGCAGGGGAATCACTTAGAGGGTGTTGGGGGTTGGGAGACCAGGGCAAGGGATAAGGAGAGGGATGAGAGTCCAGTAGAGTTAAATCTTGTGACTTAGGCAGAAAAGAGGGTGGAGGAGGAGGAGGAGCAGAGGGTTTGAGAGATCATGGGGGAAGGATTAGGAGCGGGGGCAGGGGCAAAGAAAGGCTTCACCCATGGAGGAGATTTGCAGAGGTAATGCCGGGTTAAGATATATGGCTTTTGATCTGGATGGCTATGTGGCCCTTCCTGAAAGACAATATCTCTGACTTTTTAAATTAGTGAGAATTAGAAAAATCCTTCTAAGGGCCATCCGAATCCAAAGGTGGGCCACTCTGAGGCACAGAGAGTCTGCCAGGTCCAGCGGTTTACTTAAAAAGAAAGATTCTGAGCCCTTAAGCCGAATTTGGTCCAGTGATCAAGGGTCAGGGACAGAGGCATTGAAGTGCTCTTTTCCATAATGAAAAATGCACAAACAGTAAAAGCAACGACACATGACACAGACAAGACAAGACAATAAAGACAGGAAATGGACGTCCAACACTGAGACGAGGACTGAGTAGCCGGCAATACCTGATGGGCTGGCAATACCGAATCTGAAACAAAATATCACTGAGTTGAGGAGACTATTGTTCCTTGATTTTCAGAGTCCTCTGGGGTGTCCCTCAGGGTGGTGGCCTGTGGCTCTGTGACACATCTGTCAGCCACCGTGAGAGAGAGCTCACACTCTTCATTGACAGCCATTTTGCCAAGCTCTAACCTGAAACCTGACACCAGAAAGAGGCGCCTTACAAATCCCTTGAGGAGCCAGTTGGGGTCTCTCGTCCGCTGCTGCCAGAACTCGGTGGAACCTCCATATGTAAAGGTCGGATGAGTGTCAGGCGAAGAGACCTCTAAGAAACTGTCTCATGCAAAAGCAAAGGGTTTATTGGTGGTCCAGCATGCTGGGGCTCAGAGCTCACTTCAATAGAGCAGAGAGTCCTGAGAACAGCTTAAACAGGGCTTATATACTTTCTTTGGGGAGGGCAGGGAGGGAAGTTAAGTATACAGAAAAACATGAAGAGACAACTACCTATTTTACTAACTTTTCACTAACGACTATACTTTGCCAGATTTCCTAATGTCTCTATTGATATCTATTTTCCTACATATTTTTCCCAGTTCATCATTGTGGCTGACTCTTCACATGTGCTGACATTTACATTTACTCTATACCCGAAAAGCTATAGCTAAAGAACTTTTGGTGCAAATTCTATACTCACTCTCCTTTCTAAACTACCGACTATCTTCTTAATCTTACCGACTATCACTTTTTGACTGGAAGTTATCTTTGACAATCAATCATCCAAGGCACAAGGTCCAATGCAATTGTATATCGATGTACCTGAGACATCTGTGCAGAAAATAAATCAAAGCTAAGTATCACAATCAAGGTCCTAATACACTTCTGGGTTTTAAATCTTACATAGATTTCTGTTTTCATACTTATATTTTACCTATATATTCTTGTAATTATCGCAGGTCATCAATACCATTATTCATCCAGCTGAATGATTCCTAACCCAAATCAAACCTGCTATTAACCCTAACCATACACTGTTGCCTCCATCTAACTTTACAGAAGAGCAGGGACAGAGATGGTCTTACAATACAAAAATGTAGGATTCCTTCCAACTACTGAGAAACTCAAAGGTCCATGCAAAAATGATCCCTGCAGAAGTTGTAGGCAGCTATGTAGGAACTGAGAGAGCAAAAGTCATCTTTCATTGTAAAAAACTTGGTCAGGATGAAGGAATGTGTCTGAATCAGCCTCTGTCTTCTTAATTTAGAGAAGAAGGACCCAACCAGGCCTGTGTTGAGAGCTGTTCCTGGGTGCCAATGGTTGATATACCATTCTAAGTTGTGAAAGTGTCACAGGAAGTAGGGGCAGCCTCCATTTCATGGGACTCTTTGAAGCAACTGTTAGGACAACGTGGTTGCCAAGGCAGTGACCTTATTCACTTTCTGAAGGAAGTGACCTCACCTCACAACCTTGGTGACAGAACTCTCTGAACTTGGGATCCAGGAAGCCAGTCACCAAAATCCAGTCCCAGTCCCACTCCCAGGGGTCTCACTTGCTTGGATTTACCAAGGACAGATTTAGTCTTTCTTGGTACCTACTGATGTGAGGATGGCCAAATGCCAGAAAGCTCTGAAAAGTCACCTTTACTGAGAAAGCAGGTATTGGATCACCGCTGGCTCCTCAGCAGTTCAAAATGTTGACCAAAGAGACCAGATCTGAGACAGGACAGGCCATTTTGTGGGAATAAAATATGGTCCACAATTAGAGAAACTCTGGATAGTCACAGACCTACTTCGGGGAAGGAGGTGCCTTTGTGGGTGTGGGTGTGAGTTTGTGGATTTGTCTCATGTTCTCAGAATAGGTAGGAAAGTCGGTATGTTTGGTTTGGTGTAGACTGTTTCGAGTAAGTCGTTTGACAAGGCGAGTGTTTCTATGTCTGTGTATCCCACGGTGTCCATGGTTGTAGACATTAGAAAAGAGAATGCATCAATTGATATGTCCTGTCTAGTTGAAAGCTTCCCAGCATTCATCCTGCCCAATTTATGAATGGATTTCAGCTTGCCTTATCGATGGGCAACACTTGGTATCTTTCAAAGTTTCTGCTTTCTTCCTGAATTCTGGCCACTCTCCAGAATAGGCTCATGGTTTTGTGTCCAATATATGTACCACTTCCAAGCCCTGTGACATCGCCATGTACTGGATAGCTGAAGGGAATGGCGAGCATCTCAGAAAACTCAGGTATCAGTGTGATCAGGAGAGTCTCAGTGGAGAAACCCTGCTTTGGGACTTTTAATTACCAATTGTTCTGCTGCCCTGAATGTCTGAAAGGTCTTTGCCTCAGGCCACCCCTTTTTGAAGCCTGAAAAAAACTGTTTTCACATGGAAATGAATGGGCATCACCTGAGGCTTTTTGCTTAATTCCTTTGGAAAGGATGTGTCTGAATCAGCCTTTTGGCCCTGTGTGAGGCTTAGGCTTAGATTCTCAGCACCTGATGGATCTAAAGAAGGATCCCATGTGTGCATACAAAACCAAAATAGCCAAAAGAGCAGTCATTCTGGATGAAGTCTCTCCCCTTCCTTTGTGAGGTTCTAGACCTACATCAAGTTAGAATAGGAATGCTTTGGGTCAAATAATTTCTTCAAAGCCCTGCAGAGGCTAGCCCGTAGGAGCTTGGGTTTCCTCATGTCTCCAATTCAGACAAAGAATCTAAACCCCACAGTCAGTAGTCCTCAAATTGGAGAAGCAGAGAAGTATTAACAGCAGGCCTATGTGATCACACCAGGTTCACAGGAAGGGTGTCCAAGCCACCCTGTTTTTAGGCACATTAGGGGCAAGGGAGATTATTTTGGAGACTGTCTTGGTCTGCACCCCTCATAGAAACATTCAACCAGAGGTTATGAAGAGTGTTTATATGAAAGATCATGAGGGCCATGTGGGAGTGTGTTGGTTTTAATTGTGGTCATTTGTGTGGTGGTTGGAAGAGATGACTGGGTCCACCTTGACATGAACTCTGGTGTGATTACCCTAAGAGACTGAGTTCTGGAACTGACCTCAGAGATGTATTGCCATGAATTGTGTTGGGATGTTATGAGTTCACGCATGAGAGTCGTCCTTGGAAACTGAGATGTATGCCCAGGTTGTATTTCCACAAAGCACTGGGAATCACAGCCAAGATATCACATGATTTTATTCTGAAAGACTTGGCAGCCATAGTTGAGAGTCAAAACACACATGGACCTCACATTGTAGACCTCAATGGGCCTGGATTCACGTGACCATTTAGCCAATCTTTGGGAAGCCTTGCCTGTGAGAATTCTCCATAGCTTTCATTGACATGAGCTTCCTCAAAATTTAATGGTTCTGGATTGATTTGAAACGTACAGTGCCTCCAACTTCATCTTTCAAAAATGGCTAGATAAATACCAAGAAATTTTTGAAATTCCCATGACCAGGTGGCACTGGAGAACCTTTGGATGTAATGTTGCTGATCATGAGTATACCAGACAGTGCCTTGATTGACTGAGTTTCATGAAAATGGTGTAGAACAGAGATGCCAATAAATTGGAGCCTGTTGAGTACTTGGCCTAGAGCAGTAGTGGGCAGGTGTGTGATAAAACATTTGTGGTGGGCCCATGTGGATCTGCCATTAGCTTCCAAATGTCTTGTGACTGACATGGTGCAGCAAGCAGTCCCTTCTATGTAAAGGCATCTTGTAATATTGAGAAGTTTCAGGGAAAGTTTCAGAATCAAGTTGCTATGGTCAATGGGGAAAGCTATGTGGGATAGAAGCATGGTTGGTGCATTGTCCTGCAGAAACTGACCCACCACACGTGACAGAACTCCCTCCAGCACTGTGTCCCAGTTGACCTCTTTGTATTTTGTGAAGCAAATACCAAACTCCCAGTGAAGCCGCAAGAAACACCATGAAAACTTTAGGATCACAAAATGGCTTCACAGTCCACACGGGGAGACACTTAGACCCCAGGGGCCACAGTTTAGCTACAAATAGCAAATTCAGCACTGCTGCTCATGTTCAGTGGAAAATAAGAAACCATGTCCTCCAGATCACATAGATGCAGACCCACCTTTATTGGTCTCACTAGAAACGAAGCTAAAGCACTTGACAACAACATATGTTTCAAGTGCCCAACCTCAGAGGCAGTTCCACAAGAAGTCTTTAGGCCAGAAGAGCTCCAGTTTGTGGAGTGTTTACCCTGTCCCTTACTTTTGGAAACTCCTTAGCATATTCTATTCCAAATATGTATTCACAGATTTTCTAACTCTTCTCCTCTAATTTTGTCTTACTTGGGGACTAGGTAATGTCAAGCCATTGTTCTGGATGACAGTGGGAACAATTTTTTGTAGCACATATTTGTATACACATTGGATTCATTTTATAATTTTCCAGTCAAAATAGTGAATCCCTCACACTAACCCCTACGCTACTAAACTCTGACTAGAATAATAACCCAAACAGAATTGAAATACAAGCAGTTCAGCGGAGGCATCGTGTATAGTTGGACTTGCCTTTTGCATTATATAGGGTAGGAGTTATGAATCTAGTCAATTATTTGGTTGAAAGAATTCTCCATGTTTTTTTAAAGTTAACAAATATGTGAATTCCTGTCTCCCTTTCTCTGTAGCCTATTTAGCACATGTAGTTTTATATGCACATATAGATTCATACCTGGTATCACACGTATATTTTTGGTGAGGTGGCTGACTTGGCATATAGAAATTGTGAGAAGATATCACTCCTTCTAAAAGCTGTTGGAACTGAGAATTCAACCTATGGGTGATCCTCCTATTTAAATAGCATTATACATAAATCCATGTTCAGTAAAATAAATATTTTTGAATCTGTGGATGATATGTATTTCATGATGAATTTCGATTGGCATATATAATGCTACTTTTTAATGTCTCTCTGTGTGTGTCTGTATATATATATATATATATATATATATATATATATATATATATATATATATATATCCTCCAGATTTTTCAAAATATGAAATATATGTGTCTTATTATGCACTCCCAAATTTCATTCATATTCATGTATGTGGATTTATAATATACTTTTCAAAAGATTATTCTCAGAAATATTCATCCACCTGAAATAACATTTTGGTTTACTAGTACTGAAAACTATCTTCAGTAAATGGTGCATAGAAATCCTAATATTTTGACATTGCAAGATGGCCATGAATAGAGTGCATCACACCCTTTGTACTGCGCAACTTCACATGTGAATAAGGAGTTAGAATGACGAAAAAGTATCTTGTTAGGATCTTACAGAAAAATGGGTGTGCCTGGAACCTAGAAGAATGATTTCCACCACCGAGGTCCTGTAATTGAGTCTCAAACAAGAGCCAACTATGTGACCGAAGATCTGGGGTGGCTGATCCGTGTGGCCCATGCCGTGGCTACAGACGGCGGGCCTCCACCGTGAAGCTACCAGCATGCAGGGAGAAACGTTGCTGCGGATTCTGTGGAATCCGGCTGGCTCACCCACCACTGAGCCCGGGGCTGAGTTCGGGATTTCAAATGAGGAAGAAAGTGTTACAGTTCTATCCCCCACAACTGAAACTCTACCGAGGAAACCAACGGCCACCATCTTGGAGAGCTGAAGTATCCACCACCACTCTCCGACAGATTGCAACAACAAAACAGGTGTGTGTTACTCAGCTTATCTCCCATACATCAGGTAATTCGCAAAAATTCTCTCTTAGGCTTTCCGGGGGAGGGATTACAGAGAAAGCCTTCATAAAGACGGGGGGAAAACTAGTGGCACCTGACCTTCAACTTCCCCTCCCATCACCTGTGAAAACAAAACTTTTCTAGCCAGCGCAATGGGTGGGGCAAGCGGAAAAAATCAAAACAATAGAGTGCCAGTGTTCCCAATAGACACCCTCCACACCCAAGGAACGGCAGGCAAAGAGTACAGTTTGAGCTGCCAAGAGGCATCACTCAGGGGAAATCTGGTGTAGCAGGGGAAATCAGGACTCGCAGAGGAAACCAGGGGACCAGAGGACAGACACGCGTGACTAGGAGGCTGGAGAACGCCTGCCCACCAGCAACCAATCACCCGCTGGCTGCCTGCGCAATTGGGCAGCTAGAGATCACCCGCCCGCCGGTGACAGCCCATTCGCTGATTGCACGACTGGATGGCTGGAGACCGCCTGCCCGCCAGCGACCGGGAGGTGAAACCAACCAGAGACAGTCCAGTCCCATCCCCCCATTCAAACACCCCGGCAAGGAGCCTGGGGCCCGCCATAGCAGACAGGTGACATCACTGGAGCTCAGCTGTCGGAATTCCTTCCAAGTGGAATCCACTTTTGCAGGCATAGTCTACAAACACAAAAGAGAGACAACAGAGATATATAAAACCAAAACAAATCTATTGAAGAAAGCAGAAACACAGCAATCAAATTGAGCTGAAAAGTAACGTGAACATCATGAAAAAACAAGGGAAAAAAAGGTGTGCAAAAAATGCAGGACAACTAAATTCTAAAGGAGGACCATGAAGCATCAGAAATAGGGATAGGGAAAAAACTCAAGGCATACCTAACTCAGATGGAAAGGAATATTAGAGAAGACATGAGGCAGCAAGTCCAAGCAATAAAAGTATATTTTGAAAATCAAATAAACAAACAAATTCAAATGGCAAAGAATGAGCTTTACCAGGAGATAGAGACATTAAAAAGAAATATCAAACAGTAATCCTAGAAATGCAGGAAAGTATAAACCAAATTAAAAACTCAAACAAAGAGTATTACAAATAGACTAGATCAAGTAGAAGTTAGAACGTCAGATAATGAAGACAAAGTTTATCAACTTGAAAAGAATAGAGTAAACACAGAAAAGATGCTTAAATCCCATGAGCAATCTATTCAAGAGATATGGGATGTCATAAAAAAAAACAAATTTGAGAGTCATCGGGATAGAAAAAGGCATAGAGATTCAAACCAAAGGAATGGACAACATATTAAATGAAATAATTCTAGAAAATTTCCCAGAGATGAAAGATGGAATGGATTGCCAAATCCTGGAAGCCTACAGGACCCCAAGCATTCAAAACCATAATAGACCAACTCCAAGACAAATATTTATGAAGATAGCCAGAACAAGGACATACAGAACAAAGAGAGAATATTAAAAGCTACGAGAGAAAGTAGGCAGGTTACATTCAGGGGTAAACCAATTAAGTTAACGACTGATTTTTTTCATCACAAACTTTGAAAGCAAGAAGATCCTGGAACAAAGTATTTCAAATGCTCAAAAATAATGGATTCCAACCAAGAATACTGTATCCAGCAAAATTAAGCTTCAGATTTGACAATGAAATTTAAGTCTTTCACGATAAACAAAAGCTAAAAGAATTCACAGCCAGAACACCAGCAGTGCAAAGCATTTTGAGCAAAATACTACAAGAAGAGGATTTGAAAAGTAATGCCTGAAACTAGCAGCAGGAGGTATCTCAGTAAAGGGAGAGGAAAATAACCAAAAAGTAAAAACTAACCAAAATAAATAAATAAATAAATAAATAAATAAATAAACAAACAAACAAACAAACATGACTGGAAGTAGAAATCATATTTCAATTGTAACCTTAAATGTTAATGGCCTAAACTCACCAATCAAGAGACATAAGCTAGTAACCTTGATCAAAAAAAAAAAAATCCAACAATATGCTGCCTTCAGGAGACTCATATGATAGGTAAAGACATACAGAGGCTGAAATTAAAAGTTTGGGAAAAATCATACCACTCACATGACCCTCGGAAGGAAGCAGGAGTGGCCATACTCATATCGAATAAAATCAACTTCAAACCTACGTTAATCAAAAGGGATAAAGAAGGACACTATATACTGTTAAAAGGAACCTTGCACCAACAATGCATAACCATTATCAATTTGTATGCACCAAACAATTGAGCTGCAACACTCATAAAACAAACTCGCCTCAAGTTCAAGAGTCAAATAAACTACAACACAATAATTATGGGTGACTTCAACACACCGCTCTAGCCATTAGAAAGATCCTCTAGACAAAAACTGAATAAAGAAACTATAGAATTCAACAGCAAAATCAGTAACCTAGACTTCACCGACATATATAGAATATATCAACCATCAAAAAGTGGATACACGTTCTTCTCAGCAGCACATGGATCCTACTCAAAGATAGACCATATATTATGCCATAGGGCAATTCTTAGTAAATATAAAGTCGTGGAGATAATACCATGCAGAATATCTGATCATAATGGAATGAATCTCGAAATCAATGATAAAAGAAGGAAGGAAAAATCCTACATCACATGGAAAATGAACAACATGCTACTGAATGATCAATGGTTTACAGAAGACATAAAGGAGGAGATAAAAAAATTCGTAGAGACAAATGACAATACAGACACAACATACTGGAATCTATGGGACACAATGAAAGCAGTTTTAAGAGGGAAATTTATTTCTTGGAGTTCTTTCCTCAAAAAAAAAAAAGAAAAATCAGCAAATAAATGAACTCACACTACACCTCAAAAACCTAGAAATGGAAGAGCAAAACAACAGCAAATGTAGTAGAAGACAAGAAATAATTAAAATTAGAGCAGAAATCAATGAAATTGAAACAAAAAAAAATTGAAAATATTGATAAAACTAAAAGTTGGTTCTTTGAAAAAATAAATAAGATTTGCAGGCCCTTAGCCATGCTAAGGAAAAGAAGAAAAGAGAGAACTCAAATTACTAACATACGGGATGAAAAAGGCAATATCACAACAGACACTACAGAAATAAGAAGATAATTAGAAAGTATATGGAAACCCTATGTTCCAATAAAATAGATGATAGTGAAGATATCAATAAACTTCTTAAGTCATGCGATCTGCCCAGATTGAGTCAGGAAGACACACACAATTTAAACAGACCAATAACAAAGGAAGAAGTAGAAGAAGCCATCAAAATACTACCAACCAAAAAAAGCCATGGACCGGATGGGTATACAGCAGAGATCTACAAAACCTTCAAAAAGGAATTAATACCAATACTTTCCAAGCTATTTCAAGAAATAGAAAAATAAGGAACTCTTCCAAATTCATTCTATGAGGCCAATATCACCCTGATCCCAAAACCAGACAAAGACACTTCAAAGAAAGAAAACTACAGACCAATATCTCTAATAAACTTGGATGCAAAAATTCTCAATAAAATCTTGGTGAATCGAATACAAAAGCATATCAAAAAAATTATGCACCATGATCATGTAGGATTCATCCCTGGGATGCAAGGCTGGTTCATTATACGGAAATCAATAAATGCTATTCACCACATCAATAGACTTAAAGACAACAACCATATGATCGTATCGATAGATTCAGAAAAAACATTCGACAAAGTTCAGCATCCCTTTATGTTGAAAACACTAGAAAAACTAGGGATAACAGGAACTTACCTCAAGATTGTAAAAGCTATATATGCTAAACCTCAGGCTGGCATCATCCTAAATTGAGAAAAGCTGAAGGCATTCCCTCTAAAATCTGGAACAAGAGGGATGCCCTCTATCACCACTTCTATTTAATTCAGTTCTTGAAATACTAAGCATAGCAATTAGACAGACAAAAGAAATTAAAGGCATAAAACTAGGAAAAGAAGAACTTAAATTATCGCTATTTGCGGATGACATGATAATATATTTAACAGACCCAAAAGGGTCTACAGAGGAACTGCTAGAGTTAATAAATAAATTCAGCAAAGTGGCAAGATATACAATCAACACGCATAAATCAAAGGCATTCCTGTATATCAGCAGCAAAACTTCTGAAACGGAAATGAGGAAAACCACTCCATTCAAAATATCCTCAAAGAAAATAAGATAATTGGAAAAACAATTATATAGTTGGGAATCAACCTAACAAAAGAGGTGAAAGATTTATAAATGAAAACTACAGGAACATAAAGAGATAGAAGAAGATCTTAGAATATGGAAAAATATACCCAATTCATGGATAGGCAGAACTAGCATCATCAAAATGGCGATATTACCCAAATTCTCTACAGGTTTAAATTGATGCCAATAAAAATCCCAATGACATTTCTTGTAGAAAAGATAAAGCAATCATGAAATTCATATGGAAAAACAAAAGACCCAGAATAGCAACAGCAATTCTAAGCAGGATGTTTGAATCTGGAGGTATAGCGATACCAGACTTCAAACTGTACTACAAAGCAATAGTAACAAAAACAGCATCGTACTGGTACCAAAACAGGCAGGTGGACCAATGGTACAGAATACAGGACACAGAAACCATTCCACAAAATTACAACTTTCTTATATTTGATAAAAGGGGCTAAAAACCTGCAATATACGAAGGACAAATGGTGCTAGAAAAATTGGAAATCGATATGCAACAAAATGACACTGAATCCCTTTCTCTCGCCAAGCAAGGAAGTTAACTCAAAATGGATCAAGGAGCTAGATATCAAATCAGAGACACTGCATCTGATAGAAGAAAAAGTTGGCTACGATCTACATACTGTGGGATCGGGCTCCAAATTCCTTAATAGGACACCCATAGCCCAAGAGTTAATAACAAGAATAAATTAATGGGACTTACTTAAACTAAAAGTTTTTTTTTTTTCTCAGCAAGAGAAACAATAAGAGAGGTAAATAGAGAACCTACATCCTGGGAACAAATTTTTATCCCTCTCACTTCAGATAAAGCCCTAATATCCAAAATATACAAAGAACTCAAAAAATTAAAAAGTAAGGTAACAAATAACCCAATCAACAAATGGGCCAAGGACCTGAACAGACACTTCACAGAGGAGGACATACAATCAATCAACAAGTACATGAAAAAATGCTCACCATCTCTAGCAGTCAGAGAAATGCAAATCAAAACCACCCTAGGATACCATCTCACTCCAGTAAGATCGGCAGCCATTAGGAAGTCAAACAACAGTAAGTGTTGGCGAGGATGTGGGGAAAAGGGGACACTTGTACACTGCTGGTGGGACTGCAAATTGGTGCAGCCAATTTGGAAAGCAGTATGGAGATTCCTGGGAAAGCTGGGAATGGATCCACCATTTGACCAAGCTATCACACTTCTTGGACTATTCCCTGAGGATCTTAAAACAGCGTACTATTGGGATACTGCCACATCAATGATCATAGCGGGACAATTCACAACAGCTAGACTGTGGAACCAACTTAGATGCCCTTCAATAGATGAATGGATAAAAAAAAATGTGGAATCTACACACAATGGAGTATTACGCAGCACTAAAAAATTACAAAATCATAGAATTTGCAGTGAAATGTATGGCATTAGAGCAGAATATGCTAAGCAAAGCTAGCCAATCCTTAAAAAAACAAATGCCAAATGTCTTCTTTGATATAAAGAGAGCAACTAAGAACAGAAAGGGAGGAAGAGCATGAGGAAAAGATTAACATTATACAAAGACGTGTGGGGGGAGAGAAAGGGAGAGAGAAGAGAAAGCATATGGAAATGGTAGAATACCCTCAATGATACACAAAATTACACATAATAGGTTGTGAGGGGAAATGGGGCGGAAATAATGGAGAGAATTAAACAAAAGCACATGAGGTAGAGAGGGAAGATGGGAGGGCAGGGGAGGGTGGATAGTAGGGGATAGGAAAGGTAGAAGAATACAACAGTCACTAATATGCCATTATGTAAAAATGTGAATGTGTAAGCAATGTGTTTCTGCAATTCTTAGTTGGGGAAAAAATGGGAGTTCATAAACCAAATGAGAAAAATGTATCAAAGATGATATATCATGAGCTTTGTAATGTTTTGAACAACCAATAAAAATAAATAAATAAATAAAGGTTTAAAATTGAGTGGGAAGAAATCAGCTAAAAAAGGGTTGAGATGCATTCATTTTGCTAAGCAGAAACTTTGTTTTGTGTAGTTGTAACTATCACAAATTTATTTTACCAGAAATTTGGCTTTTGAAAATGCACATAAAATGAGATTAAAGGATAATTCACCTACCTTCATGAAAAATTCATAGCATTTCCTATATTTTTCATATTTCATTTTTTTAGTTAATATTTTGTCATGGACCATTTCTAGCCTTAGGCTATTCTTCCAGAATACTACCTCATCTGACAAGTTTGTACAATGTATTGGATTTTTCTTTTCATCTTTTATTTAATTGTTTCTAGCTAATAATGTGTATTTTTTCTTATCTTTATTTGGACATACATACCCAACTATATCTTTGCATTTTATGTTTTACTGGGGAAGAGACTCATCAAAAGCTCTTTGTTATATGTATTAACAATCAAACATTCAGAGAAGGCAATTATTCTTAATTTTGCATGAAAATAACTATGTATCATTTTTCTTATAAAGATTTAGAATTATTAATAATGTCCCTGCTGTAATATGTAACTACTTACAAGAAGAATTAAACAATTGACTTTATATCAATTATGAATATGAAAAGTACTAAAATAAATATTTGGCAATTAATACACAATTGATAGAAATTGAAATCACGAGAAAGCCATTTAAATTGTCAGTGCATATGGTCCTTAAATAATAGGTTTTTTAAAAAAATTTTTCTCTAATTCATAAGATATATTATGCCATATTATAGCTTAATGTGATATAAAACCTTAAATTATCACAATGATAATAATAATCCATTGTTCCTTCCTCTACATTCTGTGGCATGCTAGTACTAAAATAAATTGTATTATAACACCAAAAAAAAAAAGCCAAATCATAATATTTCTACAGTAACTGACACGAGTTTAACATCAATGCAAGTAGATTAGATTCCTATGGGACATGATGTTCATTTTGACGTTCATTTTTATTCAACACTGGAACATTACTATTTCTTCAGTTTATGCACATCAATGGATATATAAATATTTCATCCACAATTTAGCAAATTTATACGCATTTGTTTAACTTCAAATCACTTCCTGCTTCAGAACCCATGTATTCCTCCATGTTTCTTGACTGCTCTTTTCATGAGACTTCTTTCCAAACACATTATTTTCTATTTCCTTTATCATATTTGAAGCAAAACACCCGTCATGATAAACCATAACCCTAATATCACCTTTAAATGTATAAGTGGTTGGAAAGAATGATTGTATATCAATATAAGATTTCTTACTTAGTTACAGATATCAATTCAATCCATTATTTAAAGTGGAACCAGTTATATTATTTATTCACAGTATGGTCTATTCATGTATTATCTCTATATTCATAGACACAGGGTACACCTCTTTGTATCCCCAATACTAATTTATACGTCTTCAAAATATTGCTCCCAGAAATGGTGGAACAAATACATGTAACCTGATCTACATATACATTTTATCACAGTAATATTCTGAACAGAAAAAGCAAAGTTCTCACTTATGATTGTACCATACCTAAATGGAAAGTGATCCTGGATTACTAAACACATCCATGTCCAGGTTGCCTAATGATCTCAAATGAAAATCCTATTGGTGACTACATATTTGTTTCTTCCAAAGATTATATATTCAAACTCAACCCTTTGAATACGTCTAAAGCTGTCACTCACTTTACACTTTGAATGATTTTGTAATGTGTCTATTGATATCTGCTTTCCTACATATTTTCCTCAGTTCATCATTGTGACTGAATCTTCACATGTGCTATCCCTAACATTCACTCTCTAACCGAAACCCTATTGCTAAAAAACTTTGGTCCAAATCCTATATTCAGTCTTCTTCCTAAACCTACCTACTGTCTTCCTAATCCTACCGACTATCCCTTTTTGACTGGATGTTCTCTTCTACATTCAATCATCCAAGGTACAAGGTCCTATGCCATTGTATATCGATTTATCTGAGACATCTGTGCAGAACGTAATTCAATGCTAAGTATCCCAATCAAGAACCCAATGACCTTCTGGGCTTCAAATCTTACTTAGATTTCTCTTTTCGTTCATATATTTCACCTCTATATTCTTATAAATATCACAGGTTCCCAATACCATTGTTCATCGAGAAGAATGGTTCCTAATCAAAATTGAAAATGTTATTAACACTAACCATACACTGTTCCCTCAATCTAACTTTACATAAAAGCAATGACAGTGTTGGTCTTACAATACAGGAATGTATGGGATCTTCCACCTGATGAGAACCTCAAAGGTATGTGCAGAAATGATCCCTGGAGAAGATGTAGGCAGCTATGAAGGACCTGAGAGAGCAAAAGTCATCTTCCATGGAAAACAACCTGGTAGGATGAAGTTTGGTGTCTGAATCAGCCTCTGTCTTCTTAATGTAGAGGAGACGGACCAAACCAGGCCTTTTGGAGAGCTGTTCCTGAGAGCCTATGGATTATATCCCATTCTAACTTATGAAAGGGTCACAGGAAGTAGGGGCAGCCTCCATCTAAAGGGACCATAAGAAGCAACTGCTAAAACAAAGTGGTTGCCAAGGCAGTGACCTCATTCAGTTCCTGAAGGAAGTGACCTCACCTCACTTCCTTGGTGTTGGAACTCTCTGAACTTGGGATCCAGGAAGCCAGGCACCCCGAGCCAGTCCCAGTCCCAGTCCCAGTTGTCTCACTTGTTTGGATTTACCAAGGAGAGGGTCAGTCTTTCTTGGTACCTACTGATTTGAAGATGTCCAAATGCCAGGAGAGCTCTGAAGAGGGGCCTTTCCTGAGAAAGAAGGTAGTGGCTCACCACTGGTTCCTGTCAACTTCACAGAGTTGACCAAGGAGACCAGATCTGAGACAAGACAGGCCATTTCGGAGGAACATAGTATGGCCCAGCAGTCAGAGAACACTCCGAATAGTCACAGACCTACTTGGGGGAAGGAGGTGCCTTTGTGGGTGTGGTTGTGGGTTTGTGATTTGGTCTCATGTTCTGAGAATAAGTTTTTTCAGATATCAGCTCCGGAGCCCAGGAATTAATTCTCATTGGGGCTAAGGTTCCCCACCAGTGAGATTTGAAATTGGCGCTGGCTGCAGAGTTAACAAGGGCGGGGACTTTTAACGCCACTGCAGAAAAGAAGAAGGTACGAAGAAGAAGTCCTTAGGTGCCATGTTGGGGTTTTTCTCTGGGGTATGGCTGCCATTTATACTTTTCCTAACATTCCTCCCTTTTTGTTTTCTTAGAAAGTGGGGCATTGTTTGTCATTTCTGGCTGCTGCCTGCTGTGTGGGGGTGCTGTGGGGCCTAGAAAGGGAAGTGGACAAATGCTCGGGGGCCAGGTCAGGGGATATCATGGCAGCCAGAAATAAAAGCCAGTGGTATAGATAGCTACTTCAGAAGGGGTAAAGTCTATGAAAGTTCCCTGATGCCACAAGTTGTCGATGGCATGAAACCAGTCCTGGATGGAGGAGATTGTTGGTATCAGCTACTGGTCCTGTAACAGAGACTCTAGGAAATACTGGAAGCGTTGCCTGGTCATGGCGTCACCAGCACTTGAAGAAGATCAGAGCAAATAAAAACAGAATGAAGATAAAAATTAAAGCAAAGGTCAATTTTTGGCAGAAGTTCCATGTTTGGGGACTGACATAGAAGAGGCCAAGGGCCATGAGGAAGCTTAGAAGGTCATAAAGACTCATGAATCCAGGATGGCAGATTAAGAGGTTCTCCAAGCTCGTTGCCTCCCGCTGTCTGATGTACGTTGCATTCCATCGTGCCTGGTAGTGAGCTTCATCACTGAGTGAACTGTTCTGTTGGAGATGTTAGGGGTTCATCGGTCATCAGAGGATGGTAGTGCCTAAGCAAAAGCTGGTTGAAATTTTGATTAGAAATTTTTTGCAGTTGGGTTTGAAGGAACTTCATTATGCATGGCAAGAGAGCAAAAAAAGGGAGCATCCCAATAAGGGGCCCCAAGATAGGTAGTAAGTACATGGCAAGATTCGATTGGAAGAACCCTGTTATGGGATTGGAGGAGCTAGGTTTGAGCAATTTGGTCAAAAATTTCTGCAATTTAACAACATTTTTTTCTATCAGCCCAGATTCATTAACATAAGAGCAACATTCCTCTCTGAGGAATAGGCATGTACCCACTTTTTCTGCAGTGAGAAGATCAATTGCCCTTTGGTTCTGTAAAGCCACTTGTGCCAATGAAGTAACCTGGCACTGCAAGGAGCCCAGAGACTCAGCAGTGGTATCGAGTGCTTCCTGCAGTTTTTGTTGCAGGTCATTGGATGCCCATAGAACATGACCTATAGCTCCACCAGAGAGTCCGAGACCCGCCACTGAGGTTGTTAAAGTGAGGCCTACAAGAACCGGCAGAAAGACTGCCCTACGGGTTCGGGAAGGTAGGGCCAACTGTCGGAATTCGGTGGGAGTATACAAAGACAGCTGAGGAACTACAGTAACCAAGAAACAGGTGCCAGAGACATTGATCGTTGAGGTACTTAAAGATCCATTACACCAGAGGAAATTTCCAGGTTGCATAAACGCAGGGCTCGATTGGGTGCTTAAGCTCAAGGAACAAATTGGTAAAGGATTCATTATTGGCAGGTGGAAACAGTTGAAAGCAAATAAAGCATTGGTGGAATAACTTTCCCACAGTGGGATACGTGTCACATGTAGGGGTTGTCCTTTCTTAGAGAAATTGTAGGTTTTTGCTGAAATATTTCCTGCCGCTAATGGGACCGCTGCTAGAAGTGGACGACTAATTGAAGAACAGAGAAAGCACTGAGAAGGAGGCACAGAAAGAGGGGTGGATTTTAATAATTGAAGAGTTTGGTGTAACAAATTGAGCCATGTGTCAGGGGGACCTGAGGGGGTTGAAGGGTCTGAATCCTTTTTGGATGAGCTATGGATAAGATCTCGAAGTTTTGATTCTGACTCCTTAATGTGTTCGACTACCTGGATGGTTGCCTTAGGTGGCATAATCAGGGTGCTGCCAACAGTCATCCACATTGTGCGTCTGGCTGAGGTTGTCCGAGCATAGACAGCAAACTCAACATAGCCCCAACGTTTGGCCTTGGGGTCAGGTATATCTAAAGTATACCATCCATTGTTATCAGATGAAGAGCCTTTATGCCACTTTAGGTAACTAGATGTCCACCCTTTTGGGTAACCAAGTGAGTGGTAAGAATAGCTACCATGTTCATCATGGAACCTGCATGACCAATAGGGGCACCCATTATATATCTCAGGCCACCAATGACAATAGTCTTTTGTTTGATCAAAAAGGAAGCAAATGAAAAGCCAGTTCCAGCTACCAGGGACGAAGGTCCTTGAAGGTGACAATTTTAGGGAAATAGAGGTGCAGTTGTGGATGAAGCAAGTAGTTGCATCCACTGCACGGACCTTCTACATGCCATGTTCTGAGTATCGTTCCTGAAGAGTGAATAAATACATGGTAGGAGAGGAGGGTAAAGACCAGTCCCGATAGAGCACAGAAAATAAGCAGAGCACAAAAAACAAGCAGTTACAGAAGATTAGGGTGTTGAGAGAGCCCATTGTGACTTTTTTAAGAGGAATTGGGCTGCATGGAACACCGTGTGAGCCGCAACTTAAATGGCTGAGATGAGTGTGGAGAGCAGGAGTTAATGGGAGGTTCAGGAGGTGATTCTTGGAGTTCCTCTGGGTTGGTCCTGTCGTCAGCAGGTGGGGCCTCCTGGTGATATGGCTTCAACCTAGAAATGTGAATCCAGGGAGTTAGACGGTTGTCTGGTAAGGAGAGTTTGGCGGCAGTGGGGGTACAGAGAATGACAGGATAGGGGCCTTCCCATTTTGGGGCAAGAGTCCCTTTCTCCTCTGGGGTATTATAATATACTAGACTCCCAGGTGTTAAGGGAGGAGTGTTTGGAGAGGACACTGGGTCCGGATGAAGCCAGTCCTGATATTTCCAGAGTTCGGAGCAGAGATGATACAAAAGAGGCAAAGACAAATCTCGGGTGAGAGGTCCTTGTGAAATGACCAACCCAGGGGTTATAAGAGGTCTTCCATACATTATCTCAAAAGGAGACAGTAAAGATGGTTTCTTAGGGAGAGCTCTGATTCGAAGCAAAGCCAAGAAAAGGAGTTTGAACCAGTCTATGTTTAATTCCATTGTCAATTTGGTAAGGACTTCCTTTAGAGTACGATTTACCCTTTCCACTTTCCCTGAAGCCTGGGGGAAATATGGACAGTTGAAATGCCACTTGAAGGAGAGGGCTTGAGAGACCTTTTGTGTGATCCTAGAAATAAACTCAGGGCCATTGTCATATTGTAGAGAAGTGGGCATACCAAACCTGGGGATGATGTCTGTCAGTAAGATTAAAGCTACAGTGGAAGCCGTTTTATTGGAAGTGGGAAATGCCTCAATCCAACCAGAGAAAGTGTCCACAAAGACAAGGAGGTATTTAGTGCGCCATACTGTGAGCATGTTGGTGAAGTCTACCTGCCAGTCAGCAGTGGGAATGTGTCCCCGGGCTTGGTGGGAAGGAAAAGGTTTGGGCCTTAAAGGAGTATAAGTGTTGGTCCACTGACAGATCTGACAATTAGAGGCTATATTCTGTAGCATGGCTTTGTCAGAGAGGGTGAGAGAGAAGAAGCTCTGTAAAAAGAGGGTCAAAGACTGAGAATTGGAAAGGAATAGAGTATGAAGGAACTTGAAGAGATCCTTGTACTTACTGGAAGAAGTAGGGGCTTCAGATGAGCTGTCTAAAGTGGCCATTATATGTCCCCCAGGGGGTCCATCATTGGAAGTGGTAGCAGCCATTTGTTCCGCCTGGTCAGCTTTGGCATTGCCCTCAGTGATAAGAGAGACGTCCTTCTAATTAGACCTACAATGGACAACTTCCACCTGGGTGCGTAAGTGGGAGGCCTTTATCAGCTTGGTTATAAGAGCCGAATTAGTGATCACATTACCTTTGGTGGTAAGTAGGCCTCGCTCCTTTCATATTGCAGCATGGGATAAGATATGGAAGACATATTTTGAATCAGTTTAGAGGGTGAGGGATTTGCCTTGTGCTAGAAGGCAGGCACGAGTGGCTACTATAAGTTCAGACTGCTGGTTGGTAGTTCCTGAAGTCAGAGCTTTGGCCTCTATAATCTCAGTGGCTGAAACTACAGTGTATCCAAAGTAATGAGTGCAATTCTGCCTAAAGGAACTGCCATCAGTAAACCAGATAAGGTCAGGCTTGGCTAGTAGTCTCTCAGAAATGGAAGAATGACAGGGGAGGAAATCATCTAAGGTTTCCAACCAATTATGAGTTGGTGTGTTAGACATGGGAGTCATTGAGAGCAGTGAGGCAGGGTTCTGTGCAGAGCAGGGGAGGAAAGTAATATTAGGGTTTTCCAGAAAGGAAGTGAGGAGTGACAGAACTCTGGATGGAGGAAGGGTTTGAAAGCCCTTATAAGCTAAAAGATCCTTCAAGTGATGTGGGGAGTGGATAGTTAAAGGGGCCCCAAAAGTAAGCTTAGAGGCTTCTTTGTGTAAAATTTGTCCAGCATCCAGAGCTCTTAAGCAAGGGGCCCACTCACGGATGGTAGGGTCAATTTGCTTGGACAAATATGCCACAGGTGCAAATGTAGGCCCATAGTTTTGACCTAAGACCCCAAGTTCTTGCCTCCCTTTTTCATGGACATATACATGAAATGGTCTTGAAAGATCAGGTAGGTGAAGGGCAAGTGCCTTTAAGACAAGTTGCTGAAGCCTGCGCAAGTGGTAGTTTGGGGAGGAGGCAAGAGATTCACTAGGGGGTCGCTTTGCTAGTTCATACAGGATTTGTATAGAAGAGAATAATTTGGGATCCAGGCCCTAAAATAACCTGCTAGTCCTAGGAATGATAGTATTTTGGCTTTTGTATGGGGCACTGGAAGATCAGAGAGGAGTTGCCTCCTATCCAGTGTTATTTCCTTTTTTCTGGGTGTAAGGCAAAAACCAAGAAAGGTGACAGAAGACTGGGAAACCTGGGCCTTGTGGGGAGACTTCCTATTTCCCTTGTCTGCTAGGAAATTAAGAAGCTGAGCAGTGTGGGATTGAGAGTGTTCCCAGAGGGACAACATAGAAGAAGGTCATCGACATATTGAAGGAGAGTAGAGTCAGGACAGGTCGGGTGAAAGGATGTGAGGTCCTGGGCAAGAACTTGGCCAAAGAGATGGGTGCTATCCCTGAATCCCTGTGGGAGGACAGTCCAGGTAAGCTGATGAGAATGGCGGGTGTGAGAGTCAGTGCAAGTAAAAGCAAAGATATCCTGAGATTCTGAGAACAAGGGAATAGAAAAGAATGCATGTTTCAAATTTAGAACCAAGAAGTGGGTAGTAGTGGCAGGGATCTGAGAGAGGAGGGTTTAAGGGTTGGACACTAGCGGGTGGATGGGGACCACAGAGGAGTAGACAAGGGGAAGGTCTAGAACCAGCCTGTAGGACACGTTAGGTTTCTTAACTGCCAGAATGGGGGTGTTGAAAGGAGAGTGTGTAGGCCTAAGATACCCCTTTCATTATAAATCCTGAATGATGGCTTCTAATCCGAGGAAGGCTGTGGTTGTGAGTGGATATCATGGTTGACTAATATATCTTGAAGGGTCCAGTAAGACAATATGAATAGGACTGCATTTAGCCATAAAGGGTGTAGTTGTGTTCCAAAACTCAGGGTTAACTGGTTTAGATAGTCGTGGGAGAGTGCATGGAGGTGGTGTATCTGCCCCTAGGAACATCATGAGGAATTGAGAGGTAGGAGAGGTGTGGGGTGATATGTGAATGGTGACTTTTAATAGTGAGAGTATGTCCCTTTCCAGAAGGGGAATGGGGCAATGGCTCATAACGAGAAAGGAGTGAGTGAAGGACAAAAGGGATTTTGAGGGAAAATTTGTTTACCTCCTACCACGACAATAGGAGTTTTTGAGGGTGTGGTAGAACCCCAATACTCCCTCAAGACCGAAAAAGTGGCACCAGTATCCAAAAGGAAGGTAATGAAGCGTCCATCCACCAGGAAGGTGACCCTAGGTTCTTGATTCTTGATGGTAATAGTCTGGAGGGAAGGCCCAGGGCTCCATCATTCCTCCTCTGCCAAGCCCAGGAGAGGCTGGGGTTGCCGGGTGGCTGACCAACCTCCCTTCCGGGTTGTTGGGCAGTCTGCCCCCCAGTGTCTCCTTTGATGGCATGTTGGGCAGGGGTTGTAGGGTGTTCTCGGCGAAGGACAATCCTTACCACATTTGAAGCAAGCTCCAGGGGGTGTCACATTGGGACGGCGTGGTGATGGCCTTCTCTGAAGGACCTGGGCCAACATTTGGAATTTGTCATTTTCAGCTCTCTGCCTACGGCATTCACTTTCATCCTCTCTACCATGAAAAACCTTTAAAGAGACAGCGAGGATTTCGGTCTGAGGAGTAGCAGGGCCCTGTTCAAGCTTTTTAAGCTTGGCTTTAATGTCAGAGTATTTTTGGGCCAGAACATATGTCATTAAGAGATGACGGCCATCAGGGGTTTCTGGGTCGAGTTATGTGCAGTGTTGAAGGGCCTTGGTTAGTCTATCCAGGAATTCTGAAGGTGTTTCCTCCTTCCTTTGAATGACCTCCTGCACATTTTTAAAGTTAACAGCCTTGTGGGTCGCCTTTTTCAGGCCCGCCAAGAGGCAGGATGTAAAAAGGTCATGAGTCTGTAAGCCTTCAGGGGTGTTGTAATCCCATAGGGTTCCTGCTCTGGGACAGCATGAGAGCCCGTGGGGTGGTCAGGATTGGTCCTATGATTTTCATCAGCATGGGCTTGGGCTAGCTCCCAGACCCATTGCCTTTCCTCGGGGAGAAGTGTATTGGCCAAGAGCATGTATATGTCATGATGAGTGAGGCTATATGCTTGCAGGACCCATTGAAACTCCCGAATGTAAGTGGTGGGTTTAGTGGTGATTGAGCCTAACTTGCTCTCTAGCTGAGTAATGTCTGACCTGGAGAAGGGCACGTGGACTCTGATGACACCCTCGGGACCAGCTACCTCACGAAGGGGTGCGATTGTCTTAGGGGTGGGAAGGAGTCCTTTAGACCTGGTAAAAGGAGGACTGAGAGAGGCAGGCGGAGGACAGGAAGGAGAGGGAGGGGAAGGGAGTGTCTCTTTGGAAGCGGAGGAAGTGGAGCAGGCAGAAGAGGACGGAGGGGAGGGGGATAAAATGGAAGGCTGAGGATCCATGGAATCAGGCAGAGGATGAGGAGGGTATTGCAGAAGAGAAGGGGCAGATGGGGCTGGGGAGAAGGTGGGGGTTCATCTGCTGGGTTGAATGAGGAAGAATCTGTGAAGTCAGAAGTAGAAGTAGGGAAAGAGAGGGGATTGCAAGCAAGGAGGACCTGACGGGGAGGGCAGGAGGAGCAGAGACAAGGTGCTGTGTGGGAAGGCTAATACCTTCAATGCAGGGAATCTCCCTCCACTTTCCAGACGCTGGCAGTAGTTAAAAGGGTCCCAGGGGAGGTTTGGATCTAAGGAGCCTTCTGGAGGCCAATGATTGCCATTATCCAGTGGATATGGAGGCCAATCTTGGGTACAGAATTTAATTAAAAGTTTGGGCTTGATGTCTGGTGTGAGGGAGAGTGTGGCCAGATTTTTTATTAAACATTTGAGTGGTGAGGCTTCAGGTACAGATGAAGAGGTGCCCATTGTCACAGGGAGAGATGGAAAAGAGAGAGAGAGAGAGAGAGAGAGAGAGAGAGAGAGAGAGAGAGAGAGAGAATAAGAGTAAGCGAGAGAGACAAAGAGAAAACCCGAGCTGGAACGGCTTCCAGGAAATTCAGGGCGAATGGGGGTCACGTGGGTGTCCCCAAAATGACCAGCTGTCGCGAGGAAATACAGAGGGTACTACCTGGTCGTCACCAGTGAAGTGCGATCTGGAAGACCCAATGGGTTTGGAGCCATGGGCAACCTGACATCAGGAAAGTTTTCGAACGCAGCTGAAGAAGTCAGTAATGAAAACAGAACTCCAGCTCCAGCAGAATGCAGTTCTAGGACGGGAGTTCAGTTTTCCCTGAGCAGAGAGGCAGCTTCAGCCAGACACAGCAGCCCTGCAGGAAACAGCAAATCTAGCCGGCAGCAGCAGTGGCAGCAAAGGAGGAAAAACCACAGAGCCTCTCGTGTAAACTCAGAACCCTCATGCCCCAAAGGGAAACGGATCACTAGAGGGTCCACTGTGACCAGTAAAGGTCTTGGTGGGAGGAATTCCCTCTCCCCTACCGGGCGTCTAGAGTGTGCTGGACGATCAGGGTCACAAAACTAGCGGTAGCCCGAAGGAAGTTGGCGAGCCGGGGTCAGGGGAAGCTTACATATATCAGATCAGTGGTGAGTGCAGGAAGCTGGCGTCTGAAAAGAGCGGACCAGGACGGAGTGTCTGGGCGGAACGGGGGACGGGGCTCTTGTTGGAAAGAGCTCACCCGTATCCTCAAACGGGGCACCAGAATGAAAGAACTCCCCACTCAAAGGCACTTCGCCGGGAGAATTCCAATTTTATTGCAAAAAGCTGTGTGCTTATATAGAACTATGGAGGAGATGAAAGGACTTAGATAAATGGCAGGCAACCCGTTTATTGGCAAGTTCTTTCAGATATCAGCTCCGGAGCCCAGGAGTTAGTTCTCATTGGGGCTAAGGTTCCCCGCCAGGGAGATTTGAAATTGGCACCAGTGGGAGAGTTCACCCGGGCGGGAACTTTTCGCTCCACTTCAGAAAAGAAGAAGGTAGGAAGAAGAAGTCCTTAGGCGCCATGTTGGGGTTTTTCTCTGGGGTATGGCTGCCGTTTATACTTTTTCCAACAATGAGTATACCAGACAGTGCCTTGATTGACTGGTTTTCATTAAAATGGTGTTTAACAGAGATGCCAGAAAGTTGGATCCTGCTGAGTAGTGGGCCTAGAGCAATGGTGGGCAGGTGTGTGATAAAACATCTGTGGTGGGGCCATGTGGATCTGCCATTGGCTTCCAAATGGCTTGTCACTGACATGGTCAAACCAGCAGACCCTTATATGTAAAGGCATCTTGTTATATGGAGAGGTTTCAGGACGCTGTTCAAAATCAGGTTGCTATAGTCAAGGGGGCAAGTTATGTGGGATAGAAGCCTGGTTCTTGTATTCTCCTGCAGACCCTGACTCACCACACGTGACAGAACTCCCTCCCGTACTGTGTTCCATTTAAACTCCTTGTATTTCGTGAAGCAAGTACCAAACTTCCAGTGCAGCAGCAAAAAACACCACGAAAATAGAGGATGACCATATGGCTTCACAGTCCACATGGGGAGACATTTAGCCCCCAGGGGCAACAGTTTACCTACAAAGCGAGAATTCAGCAATGCTGCCTCATGTTCATTGGGAAAAAAAGAAACAATGTCCACCAGGTCACATAGATGCAGACCCAGCTTTTATGGTCTCACTAGAAAGGAAGCTAAAGCTCCTGACAACAACATATATTTCAAGTGCCCAACCTCACAGAGAGTTTCCCAAGAAGTCTCTAGGCCAGCAGAATTCCATTTTTGTGGAGTGTTTACCCTGTCCCTTACTTTTGAAAACTCCTCTACCACTTCCAATATTGTGAACTCCTGATTGTTTTCCATTCCAGATATGTATTCACGGAATTTCTAACTCTTTTCCTCTAATTGTTTCTTACTTGGGGCGAAGGTATTGTCAAGACATTGATTGGCATTGGATTAAACCTATAGAGAACTTTTGGTAATATCGCCATTTTGATGATGTTAGTTCTGCCTATCCATGAACAGGGTATATTTTTACATCTTCTAAGATCTTCTATTTCTCTCTTTAGGGTTCTGTAGTTTTCATTGTATAAGACTTTCACCTCTTTTGTTAGGTTGATTCCCATTTTTTTTTTAGGTTATTGTGAATGGAGTGGTTGTCCTCATTTCCATTTCAGAGGATTTGTCACTGATATACAGGAATGCCTTTGATTTATGCGTGTTGATTTTATATCCTGCCACTTTGCTGAATTCATTTATTAGCTCTATTAGTTTCTTTGTAGAACCTTTTGGGTCTGCTAGGTATAGAATCATGTCATCTGCAATAGTGATAATTTAAGTTATTCTTTTCCTATTTATATGCCTTTAATTTCTTTCATCTGTCTAATTGCTCTGGCCAGTCTTTTGATAACTATATTGAACAAAAGTGGTGAGAGCAGGCATCCCTGTCTTGTTCCAGATTTTAGAGGGAATGTCTTCAATTTTTCTCCATTCAGAATGATGCTAGCCTGCGGTTTAGCATAGATTGCTTTTACAATATTGAGGAATGTTCCTGTTATTCCTAGTTTTTCTAGAGTTTTGAACATAAAGGGATGCTGTACTTTGTCGAATGCTTTTTCTGCATCTATCTAGATGATAATATGGTTTTTATTTTAAGTCTATTGATGTGGTGAATAACATTTATTGATTTTCGTATATTGAACCGTCCTTGCATCCCAGGGATGAATCCTACTTGATCATGGTGCACATTTTTTTGATATGTTTTTGTATCTGATTTGCCAGAATTTAATTTAAGATTTTTGCATTTAGGTTCATTAGAGATATCGGTCTTTAGTCTTCTTTCTTTGAAGTGTCTATCTGGTGTAGGAATCAGGGTGATATTGGCCTCGTAGAATGAATTTGGAAGATCTCCCTCTTTTTCAATTTTCTGAAATAGCTTTAAAAGTATTGGTATTAGTTCATATTTAAAGGTTTTTTAAAACTCTGCTGTATACCCATACGGTCCTGGGATTTTCTTAGTTGGTAATCTTTGGATGGTTTTTTTTTATTTCCTCAATTGATATTGGTATGTTTAGGTTGTCTATATCCTCCTAACTCACTCTGGTCAGATCATATGACTTAAGAAATTTTTTGATGCCTTCACTATCTTCTATTATTTTAGAGTATAAGGATTCAAAGTAATTTCTGATTATCTTCTGTATTTCTGAAATATCTGTTATGATATTGCCTTTTTCATCCCGTATGATAGTAATTTGAGTTCTCTCTCCTCATCGTTAGCATGGCTAGGGGTCTGTCCATTTTATTTATTTTTTCCTCCAATTGGTGTGACGTGTCTACCACGCCCGTGGACCCCTGTGGTGTTCTGCCAATCAGTCGCAGGTCTGCCTACCTTGCAGGCATGGGCTGCGGCACTGCTCTACTCCTACTCCAATTGGGGTGACGTGACTACCATGCCGGCGGGCCGCTGTGCGTGGTCCGCCGGTTGGTCGCAGGTCTGCCTACCTTGTGAGCACGGGCTACAGATCTGTTCTGCCCCTACTCCAAATATGGTAAAGTGTCTGCCGCGCCAGCCGGCCGCTGGGCCTCTTCTTCTGGTCAGGTGCAGGTCTGCTACCTTGTGGGCGCGGGTGGTGGCTCTGCTCTGCCCCTACTCCAATTGGTGTGTCGTGACTACCATGCCGGCAGGTTGCTGTGCCTGTTCTGGGCGTGGGCGAAGGCTCTGCTCTGCCCCTACTCCTATTGGGGTGATGTGACTACCATGCTGGTGACCCACTGGGATTTTACTAGGTGTGGGAGAAGGCTCTGCTCTGCAACTACTCCAATTGGGGTGACGTGGCTACCACACCTGCGGGTCGCTGGGCCTGTTCTGTGCACGGGCGGCGGCTCTGTTCTGCCTCTACTCCAATTGGGTTGACGTAACTACCATGCAGGTGTGTCACTGGGTCTGTTCCAGTCGCGGGCAGCTGCTCTGCTCTGCCCCTCTGGCTTGATGACAAAGTGAGAGAGACCCAGGTGTTTGTGACTCACTTTCTTCACCAGGAGACCAACTGTTTCTGTCACTGCTGGTATCAATGAAGTTATCTCCTCTGCTGCTTTCTGATGACATCAGAAATTTGCAATGTTGGTATCCCATGTGAAAGGCAGCATTTCGTTCCCTTTTCTGGGTGACCAAAGCAATGAGTGAGTCCTGACCGGCCCTCACAAGCCGTGTCTCAATCCTGTTTCCACTGCCTATGAAGGCTCGGTTGACATTTACCTCCACAGTATTCAGCAAGACCCGGACCGAGAAGCAGTTTCCGCGGGTTCTTTAGCCCTGGGCCAGATCAGTTCCGAGAGGTGGAATTCGGCCGCTCTGGGCTTTGTGTATGTTCTAATAGGAGCAGGCTCCAAGACAGAGTTTCTGCAGGTTCTTTAGCACTGAGCCTGAGTAATTTGTCTGCAACACAAAGGTGAATGGCATCCTGAAATTACCTGTTCTATAGCTGAATGAGCTTCGATCAGTCAAAAACAGGGATGGTGACATCAGCTCTCCAAGATAGTGGCCGCTGGCTTCCTCTGTGGTCTGACCGGTGTGGAGAACCGAATTGGACCGCATCCTTCCCCATCTCAAACAAAGAATTCAGCACTTAGCACAGTGATTGCATACCTGGCAGGAGCCCACAGAATCCACACCGCTGTATATTTGCATTGCTATCTCTTCATTTCCCAGTGCGCGCCGCAGACTCTAGCCACAGACCGATTTCCTGAATAAGCAGCATGACGCTCCGTGCGGACAAATCACTCGTGTTTGAGCTCGCGTAGCTGATCCTCGTGAGATGGAAATATGTCCACTAGGTTTTGGAGCACCCCAATTTTGCTGGAAATTTCTAAAAAGATATATTTTAGCCGTTATAACTCGTCATTCTCCCGCACAGTGACGCGGTACATGGGGGTGATGCACTCCCTTCACCACCATCATATGATCCCCCGAAGTTAGTTTTCAGTACTAAGAAACAAATATGTATTTCAGGTGTATGAATATTTCTGAGAATATTCTTGTGAAAACATGATTATAAATCCACATACATGAATATGAATGAATTTAGGGAGTGTATAATAAGAAAAATATACTTCATATTTTGAAAAATCTGGAGAGTGAATATATATATATATATATATATATATATATATATATATATATATACACTCACAGACATTAAAAAGTAGCATTATGTATGCCAATCGAAATTCACCATGAAATAATATATCATCCACAGATCCAAAAATATTCATTTTAATGAACATGGATTTATGTTGTTCAACTAAGAAGCTCACTCATATGTTGTATTTTCAGTTCCAACAGCGTTTAGTAGGAGTGATCTCTTCTCACAATTTGCATCTGCCAAGCCAGCCACCTCACAAAATGTACGAGTGATACCAGGTAGAATTCTAAATGTGCATATGAAAATACATGTGATGAATAGGCTACAGAGAAAGGGAGACAGTTATTCACATATTTGTTAACTTTTAAAACACATGGAGAACTATTTCAATTAAAATTCGCTAGATTTATAACACCTACCATTTATCATACGAAAGGCAAGTCCAACTATACACCATGCCTCCTGTGAACCTCTTGTATTTCTATTCTGTTTGGGTTATTTTTCTCCACCATATTAGGATTAGAAGTCAAAGTCTAGTAGGGTATGTGTTAGTGTCAGGGATTCAGTATTTGGAATGGAAAATTGGAAAATGTATCCAATGTGTATGCAAATATGTGCTACACAAAAAATTCCCACTCTCATTCAGCACAATGCCTTGACATTACCTTCGCCCCACATAAGACACAATTAGAGGAGAAGAGTTAGAAAATCTGTGAATACATATGTGGAATGAAAAATGCTCAGGAGTTCACAAATTTGCAGGTGGTAGAGGAGTTTCCAAAAGTAAGGGACAGGGTAAAAACTCCACAAACATGAAGTTCTGCCAGCCTAACATCTGGAGAAACTGCCTCTGAGGTTGGGCAATGAAATATATGCTGTTGTCAGGAGCATTAGTTTCATTTATTGTGAGACCATCATAGCTGAGTCTTCATCTATGTGATCTGGATGACATGGATTCTTATTTTCCAATGAACATGAGGCAGCAGTGCTGAATTTTCTATTTGTAGGTAACCTGTGGCCACTGGGGTCTAAATGTCTCCCCTTGTGGACTGTAATTCCATTTGGTCATCCTCCACTATTCGTGGTATTTCTTGCTGCTGCACTGGGAGTTTGGTATTTGCTTCATGAAATACAAGGAGTTCAACTGGGACACAGTGCTGAAGTGACTTCTGTCAAGTGTGGTGAGTCAGGTTCGTCAGGAGAATGCACCAACCAGGCTTCTATCCCACATAGCTTGCCCCATTTTCCATAGCAACCTGATTCTGAACATTGCCCTAAAACCTCTCCATATAACAATATGCTTTTACATATAAGGGTCTACTGGCTGCAAAATGTCAGTCACAATCCATTTGGAAGCCAATGGCAGATCCACATGCCCCCACCACAGATGTTTTATTACACACCTGCCATCCACTACTCTAGTACAACTACTCAGCAGGATCCAACTTACTGGCATCTCTGTTAAACACCATTTTCATAAAACCCAGTCAATCAAGGCACTGTCTTGTATACTCATGATCAGCAACAGGACATTCAAATGTTCTCCAGAGCTACCCGGTCATGGGAATTTCAAAAATTTCATGGTATTGATCTAGCCAATTTTCAAGGATGAAGTTGGAGGCACTGTGGATTTCAATTCACTCAGAAACCATTAAATGGTGAGGAAGCTCATTTCAATGAAAACTCTGGAGAATTCTTACAGGCAAGGCTTCCAAAAGTGCCCAAAAGTCAGATTAAGCCAGGCCCATTGAGGTCTACAATGTATGTTCCATGTGTGTTTTGACTCTCAAATATGGCTGCCAAGTCTTTAAGAATAATATCATGTGATATCCTGGCTGAGATTCCCTGTGCTCTGTGGAAAGTCACCTTGGGCCTAGATGTCACTTTCCAAGGACAACTCTCATGCATGGCCATCTAAAATTCCAACACAATTCCTGGCAATAATTCTCTGAGATCAGTAAAAGAACTCAGTCTCTAAGGGGAATCACACCAGAGTGCAAGCCTAGGTGGACCCAGTGATCTCTTCCAACCGCCAGACATATGTCCACAATTAAAACCAAACACTCTCACATGGCCCTCATCTTCTTCCATATAGACACTCATCATATTCTCTGGCTGGAGGTTTCCATAAGGGACGCAGCCCACGACAGTGTCTAAAATAAGCTCCCTGCCCCTCATTTGCCTAAAGACAGGGTGGCCTGGACTCTCTTCCTGTGAACCAGGAGTGATCAAATAGGCCTCCCTTTAATATTGCTTGGCTTCTCCAACTTGAGGCCTTCTAGCTTTGGGGTTTAGATTCTTTAAGTGAATTGGAGTCATGAAAATCAAGCACCTATGGCCTAGCCTCTGCAGGGCTTTGAAGAACTCATTTGACCCAAAGGATCCCTATTCTCACTTGATGAATATCAGGAACCTACCAGAGGAAGGCACTAGAGTTCATCAACAATATCTGATCTTTTTGCCATTTTGGTTTTGGATGCACGCATGGGATCTATCTTTAGATCCATCAGGTGCTGAGAATCTAAGCCACAGCCTCACACAGGGCCAACAGGCTGATTCAGACATATCCCAATCCTAAGCAATTAAGCAAAGAGCCACAGGTGATGCCCTTTCATTTCCATTTGAAAACTCTTTTCTTCAGGCTTCACAAAGTGGTGGCTTGAGGCAAAAAACTTCCTGACATTCAACAGAACAATAGGTAAGCAGAAGGACCAAAGCAGGTTTTCTCCACTGAGACTTTCCTGGTCAACAGATATCTGAGATTTCTGAGATGCTAGCCATTTCCTTCAGCTTCCAGTACATAGCAATGTCACAGATCTTGGAGGCGGTACAAATCTTGGACACAGAACCATGATACTATTCTGGAGAGTCGCCAGAATTGAGAGAGAAAACAGGAAATTAGGAAGCTTGTAGGTGTTGCCCATCCATAAGGCAAGCCAGAGTCCACTCATGAATTGGGCAGGATGAATGCTGGGAAGCTTTCTACTAGACAGAACACATCCATTGATGCATTGTCTTTTCTAATGTCTACAACAATGGACTCAGTGGGATACACACACACATAGGAACACTCGCCTTGTCAAAGGACTTAATACAAATATTCCACTCCATACCAAACAAACCGCCTTTCCTACCTATCCTCAGAACATGAGACAAAACCACAAACTCACACCCACACCCACAAAGGCACCTCCTCCCCCCTAGTAGGTCTGTGACTCCCCGGAGTATCCTCTGACTGGTGAGCCATACTATGTTCCTCCAAAATGACCTCTCCTGTCTCAGATCATATCTGCTTGGCCAACTCTGTGAAGTTCTCAAGAGCCAGCGGTGAGGCACTACCTGCCTTCTCAGGAAAAGCCCCTCTTCAGAGGTTTCCTGGCATTTGGCCTTCCTCACATCTGTAGGTACCAAGAAAGACTGACTCTGTCCTTGGTAAATCCAAACATGTCAGACCACTGAGACTAGGACAGAGACTGTCTCTGGGTGCCTGGCTTCCTGGATTTCAAGTTCAGAGAGTTCCATCACCAAGGAAGTGAGGTGAGATCACTTCCTTCAGGATCGGAATTATGTCACTGCCTTGGCAACCACTATGTCCTAACAGTTGCTTCCAAAATACTATGAGGTGGAGGCTGCCCTGATTTTCATGGGACACTTTCTCTAGTTAGAATGTTATATCAACCGTAAGCACCCGGGAACAGCTTCCACACAGGACTGGTTTGGTCCATGTTCTATACATTAAGAAGAGAGAGATTGATTCAGACACAACCCTTCATCCTGACCAGGATGATTGCCATGGAAGATGACTTTTGCTTTCTGAGGTAATTCATAGCTGCCTTCATCTTCACCAGGGATCACTTCTGCATGAACATTTGAGTTTCTCAGCAGGTGAACATCCCCTAGATTCCTGTAGTTTAATACACACACTGTTCCTGCTCTCCTGCAAAGTTAGTGTATGGTTAGGGTTAATAATATGTTCGATTTGGGTTAGGAATCATTCTGCAGGATGAATAATGAGATTGGGAACCTGCGACATTTATAAGAATATATAGGTGAAATATATGTATGAAAACGGGCATCTAAGAAGGATTTGAAGCCCAGAAGGGCATTGAGCCCTTGATTTGGATACTTAGTGTTGAATTATGTTCTGTACAATTGTCTCAGTTAAATCGAAATACAGTGGCATAGGACCTTGTACCTTGGATGATTGAATGTAGAAGAGAACATACAGTCAAAAAGGGATAGTCAGTAGGATTAGGAAGATAGTCAGTAGGTTTAGGAAGAAGATTGAGTATATGATTTGGAATAAAAAGCTTCTTTAGCAATAGGGTTTCATTGGGAGAGTGAATGTAAATGTCAGCACATGTGAAGAGTTAGTCACAATGATGAACTGGGGAAAATGTGTAGGAAAGCAGGTGTCAATAGAGACATTACGAAATCAGGCAAAGTATAAAGTGAGTCATAGGATTAGACATTTTCAACAGGGTTGAGTTTGAATACATAATCATAGGAAAAAACAAATATGTCGTCACGAATGGGAATGACATTTGAGAGCATTAGGCAACCTGGACATGGATGTTATTAGTTATCCACGTTCACTTTCCTTTTAGGCTTTTGTACAATCATAAGTGTTACATTTTTATGTTTTTTTTTGTTCAGAATATTACTGTGATAAAATATATATGTAGATCAGGTGACATGAGTATTTCTTTCACCATTTTGGGGGGCAATATTTTGAAGACGTATACATTAGTATTAGGGGTACAAAGAGGTGTACCCTGTGTCTATTAATATAGAGATAATGCATGAATAGACCATACTATGAATAAATAACGAAACTGATTCCACTTTAAATAATGGATTGAATTGATATGTGAAAATATATAAGAAATCTTATATTGATATACAATCATTCATTCCAACCAGTTATATATCTAATGGTAATATTAGGATTATGGTTTATGAAGAATGGTGTTTGAGTTTTGCTTTATACGTGATGATGTTAAACAAAAATAATGTGTTTGAAAAGAAGTCTCATGAAAAGACCAGTCAAGAAACATGGAGAGATACATGTGTTCTGAATCAGGAAGTGATTGATCGTGAAACAAATGCCTATAAATTTTCTAATTTGTGACTGAAATATATATCCCATGATGTGCATAAACTGAAGAAATAGTAACGTACAAGTGTTGAATAAAAATGAGAGTCAAAATACACATCATGTCCCCTAGAAATCAACTTGCATTGATTTTAAACTGGCTAAGTAACTGTAGAAATATTAGGGTTTGTATGCACCATTCACTGAATTTAGTTTTCAGTACTAGGAAACAATATGTATTTCAGGTGGATGATTATTTCTGAAAATAATCTTGTGGAAAGTTGATTATAAATCCACAGATATGAATATGAATGAATTTAGGGAGTGCATAATAAGACACATATATTTCATATTTTGAAAAATCTATATATATATATATACACACACACGCAAAAGCACAGTTATTAAAAAGTAGCAATACAGGAGATCCATTATGAAGGCAGGCATGGAGAAATCAAGTCTCTGATCTCTTCAGCTGCGCGGGCATAGGGAGTCGTAAACTGCCTAAATGCTGTTTGCTCAGAATCACTAGGCAATATTGACCTGATGTGAATCTGGGGTGAACAGTCTGGGCCCCTCAGAACACACACAAATCCCGGATTGGCTGCATTCAAGCTTAGATTCGTCTGGTTTTTGTGACTCAGCACTAACATTCCCGCTGAAATAACTGGTCGGGCTTTCTGAATTGAGAGTTAAAAGCCAACTGAGCCTTCATAGGCAGTGGCCACAGGATTGAAATGGGGCTTGGGAGAGATAGTCAGGACCCACCTGTTGCATTGGTCACCCAGCAAAGGGAACGAACGGTCACCATTTGAATGGGATACCACCATGGCAGAGAACTGACGTCACAGGCGGAGGAGATAACTTCATTGAAACCAGCGCGACAAGTGTGTAATCCCATTGCCATCTCTCTCAACAACGCAGGGAAACCTCAAGGGCCCTTCCCACCTCTGCCGTAATGGCCCCTCCCAGCTCTCCAAGGAGCGCGATACCCAGACCTAGGGAATCAAGATTGGCTCGGGACTCGCGGTGTGGAATTCCCTGCTACCGCTCCCACCAGTGCTGACAATTGAGGTCTCTTACACCACCTACCGGGGCCATGGCTCCTGAAGGGCAAGCAAATTCACTGGAGGTTCTCAGCCCCAAGCTCTACAAACTTAGGGTCTGAGGAAGGCAAACAAGGAGAGTGTGCCCAGGCGTTCATGGAAACAGGGCTACCAGGAGCAGAGGCCTGGCTTGTAACCAGTATTGTGGTGATCATCACAGGTGAGTGTGGCCTGGCTTGAGGAAGCACAAGAGAAAGCCCTAGGCACTCAGAATTGGAGACCCGCCCAGTCTGGGAGGAAGAGCTGCTGCACAGTGATTGGTTCTCACTTATTGAGAGGAGAAGCTTGGCCCAGTGCGCACAGCTCCACCTACTGGAAGAGAAGTTATTTGAACTCTAGGACTGCATGTATTATTATTATTTTTTTATTTGTATTTTTTTCTTTCATTTTCATTTTTGTTATTGTTGTTCTTTAACTTTTTTAAATGTTTTTATTTTTTAATTATTTTATTTTATTATTATTATTATTATTTTAAATTTTAATTTTCAATTTTTTAATCATCATCATTACTTAAAACTTTCTTTCTTTATTTTCTATTTTTTTCTTTTGTCTTTTCATTTCTTTTCATTTTTCTTATTCCCCCTTCCTTGAATTCTACCTGCCTACTCTCATTCTCTTTAGTGACTTCTCCCTTCCCTTCTAATATCTTTCCTCCCAAGCATCAAATAAATTTATAAGAGTAAGCAGTAACTCAGTAGTCAAAGAGAAGAAGAAGTAACATGAGCAGCATATAAAAACAAGGAATAAAAGGAGTACGAACAATGAAGGACAGCCTAAATATTCAAGAGCACCTAGAGTCATCAGAAAAATGGTCATATAAAGAACTCAAGTAATACCTTAGACAGATGGAATGGAACCTTAAAGAGGATACGAGACAGCAAAAACAAACAGTGATAAAACGCATTGAAAATGAATTACATAAACAGATAAAATGAGAAATTAAGCAATCTTTATCAGGAGATAGAGATTATTAGAAAAATCAAACAATAATTCTAGAAATCAAGGAAATGATAAACCAAATTAAAAACTCAATTGAGAGTATCACTAACAGAGTAGAGCAAGTAGAAGACAGAATGTCAGATAATGAAGACAAAATATATCATCTTGAAAAAAGTCTAGCCAACAAAGAAATGCTGTAAAAAATTATGAGAAAACATTCAAGAGATATGGGATAACATAAAAAAAAACAAACTAATGAGTCATATGGATAGAGGAAGGTACAGAGATTAAAACCAAGGGAATGAGAAACCTGGTGAATGAAATAATTACAGAAAACTTTCCAGAAATAAAAATGGAAACGGATAAACAAATTGTAGATGCTTACAGGACACCGAGCACACAAAATCACAGTAGACCAATGCCAAGACACATTGTTATAAAGATATCCAATATTCAGAACAAAGAGAAAATATTAAAAGCTACCAGAGAAAGGAGGCAGATTACAATCATTACAATCAGGGGTAAACCAAAAAGTTTAACAATGGATTTTTCATCATAGACGCTGGAAGTGAGAAGATCCTGGAACAATGTACTTCAAACACTGAAAGACAATGGATGCCAACCAAGAATTATGTATCCAGCAAAATTAAGCTTAAGATAAGACAACAAGATAAAAATATTTCATGATAAACAAAAGCTAAAAGAATTTCAGCCAGATAACCAGCATTGCAAAGCATCTTGAGCAAAACACTACACGAGGAAGAAATGAAAATCAACAACGAAAACCATCAGTGAGAAGTGCCTCAGTAATGACAGAGGGAAGGGGAAAAGCAAATCATGGAGAATCAAACTCATTAAAAAAATATATATATAAAAAACATGGGTGGAGGTACAAACCATATATCAATAGTAACTCTAAATGATAATGGCTTAAACTCTCGAATAAAGTGACATTGGCTTGTAACTTGAAATAAAAAAAAAACAAATCCAACAGTATGTTGCCTCCAAGGGACACATCTGAATGGAAAAGACATACACAGGCTGAAGGTGAAAGATTGGGAAAATTTATACCATGCACACAGTCCTCGTAAGCAAGCAGGGGTGGCCATCCTCCTATCGAATAAAATCGACCTCAAGACTAATTTAATCAAAGGGATAAGGAAGGACTTTATATACTGTTAAAAGAAACCATTCACCGACAAGACATAACAATTATCAATATTCACACAGCAAATAATGGTGCTGCGACGTTCATAAAACAATTTATCCTCAAGTTCAAGAATCAAATAGACCACAATACAATAATTATGGGTGACTTCAACTCACCTCTCTCACCATTGGACAGATCCTCCAAACAAAAGTTGAATAAAGAAACTATAGAACTCAATATCACAATCAATACCCTATACTTAACTGACATATATAGAATATATCAACCATCATCAAGTGGATATACTTTTTTCTCAGCAGCACATGGATCCTTCTCAAAAATAGACCATATGTTATGCCATAGGGCAACCCTCAGTAAATATAAAGGGGTGGAGATAATACCATGAATTTTTTGTGATCATAATGGAATGAACCTGGAAACCAATGATAAAGAAGGAAGAAAAAATCATACATCACATGCAAAATGAAGAATATGTTACTGAATGATCAATGGGTTACAGAAGACATAAAGGAGGAAATCAAAAAATTCTTAGAGATAAATGAAAATACAGACACAACATATCAGATTCTATGGGACACAATGAAAAGAAGTTTTAAGAGGTAAATTCATTGCCTGGAGGTCATTCCTCAAAATAGAAAAAAAAACAAACAAACAAATGAGCTCACACTTCATCTCAAAGCCCTAGAAGAAGAAGAGCAAAACAACAGAAAATGTAGCAGAAGGAAAGAAATAATTAAAATCATAGCGAAATTGAAACAAAAGAAACTATTGAAAAAATTAACAAAACTAAAAGGTGCTTCTTCAAAAAGATAAATAAGATCGACAGACCCTTAGCCATGCTAACGAAGAGAAGAAGAGAGAGAACTCAAATTACTAACATACGGGATGAAAAAGGCAATATCACAACAGATGCTACATAAATACAGAAGAAAATTAGAAATTATTTTGAAAAACTGTATTCCAATAAAATAGAAAATAGTGAAGACATCGATAAATTTCTTAAGTCATATGATTTGACCAGACTGAGTCAGGAGGAAACACACAATTTAAACTGACCAATATCAATGGATGAAGTAGAAGAAGCAATCAAAAGACTACCAACCAAGAAAAGCCCAGGACCGGATGGGTATACAGCAGAGTTTTACAAAACCTTTAAAGAAGAATTAATACCAATACTTTTCAAGTTATTCAGGAAATAGAAAAACTGAGAGCTCTGCCAAATTCATTCTATGAGGCCAACATCACCCAAATTCTGAAACCAGACAAAGACACCTCAAAGAAAGAAAACTACAGACCAATATCTCTGATGAACCTAGATGCAAAAATCCTCATTAAAATTCTGGCGAATTGGATAGAAAGGCACATCAAAAAAATTGTGCACCATGATCAACTTGAATTCATCCCTGGGATGCAAGGAGGGTTCAATATATGGAAATCAATAAATGTTATTCACAACATCAATAGACTTAAAAATAAGAACCATATGATCATCTTGATAGACGCAGAAAAACCATTCAACAAAGTAGAGCATTCCTTTATGTTCAAAACATTTTAAAAACTAGGGATAACAGGAACTTACCTCGACATTGTAAAAGATAACTATGTTAAGCCTCAGGCTAGCATCATTCTGAATGGAGAAAAATTGAAGGCATTCACTTTAAAATCTGGAACAAGGCAGGGATATCCTCTATCACCACTTCTATTCAATATAGTTCTCGAAAAACTGGCCAGAGCAATTAGAGAGATGAAAGACATTAAAGGCATAAAAATAGGAAAAGAAGAACTTAAATTATCACTATTTGTAGATGACATGATTCTATACATAGAAGACCCAAAAGTGTCTACAGAAAAAACTACTAGAACTAATAAATGAATGCAGCAATGTGGCAGGATATAAAATCAACATGCATAAATCAAAGGCATTTCTGTATATCAGCGACAAAACTTCTGAAACAAAAATGAGTCAAAACACTGCATTCCCAATTTCCTCAAAATAATTAAATACTTGGGAATCAACCTAACAAAAGAGGTGAAAGATTTATATAATGCAAACTACAGAACCCTAAAAAGAAATAGAATAAGATCTTAGAAGATGGAAAAATATACCCTGTTCATGGATAGGCAGAACTAACATCATCAAAATTGCTATATTACCAAAAGTTCTCTATAGGTTTAATACAATGCCAATCAAAATCCCAAAGGATTTTTTTTTGTTGAAATAGATAAAGCAATCATGAAATTCAAATGGAAAAATAAAAGACCCAGAATAGCAAAAGCAATTCTAAGCAGGAAGTGTGAATCAGGCAGTATAGTGATACCAGATTTCAAACTATATTACAGAGCATTCATAACAAAAACAGCATGGTACTGGTACCAAAACAGGCGGGTGGACCAATGGTACAGAATGGAGGACACAGAGACTAATCCAAAAATCTACAACTGTCTTATATTTGATAAAGGAGCTAATGGCCAGCAATGGAGGAAGGATAGCATCTTCATCAAATGGAGTTGGGTAAACTGGAAATCCATATGCAACAAAATGAAACTGAATCCCCTCCTCTCGCCATGCACAAAAGTTAACTCAATGTGGATCAAGGAGCTAGATTCAAATCAGAGTCTCTGCGTCTGATAGAATAAAAAGTTCGCTCCGATCTACATATTGTGTGGTCAGGCTCCAAATTCCTTAATAGGACACCCATAGAACAAGAGTTAATAATAAGAATCAACAAATGGGACTTACTTAAACTGATTTTTTTTCTTAAAGAGAGAAACAATAAGAGAGGTAAATATGGAGCCTACATCATGGGAACAAATTTTTAGTCCTCACCCTTCACATGGAGCCCTAATATCCAGAGTATACAAAGTATACAAAGAACTCAGAAAATTAGACAATAAGATAACCAATAACCCAATGGGCCAAGGACCTGAACAGAAACTTCTCAGAGGAGGACATAGAATCAATTAACAAGTACATGAAAAAATGCTCTCCATTTCTAGCAGTAAGAGAAATGCAAATAAAAACCACCCTAAAATACCATCTCAATCCAGTGAGATTGGCAGCCATAATGAAGTCAAACAACAACAAGTGCTGGCGAGGATGTGGGGAAAAGGGTACTCTTGTACATTGCTGGTGGGACTGAAAACTGGTGCGGAAAATTTGGAAAGCAGTATGGAGATTCTTGGGAAATCTGGGAATGGAAGCACCATTTGATCCAGCTATTGCCCTTCTCGGACTATTCCCTGAAGACCTTAAAAGAGCATACTACAGGGATACTGCCACATCGATTTTCATAGCAGCACAATTCACAATTGCTACACTGTGGAACCAACCCAGATGCCCTTCAATAGATGAATGGATAAAAAAATGTGACTTTTATATACTATGGAGAATTACGCAGCACTAAAAAATGACCAAATCTTGGAATTTGCAGGGAAATGCATGGCACTGAGCAGATTATGGTTAGTGAAGCTAGCCAATCCCTAAAACACAAATGCCAAATGTCTTGTTTGATATAATGAGAGCACCTAAGAACAGAGCAGGGAGGAAGAGCATGAAGAAAAGATTAACATTAAGCAGAAACATGAGGTGGGAGGGAAAGGGAGAGAAGAGGGAAATTGCATGGTAATGGAGAGAGACACTTATTGTTACACAAAATTACATATAAGAGGTTGTGGGAAAATAAACAAGGAGAGAAATGATTTAGAGTAGGTATGGTAGAGAGAGAAGATGGGAAGAGAGGGGAGTGGGGATAGTAGAGTATAGGAAAGGTAGCAGAATACAACAGTAACTAATAGGGCATTATGTAAAAATATGGATGTGTAACTAATGTGATTCTGCAATCTGTATTTGGAGTAAAAATGGGAGTTCATAACCCACTTGAATCTAATGTATGAAATATGATATGTCAAGAGCTTTGTAATGTTTTGAGCAACCAATAAAAGAAAAAAAAAGTAGCAATATATATGCCAATAGAAATTCATCATGAAATGTATATAATCCACAGATCGAAAAATATTCATTTTACTGAACATGGATTCATGTATAATGTTTTTCAACTAGGAAGCTCACCCATAGGTTGAATTTTCAGTTCCCACAGCGTTTAGGAGGAGTGATCTCTTCTCTCAATTTGCATCTACCAATTCAGCCACCTCACAAGTGTATACGAGTGATATCAGGTAGAATTCTATATGTGCATATAAAAATACATGTGCTGAATAGACTACAGAGAAAGGGAGATAGGGATTCACATATTTGCTAATTTTAAAAACACATGTAGAACTATTTCAACAAAAAATTGACTAGACTTATAACTCCTACATTATATAATGCAAAAGGCAATTCCAACTATACACCATGCGTCCTCTGAACTGCTTGTGTTTCTTCTCTTTTTGGCTTATTTTTCACCATCATATTAGGATTATTAGTCAGAGACTAGTAGGGTATGGGTTATAGTGTCAGGGATTCAGTATTTCAAATGGAAATTGAAAAATGAATCCAATGTGTATGTAAATATGTGCTACACAAAAATCTTCCCACTCACATCCAGAACAATGCCTTGACATTACCTACGCCCCAAGTAAAACACAATTAGAGTAGAAAAGTGTGAAAATCTATGAATACAAATATGGAATGGAATATGCTCGGGAGTTCACAACCTTGGAGGTGGTAGAGGAGTTTCCAAAAGTAAAGGACAGGGTAAACACTCCACAAACAAGGAGCTCTGCTGGCCTAAGAATTCTTGGGAAACGGCTTCTGAGGTTGGGCACTTGAAATATATGTTGTTGTCATTAGCTTTAGCTTACTTTGTAGTGAGACCATCAAAGCTGGGTCTGCATCTATGTGGCCGAAAGACATGGTTTCTTATATTCCAATGAACATGAGGCAGCAGTGCTCAATTCTCTCTTTGTAGCTAAACTGTGTCCATTGGAAGCTAAGTGTCTCCCGGTGGGGACTGTGAAGACATTTGGTCATCCTCCACTTTTCGTGGTATTTCTTGCTTCTGCACTGGGAATTTGGTATTTGCTTCACAAAACATAAAAAGTTCATCTGGGATACAGTGCTGGAGGGAGTTCTGTCACGTGTGGTGGGTCAGGGTCTGCAGGAGAATGCACCAACCAGGCTTCTATCCCACATAGCTTGCCCCAATAACCATAGCAACCTGATTCTGAATATTGCCCTGAAAACTCTCCATTTAACAAGATGCCTTTACATATAAGGGTCTGATGTCTGCACTATATCAGTCACAAGCCATTTGGAAGCCAATGGCAGATTCACATGGCCCCACCATGATGTTATATCACACACCTGCCCAACACTGCTCTAGGCCCCCTACTCAGCAGGCTCCAAATTACTGGCTTCTCTTGTTCTACAGGATTTTCATGAAACCCAGTCAAAAACAAGGCACTGTCTGGTATACACATGATCAGCAACAGGACATCAAAAGTTTCTGCAGTGCCACGTGGTCATGGGAATTTCAAAAATTTCATGGTATTTATCTAGCAATTTTTCAAGGGTGAAGTTAGAGGCACTGTGGGTTTCAATTCATTCAGGAACCATTAAGAGTTGAGAAAGTTCATTTCATTGAAAGCTCTGGAGAACTCTCACAGTCAATGCTTCTCAAACAGTTGCCAAAAGGTCTCCTAAACCCAGGCCAATTGACATTTACAATGTGACGTCCATGTGTGTTTTGACTCTCAAATATGGCTGCTAAGTCTTTCAGAATAAAATCATGTGATATCCTGGCTGAGATTCTCAGGCCTCTGTGGAAACCACCCTGGGCCTAGATCTCAGTTTCCAAGAGTGAGTCTCATGCGTGGCCTCCTAAAATCCCAACACAATTCATGGCAATACTTCTCTGAGGTCAGTTTCAGAACTCAGTGTCTAAGGGGAATCACACCAGAGTTCAAGCCCAGGTGGACCCAGTCATCCCTTCCATCCGCCAAAAAATGACCACAATTAAAATCAAAACACTCCCACAGGGCCATCATCTTCTTCCATGTAGACACTCATCATAACCTCTAGCTGGAGGTTTCTATGAGCCCAAGGTAGTGTCCAAATAAGCTCACTTGCCCCTCATTTGCCTAAAATCATGATGGCCTGGACACTCTTCCTGTGAACCAGGAATGATCAAATATTCATGCTGTTAAAGTGTTCCACTTCTCCAATTTGAGGCCTACTGGCTGTAGTGTATAGATTCTTTATGTGATTTGGAGTCATGAGAAAACCCAAGCAAATATGGGCTAGCCTCTGCAGGGATTTCAAGAACTCATTTGACCCAAAGGATCCCTATTCTCACTTGATGGAGGTCAGGAACCTAAAACAAGAGGGCAAAAATATTCACCCACAATGACTGCTCTTTTGGCCATTTTAGTTTTGGAAACACATGGGATCTTTCTTTAGATCCATCAGGTGCTGAGAATCTAAGCCACAACCTCATACAAGGACAAGAGGCTGATTCATACACATCCCAATCCAAATCAATTAAGCAAAGAGCCACTGGTGATGTCCATACATTTCCATATGAAAACAGTTTTCTTCAGGCTACACAAAGGGGTGGCCTGAGGCAAAGACCTTCCTGACATTCAGGGTAATAGAAATAGAAGTAAGCAAATGGCCCAAAGAAGGGTTTCTCCACTGAGACTTTACTGGTCACACTGAAATCTGAGTTTTCTTAGATGCTCCCATTCCCTTCAGCTATCCAGTACATGGCCATGTCACAGAACCTTGTGGTGTTACATATTTGGGAAACAAAACCATGAGTCTATTCTGGAGAGTGGCCAGAATTCACGAAGAAAACAGGAACTTTAGAAGATAATAGATGTTGCCCATCCATAAGGCAAGCTGCAGTCCATTCATTAATTGGGCAGTATGAATGCGGGGAAGCTTTCAACTAGAGACAACACATCCATTGATGCATTCTCTTTCTAATGTCTACAACCACGGATACAGTGGGATACACAGACTTAGAAACACTCACCATGTCAAACGACTTACTAGAAACAGTCCACTCCAAACCAAACAAACCACCTTTCCTACCTATTCTCAGAACATGAGAAAAAACCACAAACTCACACCTACAACGGCAAAGGCACTTCCTTCCCCCAAATAGGTCTGTGACTATCCGGAGTGTCTTCTGACTGGTGGGCCATATTATGTTCCCCCAAAATGGAATGTCCTGTTTCAGATCTGGTCTCCTTGGCCAACTCTGTGAAGTTGTCAGGAGCCAACGGTGAGCCACTACCTGCTTACTCAGGAAAGGCCCCTCTTCAGAGCTCTGCTGGCATTTGGCCATCCTCACATCAGTGGGTACCAAGAAAGACTGAGTATGTCTTTGGGAAAAGCAAACAAGTTAGCCCACTGGAACTGGGAGTGGGACTGGCTCTGCGTGCCTTCCTTCCTGGATCCCAGGTTCAGAGAATTCCATCACCAAGGAAGTGAAGTGAGGTCACTTCTTTCAGGAACAGAATATGCTCACTGCCTTGGTAACCACTTTGTGATAACAGTTGCTTCCAGGGTTCCCATGAGATGGAGGCTGCCCCAACATCCTGTGACACATTCAGAAGTGAGAATGGTATATCAACCATAGGCACCAGGGAACAGCTCTCCACAGAGGCCTGGTTCAGTCCATCTTCTCTTTATTAAGAAGAGAGAGGCTGATTCAGACCATCAATTAATCCTGACCAGGTTGTTTGCCATGGAAGACGACTATTGCTCTCTCAGGTCCTACATAGCTGCCTATATCTTCTGCAAGGATCATTTCTCCATGGATCTTTGATGTTCTCAGCAGGTGGAAGATCATCTACATTCCTATATTGTAAGACCCACACTGTCCCTGCTCTTAAGTAAGTTATACTGAGGGAACAGTGTATGGTTAGGGTTAATAACTTGTTCAATTTGGGTTACAAATAATTCTGCGGGATGAATAATGGTATTGGCAAAATGCGATGTTTACAAGAGTATATATGTGAAACATAAGTATGAAAGCAGAAATCTAGGTAAGATTTGAAGCCCAGAAGGGCATTGGGGACTTGAGTGGGATACTTAGCTTTGAGTAATGTGCAGCACAGATGTCGCAGATAAATCAATATACACTGGCATCGGACCTTGTACCTTGGATATTGAATGTTGAAGAGAACATCCAGTCAAAAACCGATAGTCGGCAGGATTAGGAAGGTAGTTGGTAGGTTTAGAAAAAAGAGTGAGTATAGGATTTGGACCAAAAGTTCTTTAGCAATAGAATTTAGGGTAGAGAGTGTATGTAAATGTAAGCACATGTGAAGAGTCAGTCACAATGATGAACTGGGGAAAAATATAGGAAATCAGATATCAATAGAGACATTAGGAAATCAAGCAAAGTATAAATTGTGTGATAGGGTTAGACATTTTCAACAGGTTTGAAGTTGAATATATAATCTTAGGAAGAAACAAATATGTAGTCAAAAATATAATTGATATTTGAGAGCATTAGGCAACCTGGACATGGATGTTTTTAGTAATCCATGCTCACTTTCCATTTACGCTTTGGTACAATTGTAAGTGTGACCTATGCTTTTTGTGTCCAGAATATTTCTGTAATAAAATGTGTATGTAGATCAGGTGACAATAGTATTTCTTCCACCAATTCTGGGAGCAATATTTTGAAGACTTACAAATTAGTATGGGGGTACAAATAGGTGTACCCTGTTTCTATGAATATAGACATAATGCATGAATAGACCATACTGTGAATAAATAATATAACTGGATCCACTTTAAATAATGAATTGAATAAATATCTGAAAATTTATAAGAAATTTTATATTGATATGCAATCATTCATTCCAACCAGTTATATATCTAACGATCATCTTAGGGTTACGGTTTATCATGAAGGGTGTGTGAGTTTTGGTTCAAAATTGATTATGGAAATCGAAAATAATATATTTGGAAAAAAGTCTCATGAATAGACCAGTCAAGAAACATAGAGGAATACATGTGTTCTGGAGCAGGAAGTGATTGAAAGTGAAACAAATGCCTATAAATTTGCTAACTAGTGAATAAAATATATATACTATGATGTGCATAAACTGAAGAAATAGTAATGTACCAGTGTGGAATAAAAATTAACGTCAAAATACACATCATGTCTCATAGGAACCTACATGCATTGATGTTAAACTGGGTCAGTTAATGTACACGTATTAGGATTTGTATGCACCTTTTACTGAAGTTAGTTTTCAGTACTAGGAAACAAATATGTATTTCGGGTGGATGAATATTTCCAAGAATAATCTTGTGAAAAGTTGATTATTAATCCACATACATGAACATGAATGAATTTAGGGAGTGTATATAAGACACATATATCTCATATTTTTAAAAATATGGAGAGTATATATATATATATATATATATACATATATATATATATATATACATATATATATATATATATATATATACATATATATATACACACACACACACACAAACACAGACATTAAAAAGTAGCAATATATATGCCAATCGAAATTCATCATGAAATATATATCATAAAGATGCAAAAACATTCATTTTAGTGAACATGGGTTTATGTATAATGTTGTTCCACTGGGAAGCTCACCCATAGGTTGAATTTTCAGTTCCAACAGCGTTTAGGAGGAGTGATCACTTCTCACAGTTTGTATCTGCTAAGTCATATATCTTACAAGGATGTACGTGTGATACCTTGTAGGATTCTATTTGTGCATATAAAAATACATGTGGTGAATAGGCTCCAGAGAATGGGAGACCGTAATTCACATATTTGTTAACTTTAAAAACACATTGAGAACTATTTCAATTAAATATTGAATAGATTTATAACACCTACCCTTTATCATGCAAAAGGCAAGTCCAAGTCTGAACTGCAAGTATTTATGTACTGTTTGGGTTACTATCTTCCATCATATTAGGATTAGTAGTCAGAGTCTAGTAGAATATGGGTTAGTGTCAGGGATTCAGAATTTCAAATGGAAAAAAGGAAAATTAATCTTCCAACTCTCATCCAGAACAATGCCTTGTCATTACCTTCGCCCCAAGGAAGACACAATTAGAGTTGAAGAGTTACAAAATCTGTGATTACATTTCTGGAATCGAAAATGCTCAGGAGTGCACAAACTTGGAGGTGGTATAGGAGTTTCCAAAAGTAAGGACAGGGTACACACTCCACAAACATGAAGCTCTGCTTGCCTAAAACTTTTTGAGAAACTGCCAGTGAAGTTGGAAACTGAAATATAGGTTGTTGTCAAGAGTTAAGCTTCCTTTGTAGTGAGACCCTCAAAGCTGGGTCTTCATCTATGTGACCTGGAGGACATCGTTTCCTATTTTCCAATGAACACGAGGCAGCAGTGCTCAATTCTCTCTTTGTAGGTAAACTGTGTCTCCCTGTGGGGACTGTGAAACAATTTGGTCATCCTCCACTTTTCGTGGTGTTTCTTGCTGCTGCACTTGGAGTTTGGTTCATGCTTCACAAAATACAAGGAGTTCAACTGGGAAACAGTGCTTGAGGTATTTCTGTCACGTGTGGTGGGTTAGGGTCTGCAAGAAAATTCACCAATCAGGCTTCTATCTCTCAAAGATTGCCCCCTTGTCCATAGCAACCTGATTCTGAACATTGCTCTGAAACTACGCCATATAACAATATGCCTTTACATATAAGGGTCTGATGTCTGCACTCTGTCAGTTACAAGCCATTTGGAAGCCAATGGCAGATCCAAATGGCCCCACCATGATGTTTTATCACACACCTGTCCACCACTGCTCTAGGCCCACTACTCAGCAGGCTCCAAAATACTGGCATCTCTGTTCTAAACAATTTTCATGAAACCCTGTCAATCAAGGCACTGTCTGGTACACTCATGGTAAGCAACAGGACATCGAAAGTTTCTGCAGTTCCACCTGGTGATGGAAAATTCAAAAATTTCGTGGTATTTATCTAGCCATTTTTCAAGGATGACGTTGGATGCACAATTATTCAGGAACCATTAAATGTTGAGAAAGTTCATTTCAAAGAAAATTCTAGAGAACTCTCACAGGCAAGGCTTTCCAAAGAGTGGACAAAAGGTCACTTGAAGCCAGGACCATTGAGATCTACAATGTGAGGTCCTATGTCTTTTGACTCTCAACTATGGCTGCCAAGTCTTTCAGAATAAAATCATGTGATATCCAGGCTGAGATTCCCAGTTCTTTGTGGAAAGCCACCCTGGTCCTAGATCTCAGGTTCCAAGGGCGACTCTCATGCGTGGCCTCCTAAAATCCCAACACAATTCATGGCAATTCTTCTCTGAGATCAGTTTCAGATCTCAGTCTCTAAGTGGAAACACACCAGAGTTCAAGCCCAGTTGACCCAGTCATCTCTTCCAACCGCCACACCAATGACCAGAATTAAAACCAAAACACTCCCACATGGCCCTCATTTTCTTCCATATAGACACTCATCATAACCTTGGCTGGAAGTTTTTATGAGGCACACAGCCCAAGACAATGTCAAAATAAGCTCCCTTGCCCTTCATTTGTCTAAAGTCAGTGTTTCCTGGACAACGTTCCTGTGAACCAGGACTGATCAAAGAGGTCTGCCATTAATACTGTTCTGCTTTTCCAATTTGAGGCATACAGACTGTCGGGTATAGTTTCTTTATGTGATTTGCAGTCATGAGAAAACCCAAGCACCTATGGGCTAGCCTCTGCAGGGCTTGAAGAACTCAGTTGACCCAAAGATCCCTGTTATCACTTGATGGAGATCAGGAACCTTACAGAGGAAGGCAAGAGACTTCATCACAATGACTTCTCTTTTGGCCATTTTGGATTTGGATGCACATATGGGATCTTTCTTTAGATCCATCAGGTGCTGAGAATCTAAGCGATAATCTCACACTGCACTAAGAGGCTGATTCAGACATATCCCTTTGCAAAGCAATTAAGCCAGGAGCCACAGGTGATGCCCATTTATTTCCATTTGAAAACTGTTTTTTTCAGGCTTTGGAAATGTGTGGCCTTAGGCAAAGTCCTTCCTTTCATTCAGGGCAACAGAACAATAGGTAAGCAAAATCCCAAAGCAGATTTTCTCCACTGAGACTTTCCTGGTCACACTGATATCTGAGTTTTCTGAGATATTCACAATTCTCTTCAGCTATCCAGTACATTGCCATGTCCCAGATAGTGGAGGAGATACATATCGTGAACACAAAACCATGAGCCTATGGGAGAGTGACCAGATTCAGGAAGATATCAGGAATGTAGGAAGGTAATAGGTGTTGCCCATCCATAAGGTAACCTGCAGTCCATTCATAAATTGGACAGGATGAATTCTGCGAAGAATTCTGCTAGACAGGACACATCTATTGATGCATTCTCTTTTCTATTGTCTACAACCACAAATACAGTGGGATACCCAGACATAGAAACACTCACCTTCTCAAAGGACTTACTAGAAACAGTCCACTCCAAACCAAACAAACCGACTTTCCTACATATTCTCAAAACTTGAGACAAAATCACAAACACACAAACACACACACACACACCCACAAAGGCACCTTCTTTCCCCAAATAGGTCTGTGACTATCCGGAGCGTCCTCTGACTGGTGGGCCATACTATGTTTCCCCGAAATGGGCTGTCGTATGTCAGATCTGGTCTTCTTGGCCAAAACTGTGAAGTTATCAGGAGCCAGCGGTGAGCCACTGCCTGTTTTCTCAGGTAAAGCCCCTCTTCAGAGCTTTCCTGGCATTTGTCCATCTTCAATTTAGTAGTTGCCAAGAAAGACTTACTCTATCCTTCTTAAATCCAAAAATTTGAGACCACTGGGACTTAGACTGGGACTGCCTCAGGGTGCCTGGCTTCCTGGATTCCAAGTTCAGAGTGTTCCATCAACAAGAAAGTGACATGGGTCACTTCGTCTAGAACTGAATGAGGTCACTGCCTTGGCAACCACTTTGTCCTAACAGTTGCTTCCAAGGGTCCATGAGATGGATCCTGCCCCTACTTCCTATGACACTTTCACAAGTTAGAATGGAATATCAACCATAGGCACCCGGGAACATCTCTCCACACAAGCCTGGTTTGGTCCATCTTCTCTACATTAAGAAGAGCGAGACTGCTTCAGACACACCCCTTCATCCTGACCTGTTTTTTTTTTTTTTTTGTCATGAAAGATGACTTTCGCACTCTCAGGTCCATCATAGCTGCCTACATCTTCTTTAGGGATCATTTCTGCATGGACCTTTGAAGTTCTCCGGAAGTTGAAGATCTCCTACATTCCTGTATTGTAAGACCAACTCTGTCCCTGCTCTTCTGTAAAGTTAGATTGAGGGAACAGTGTATGGTTACAGTTAATAACATGTTTGATTTGGGTTAGGATCATTCTGCTGGATGAATAATGGTATGGGGAACCTGCAATATTTATAAGATTATATAGGTGAAATATATGAATGAAAACAGAAATCTCGGTAACATTTGAAGCCCAGAAGGGCATTGGGTCCTTGATTGGGATACTTAGCTTTTAATTATGTTCTGCACAGATGTCTCAGATAAATCTATACACAATGGCATAAGATCTGATACCTTGGATGATTGAATGTTGAGGAGAACAACCATTCAAATAGGGAGAGTCGGTAGGATTAGGAAGATAGTTGGTAGGATTATAAAAAAGTGTGAGTATAGCATTTGGACAAATAGTTCTTTAGCAATAGGTTTTCAGGTAGACAGAAAATGTAAATGTCAGCATATGTGAAGAGTCAGTCACAGTGATGAACTGGGGAAAATATGTAGGAAAGCAGATATCATTAGAGACATTAGGAAATCAGGCAAATGATGAAGTGATTGATAGGATTAGACATTTTCAACAGGCTTGAGATTGAATATATAATCTTAGGAAGTAACAAATATGTAGTCACCAATAGGATTGACATTTGAGAGCATTAGGCAACCTGGACATGGGTGATTTTCATAATCCATACTCACATTCCATTTAGGCTTTGGTACAATCATAAGTGTGACTTTGCATTTTGTGGCCAGAATATTACTGTGATAAAACGTATATGTAGATCAGGTGACATGAGTATTTCTTGCACCATTTCTTGGAGCAATATTTTGAAGGGGTATAAATTAGTATTGGGGGTACATATAGGTGTACCATGTATGTATGAATATAGAGATAATGCATGAATAGACCATACTGCGAATAAATAATATAACTTGTTCCAACTTTAAATAATGGATTGAATTGATATCTGAAAATACACAGGAATCATATATTGATATACATACATTCATTCCAACCAGTAATACATCTAATGGTAATATTACGGTTGTGGTTTATCACCAAGAGTGTGTGAATTTTGCTTCAAATTTGATTATGGAAGTCGAAAATAATGTGTTTGGAAAGAAATCTCATGAAATGACCACTCAAAAACAAGGAGGAATACATATGTTCTGAAGCAGGAAGTGATTGAATGTGTTAAAAATTTCTTTAAATTTGTGAACTTGTGGATGAAATGTATATTCTATAATGTATAAAAACTGCAGAAATAGTAATGTACCAGTGTTTAATAAAAATGAACGTCAAAATACACATCATTTTCCATAGGAATCTACTTGCATTGATGTTAAAGTGGGTCAGCTACTGTAAAAATATAAGGATTTGTTTGCACCATTCACTGAAGTAACTTCTTAGTACTAGAAAACAAATATGTATTTCAGGTGGATGAATATTTTTAAAATAATCTTATGAAAAGTTTAATATAAAACCACATACATGAACAAGAATGAATTTAGGGAGTGTATAATAGGACACATATATTTTATATTTTGAAAAATCTAGAGAGTATATATATATATATATATATATATATATATATATATATACACACACACACACACACACAAAACACAGAGACATTAAATAGTAGCAATATATATGCCAATTAAAATTCATTGTGAAATATATATCATCCACAGATCCAAAATATTAATTTTACTGAACATGGATTTATGTATAATGTTTTTCAACTAAGAAGCTCACTCATAGTCTGAATTTTCAGTTCCAAAAGCATTAATGAGGAGTGATCTCTTCTCACACTTTGTATCTGCCAAGTTAGCCACCTCTCAAGAATATACGTGTGATACCAGGTAGGATTCTATATGTGTATATAAAAATACATGAGCTGAATAGGCTACAGAAAAATGGAGACAGGAATTCACATATGTGTTAACTTTAAAAACACATGCAGAACTATTTCAACAAAAAATTGACAAGATTTATAACTCCTACCCTATATCATGCAAAAGGCAAACCAACTATCCACCATGCCTCCTCTGAAGTGCTAGTATTTCTATTCCGTTTGGGTTACTTTTCTCCATCATATTAGAATTAGTAGTCAGAGTCTAGTAGGGTATGTGTTAGTGTCAAAGATTCAGCATTTCAAATGGAAAATTGAACAATGAATCCAATGTGTATGTAAATATGTGCTACACAAAATTATTCCCACTCTCATCCAGAACAATGCCTTGACAATTCCTTCACCCCAAGTAAGACACAATTAGAGGAGAAGATTTAGAAAATCTGTGAATAAATATGTTAAATGGAATATGCTCAGGAGCTCACAACCTTTGAAGTGGTGGAGTAGTTTCCAAAAGTATGGGACAGGGTAAAAACTCCACAAACATGGAGGTCTGCTGGCCTAGAGACTTCTAGAGAAACTGCCTGTGAGTTTGGGCACTTGAAAAATATGTTGTTGTCAGGAGCTTTAGCTTCCTTTCTAGGGAGACCATAAAAGCTTGGTCTGGATCTATGAGACCTGGAGGACATGGTTTCTTATTTCCCAATGTACATGAGGCAGCACTGCTGAATTCTCTTTTTAGGTAAACTGTGGCCACTGGGGGATAAATGTGTGCCAGTGTGCACTGTGAAGCCATATGGTCATCTTCCATTTTCGTGGTGTTTCTTCCTGCTGCACTGGGTGTTTGGTATTTGCTTCACGAAATACAAAGAGTTCAACTGGGTCACAGTGCAAGAGGAAGTTCTGTCATGTATGGTGGGTCAGGTTTTGCAGGAGGATCCAAGAACTAGGATCCTATCCCACATATCTTGCCCCCTTGACCATAGCACCCTGATTCTGAACAATGTCCCGAAACCTCTCCAAATAACAACTTGCCTTTACATGGAAGGTTCTGCTGGCTGCACCATGTCAGTCACAAGGCATTTGAAGCCAATGGAAGATACACATGGCCCCACCACAGATGTTTTATCACATACCTGCCCACCACTGCTCTAACCTACTACTCAACAGAGTCCAACTTACTGGCATCTCTGTTCTACACCATTTACATGAAACCCAGTCAATCAAGGCACTGTCTGGTATATTCATGATCAGCAACAGGACATCAAAAGGTTTTCCAGTGCCACCTGGTGATGGGAAATTCAAAAATTTCATGGTATTTATCTAGCCATTTTTCAAGGATGAATTTGGAGGCACTGTGAGTTTCAATTCTTTCAGGAACCATTAAATGGTTAGGAAGCTCATTTCAATGAAATCTCTGGAGAACACTCATAGGTAAGACTTCCCAAAGAGTGGCCAAAAAATCATATGATGTTATGCCCATTTAGGTCTACAATGTGAGGTCCATATGAGTTTTGACTCTCAACTATGGGTGCCAAGTCTTTCAGAATAAAATTTGTGGTATCCTGGCTGAGAGGCTCAGTGCTCTGTCCAAAGCCACCCTGGGCCTAGAACTCAGTTTCCAAGGGCAACGCTCATGCCTGGCTTCCTAAAATCTCAACACTACTTATGGCAATACTTCTCTGAGGTCAGTTCCAGAACTCAGACTCTAAGGGAGTCACACCAGAGTTCAAGAACATGTGGACCAAGTCATCTCTTCCAACCGCCACCCAAATGACCACAATTTAAACCAAAACACTCCAACGTGGCGCTCATCTTCTTCCATATAGACACTCAGAATAACATATGGCTGGAGTTTTCCATGAGGGGCACACCCCAAGACGGTGTCCAAAATAAGCTCTCTTGCACCTAATTTGCCTAAATTCAGGGTGGCCTGGACACTCTTCTTGTGAACCAGGAGAGATTAAGTAGGCCTCCCGTTAATACTGCTCCGCTTCTTCAATTTGAGGCCAAATGACTGTGGGGTTTGGATTCTTTATGTGAATTGGAGTCTTGAGAAAACCCAAGCAAATATGGGCTAGGCTCTGCAGGGCTTTGAAGAACTCATTTGACCCAAAGGATCCCTAATCTGACTTGATGGAGGTCAGGAAAGTTACAGAGGAAGGCGAGAGACTTCATCCACAAGGACTGCTCTTTTGGCCATTTTGTTTTTGGATGTAAACATGGGATCTTTCTTTAGATCCATCAGGAGCTGAGAATCTAAGACACAGCCTCACACAGGGTAAATAGGCTGATTCAGACACATCCTTTCCAAAGCAATTAAGCAAAGAGCCACAGGTAATGCCCATTCATTTCCATTTGAAAACTGTTTTCTTCAGGCTTCAAAAAGTGGTGGACTGAGGAAAAGACCTTCCTGACATTCAGCGCAACAGAAGAATAGGTAAACAAAAGGCCCCAAGCAGGGTTTCTCCACTGAGACTTTCCTGGTCACACTGATATCTGAGTTTTCTGAGATGCTCACCATTCCCTTCAGTACATGGTCATGTCACAGAGCTTCGAGGTTGTACATATCTTAAACAGAAAACCATGAACCTATTCTGGAGAGTGGCCAGAATTCAGGAATAAAACAGGAACTAAGGAAGATAGCAGGTGTTGCACATCAATAAGGCAAGCTGCAGTCCATTCATAAATAGGGCAGGATGAATGCTGTGAAGCTTTCTACTAGACAGGACATATTCATTGATGCATTCTCTTTTCTAATGTCTACAACCACGGACACAGTGGGATACACAGACATAGAAATTCTCGCCTTGTCAAACGACTTACAAGAAACAGTTCACTCCAAACAAAACAAACTGCCTTTCATACCTATTCTCAGAACATGAGACAAAACCACAAACCCACACCCACACAACAAAGGCACCTCCGTTCCCCAAGTAGGTCTGTGACTATCCGGAGTGTCCTCTGACTGGTGGGCCTTACTATGTTCCCTGGAAATAGCCTGTTCTGTCTCAAATCTAGTCTTTTTGGCCAACTCTGTGAAGTTGTCAGGAGCCAGCGGTGAGCCACTGCCTGCTTTCTCAGGAAAGGCCCCTCTTCATAGCTTTCCTTGCATTTGGCCATCCTTACATCAGTAGGTCCCAAGAAAGACTGAGTCTGTCCTTGGTAAATCAAAATAAGTTTGACCACTGGGACTGGGACTGGGACTGGCTCTGGGTGCCTGGCTTCCTGGATTCCAAGTTCAGAGAGTTCCATCACCAAGGAAGTTAGGTGTGGTCACTTCCTTTTGGAACTGAATGAGGTCACTGCCTTGGCAACAACTTTGTCCTAACAGTTGCTTCCAAGGTTACCATGAGAAGGAGGCTGCTCCTACTTCCTGTGACACTTTCACAGGTCAGAGTGGTATGTCAACCATAGGCATGCAGGAGCAGCTCTCAACACATGCCTGCTTTGGTCCACCTTCTCTACATTAAGAAGAGAGTGGCTGATTCAGACACATCCCTTCATCCTGAGCAGGTTGTTTGCCATGGAAGACTTTTGCTCTCTCAGGTCCTTCTTACTTGCCTACATCTTCTCCAGGGATCATTTCTACGTGGACCTTTGAGGTTTTCAGCAGGTGGAAGATCCTCTATAATTCTGTATTTTAATACCAATTCTGTCCCTGCTCTTCTGTAAAATTAGATTGAGAGAACAGTGTATGGTTAGGATTAATAACAGGTTCAATTTGGTTTAGAAAGGAAACTACACGGTTGAGCAAACAGGGTCCTACAGTTAGCAATAATATGAGGATTTTTAATGGACCGGCCATGGCAGATAAAAGCGTAGTTAATCAGGTCACTATGTGAACCAAGACTCAAACCTCCCTTTTGGGGCCTCTGTCTCTCTTTGACGCTCTTCAAGTCGTTTTCTTAATTTACTCATAGATTCTTTTACAACTCCAGTATTGTCGGCATAAAAACAACATTCTTCCCTCAATGCAAGCAAAAAGGCACCTTTCTCTCATAAAGAGGAGGTCCAACACTCGCCTGCTTTGTAAAACAACTTCAGAAAGAGAGAGGTTAAAATTCCTGTAAAGCTGTGATGTCGGTTTTTAATGTCTTTAAACTTTGGCATATTTCTGCTTCTAATTGTGTCTTTGTTGTGTCTCATGGACTAGCCCACCCCTTCAGCAACTATTATTTCTAATAGGATTGCTAAAGTGAGGGATACAGGTTCCCAGTGGAACCGGGTTGTATGCCCCCTATTTGATCTTTAAATGAACCTAAGTCATGATAGAGAACTCTGGAAAACATCTGCATCATTACATAATTAATCACATATATTGACCATTTTATGAAAACATAAATAACGTTAAAGTGTATAGAATTATACTGTTGTAGGGACGGACAAGGAAAGGGACCTAAGACAGCAAAAAAAACAGGAAAACAGTCTTATTTGGTTGCATCCGGATTTAGAGGGCATTGCTTCTGTTGTAATCAATTAATCCCCTGAACCCCAAGTTTCGGTAGTTTTAGAATTTGTACCCAACATGTAAGGGAAGTGGCTCAGAAGTTCACAGTCTGTAGAAATTCACAGAAATCAGTTTTTGTTTCTGTTTTTGTTCCTCTGTTCTGGGCAAGTTAACTTTTCAAAGACACCTTGGAAAGGGAGAGCTTTTTTGTCTCTTTTTTTTTCTCCCTGCCAGCTGTCACCATGAAGCCCAATTGGTAACTTTTTTATCTTAGAAATCTAGCCATCTCTGTGAAGCCCCAGCTCAAGGCCACAGGCCTTGTTCACATATTTTGTGAAAATCTAGTAAGGCGGTGTCAAGCTTAGGGGTGGTGATTTTTCCAGCCAGTGGCCAAGTAGAACAGGGCAACACGAAAAGTGCAAGTTTATCTACATTGAACTCTTTCAGAGGGACTCTTTTGCTGAAAGACCTAATGTAAGCCTCGGTGAAGACTTCTGGAGAAGGTTATTTAAGACATATCTATGGACCTGGTACAGAGGGGGAAGACGGGGAAGGCGAGGCTGAGAGCAGCTCCGTGGATCTGAAAATGAGGAAGATGAGATGTAAAAGAATAATGGAAAAGGGGTTTGGGATTTTCCTAGAACAAAACTTGAGCAGTAGAACAGGTAGAGCAGAGGTGAAGATGGGAGTGAGTATTCCAAAAAGCCTGTGAGGGACTTTAAATTCTTAGTAACCTGTTTTCAGTGATGACAAAGCAACTTTAAAGGCTATTTTTATTACATCTTGGATAGGGGTCTGAGGGCTCTTCTCAGCTGGTTTGAGCTTTGGTTTAGCTTCTTAGAGGACTTGGTGGGACCTAGTGCAGGCACAGACAGAAAAAGAGAGGAGTGAATGAGTGGAGGGGTACCTCGGTACCTGCTACCTCAGCAAGGGGGCAATGGTCTGAGAACTGGCGGAGGTTTGGGTTTTTGATGTAGTAATTGGAGGGAAGAAATCAGGTTGCTGAGGTGGGAGTGACAGCAGAGAGTCTAGAGCAGAAGGCTGAGGGTGAGGAACTATTGGAGAAGCATAGTACAGGATGTGAGTGAAGGAGGGAAAAGGTTTCCACATAGGGGAATTTTCCCCTTTTGAGCAATTGCCGAAGTTAAAAATGTCACGCAGAATTTGAGGATCTAGAGAACCCTCTGGGGGCCATAGTTTTTGGTTGTCTAATTGGTTATATGGCCAATGCTGTGTACTGAATTTGATGAGGAGTTTGGGTTCCACCAGGCAGCCCCGGTATGCTCACATCCCCATGAATTACACAAGAAGTTGGCTTTCCCCCCACACAGCCATGGCTGTTTGTGGCTTTGATAGTCCGCCGGGCATATATAGTAATCTAGGCTAACCAACCTGAATCTGGCTCGCGTTGCCGTGCATCCATAATGTTTGTTTCAATTATCTATGGTATGGAAGGGATTTAATGGAACTTTAGTGGGATCCTCTTCATTGGGGTTATCTCAATAGGAAAGACCTATACCAAGCTGAAAAATGTCTGGGTGGAGAGATAGCCACCAGGTCCCTAAGGGGGCTGTATGCGAGATAGACCATACTTCTTGTCTAGTAGGATTTCAGATCAGCCTTCACTGCTGAACAGGCTGATGAGGGTTAGGAGTACTGGTGGCCAAGGGGAGAGTCTATAGTCTTGTCCACATAGCGAATACGCAATTTGAAATGGTTACCAGTTTTTTCCAGTTTCCAACCAGAGTCTGGACACAGCGAAGGCTTGAGATGAGAGGCATGGATCCAAAAAGTGATTCTGTCTACTTTTATGGCTGTAGGTGTTATAAGTAGCACCTGGTATATTCCTTTCCAGCGGGGTTCTAGGGATAACACCTGATGTTGTCTTATGTTGACGAAGTCTCTTACTTGATATTGATGTGGAATCCCCTCGTCCCCAGGTTGGTAGGGAGTGGCCAGCTGTTTCCACAGTTATCACTGAGTTCTTTCAATGGCTTTAAGTCTGTCAAGCAAGGGGTGTGGAAGGGATTGTTAGGCCTTAGAGTTGGGAATTAGGTCCCTTACTGGATGATGGGCATCATAGAGAATTTCATAGGGGGTGAGGTTACACAAAGAAACTGAGGGAGTATTTCTCGCATGAAACAGTGCATAAGGCAGGAGCATAGTCCAATCTTTTATGCCGGTCTCTAAGCTTAATTTTGTTAAGGTCTCTTTAATGGTTCTATTTATTTTTTCTACCTCTCCTGAGCTCTGGGGTATATAAGCATAATGTAACTTACAATTAATCCACACCTGACTTACCTGGGCCATGAACACAAGTCCATTATTAGACCCTATTATCTTAGACAGACTGTATCTTGGAAAAATATCTTCCAGGATCTTCTTGAGAACCATTTGCGCCGTTTATTTTATTTTTTTTCTGTGTGTGTGTGTGTGTGCGTGTGTGTGTGTAAGGCTTCAATCCATCCTGAGAATGTATCCACAAAGACTAGGAGATATTTAAGTCCATACCTTGCTGGCTTAATTTCAGTAATGTCCACTTCCCAGAATTGTCCTGGTCTGGTTCCTCGTAGGTGCTTTCGTCTAAGAAACTTGGAAGGGTAAGCATTAAACAATTGACTGACCCGACAGGCTTTTGTTACCAGTTCAATTATTTCCTTTTGCTGTGAGTCAGTTAGTGGAAAACTCTGTTCTTAATCCTACAGGAATGCCTGCAGTTTCTTTGAACCAAGGTGAGTGAGTTGATGTACATTTTTAACGTAGTGTAGGGCTTTCTGTAATTGCAGGCTGAGCTCAGTAAAGTTGAGGCGTTCAATGTCAGTGTCCTTAGATGTTATCTAAATCTTCCTGGTACTTAGGGGTCCATTGGAATTGGGCATCTCCCTTTAACAGCGGGTATAAAGGAGCAGCTAAGGACTCAAACCCATTTATCCATAACCTGCAAAACCCAGCAATCCCAAGAAACTCTTAGTTGTCTGCTGTAAGATGGGGTTGGTATCTGCTCAATGGTTTGTTTTCTGGGCTCAGTGAGCCATCGTTTACCACCCCTAAGGAAATAGTCGAGGAAGATTACTTCTTGTTGGCAAATTGGGCAATTTTGGCCAAAGCTCTATACCCGAGTTGAGCAAGCTCGGATAATAGTGCTTGGGTCCCAGTTCACAGTTTTCCTTGGTGTTGGATGCCAGTAGCAGGTGATCCACATATTGAAGCTGGGTGACTTCGGGGTGTGTAGTTCAGAAATTGTTGAGATCTCTGTGAAGGGCTTCATCAAAGAGAGTGGGGGAGTTTTTGAACCCCTCTGTGAGTCTAGTCCAAGTTAGTTGACTAGACTTTCCGGTTTCTGGGTCTACCCACCCAAAAGCAAACAGCAACTGACTATCTTTATGCAGAGGCAAGCAAAAGAAAGCTTGTTTTAAGTCCAGAACAGTATACCATTTCTGCTCAGGGTTCAGAGTGCAAAGCAGATTGAACAGATTAGGTACCGTGGGGTGAATGTCCTGCAATCTGTTGTTGATCTCTCTTAGGTCTTTAACAGGGTGATAGTCCCTGGTTCCTGGCTTTTTCTTCTAATAGCAGGGGAGTGTTCCAGGCCAATTGACAGGGCCTTAGGACCCCTAAGGCCAGATATTTCTGAATATAGGGCCTTATCCCATCTTTAGCTTTTTATGCTTAGAAGATATTATTTGACATTGATTGGGGAGGCTGAGGTTTTTAACTCCACTGTTATTGGAGGTTGTTTCACGGCCAGGCCTAAAACAGCAGTTTTTGCCCAGGCATCTCGGTAATCTGTTATCCATTTCTGGGGTAGCTTGCCTGTTTGATCAGTCTTGGGGGGTGTGAAGAGTGGACGTTCATCTTCTACTAATATAGTTAAAGCCGTGACTATAGGAGTTTTTACTGAAGGATTTAGAAATTTCATTTGGGGGCCTTCAGGGTTAAAAGTTATTTTGGCCCAGAGCTTGGTGAGCAGATCTCTGCCCATCAATGGGTGCGGGCATTCTGGGATTACTAGGAAGGAGTGATGGATTTTTCCTTTCCCCAGGTCCATGGTCCTCTTAGTAGTCTAAGCCCGATATTTACTGCCATTAGCCCTTTGAACTACAGACCTTTTATTTGATAGACAGCCCAATGGGGCCTTAAGGGCTGAGTATACTGCTCCTGTATTCACTTCAAAGTTTACTGGGGTCCCCTACACTTCGAATGTTACCCTGAGCTAGGGGAAAGAATCTGAGCCCCAACTTTCTTAGTCATCCCCCAGAGTCAGAATGGCTGGCTGGCTTGTCTGTCTCTTTATAGGGCACTCTTTGGCCCAGTGTCCTTTTTTTTTTACAATAGGCACATTGATCTGAGGCCAGGGGTGGCCTGTGGCACGGGCCCAGGTATCGCTTCCTGTCACCTTATGTCTTAATTTCTGGCCTCTTTCTTGTTGTGACCAGGATCTTAGTCAATGCCTTAGTCTTTCTTTTGCTTCTCTCATCCTCCCTCTGCTCCCTTTCTTTTTCCCTGTTTCTCTCTTATAGTATACTTTTTCGGCTTCTCTGACTAAATCTCTCTTTTAACTTTTTTTTTTTTAATATTCATGGCAGCTTCAACAATTAAGGCCATCGTGACAGATGCCTTTTGATCTGCTGCCTGAGGATCGAAAGGAATATATCTCTTATATGCCTCCATAATTCTCTCTAGAAACATAGAGGAAGATTCATCAGGCCTTTTAATAATTTCTCTTACCATGGCCAAATTAGTTGGTCACCTAGCGGCCCCTTGGATACCCGCTATTAGAGCTTGGCAATAATTGGACAGATGCTCCCTATCTTCAAAGGTGTTGGGGTCCCAGTTGGGTTGGTTAAAGGGGAAGGCAGCTTTTATTATGTTGGGAAGTTGTGTTGGACGCCCATCAGGTCCGAGGATATTTTTTTCTAGATTCCAGGAGGTTTTTCTCTCATTCCTCTGTCATGAAGAGAGTCCCTAGGAGTTGTTGGCAGTCATTCCAAGTAGGCAGGTGTGAAAACGTTGGCGAGTTCTCTGAGTTTTTTTAGCCGGGCCAGCTTCCTCCAGGGAAGGAGGCGCTGTGTGTGTCATGGGACAGTCATCTGGAGGGCGCTGGGCCATTCTGGCTTCCTCGAATGGTGGAGAGGCTGAGTCAGCAGCAGGGGAATTACTTACAGGGTTTTGGGGGTTGGGGGACAAGGGCAGAGGATAAGGACGAGTAGAGTCTTGAGACTCAGGGAGAACAGAGGGTGGAGGTTGAGGAACAGAGAGTTTGAGAGATAGAATCATAGGGGAAGGAGTAGGAGTGGGTGCAGGGACAAGGAAAGGCTTCACCCATGGAGGAGGAGATTTGCAGAGGTCCTGACAAGTTAAGATATATGGCTATTGATCTGGATGTCTATGTGGCCCCGGCTGAAAGACAATATCTCAGACTTTTCAAATTAGTGCGAAGTAGAAACATCCTTCTAGAGGCCATCTGACTACAAAGGTGGGTTATTCTGAGACACAGAATCTGCCAGGTCTGGTGTTTTAATGAAAAAGAAAGATTCTGAGCCCTTAAGCAGACTTTGGTCCAGTGATTAAGGGTCAGGGACAGAGGCATTGAAGTGCTCTGTCCCATAATGAAATATACACAGACAGTGAAAGCAACAACACACGACACAGACAAGACAAGAAAATAAAGACAGGCAATGGACGTCCAATACTGAGACCAGGACTGAGTAGCCGGCAAAACCTGATGGGCTGGCAATTCCGAATCTGAAAGAAAATATCACTGAGTCGAGGAGACTATGGTTCCTCGATTTCCCGAGTGAATCCCCCAGGGACATGGCCTGTGGCTCTGTGACATGTGTGTCAGCCACCGTGGGAGAGAGCTCACGCTCTTTACCAATAGCCATTTTGTCAAACCCTAACCTGAATCCTGAAACCAGAAAGAGGGGCCTTATTTACCCCCAGAGCATCCCGTTGGGGGTCTTTCATCTGCAGCTGCCGGATCTCGCTGGGGCCACCAGAAGTAAAGGTCGGGTGAGCATCGATGAAAGAGACCACCAAGAGACTGTATAATGCAACAGCAAAGGGTTTATTGGGAGTCCGGCATGCAAGGGCTCAGAGCTCGCTTGAATAGAGCAGAGAGCCCTGAGAACAGCTTAAGAAGTGCTTATATATTTTCCTTGGAGAGGGCAGGGAGGGAAGTTTATTGATGGGTAAGGGCGAGTGGGCGGTTTGCTTGCAAATGGTTGATGGAGTACATTCTGCAGTTTGGCAGTTGGGGGCAGCACATTCTGGGAACAAGAAGAGCAAACAGTTCTCAAGATTTCAACAGTGTTTTATTAAGCATACAGAAAAACAGGAAGTGACAAGTACCTATTTTATTAACCTTTCAATATAAGTATGAAAACAGAAATCTAGGTTAGATTTGAAGCCCAGAAGTTCATTTGGCCCTTGATTGGTATACTTAGCTTTGAATTACGTTCCGTAGAGATGTCCCAGAAATATGGATATACAATGACACAGGACCTTGTACCTTCTCAGAGGTCAGTTCCAAAACACAGTCTCTAAGGGGAATCACACCAAAGTTCAAGACAAGATGGACTCAATTATCTCTACCAACCGCCACACAAATGACCACAATTAAAACCAAAACACTCCCAAATGGCACTCATCTTCTTCCAAATAGACACTCATCATAACTTCTGGCAGGAGGATTCCATGAGAGGCGCAGCACAAGACAGTGTCCCAAATAATCTCCCTTTCCCCTCATTTGCCAAAAGTCAGAGTGGCCTGGACACCCTTCCTGTGAACCAGGAGTGATCAAATATGCCTGCCATTAATACAGCTCTGTTCTTCAATTTGAGGCCTACTGACGGTGGGGTTTAGATTCTTTATTTGAATTGGATTCATAAGAAAACCCAAGAACCTATGGGCTAGCATCTGCAGGGCTTTGAAGAACTCAATTGACCCAATGGATCCCTTTTCTCACTTAATTGAGGTCAGGAACCTTACAGAGGAATGCGAGAGACTTCATCAACAATGACTGATTTTTTGGCCATTTTGATTTTGGATCCACACATGGGATCTTTCTTTAGATCCATCAGGTGCTGATAATCTAAGCCACAGGCTCACACAGAGCCAAGAGGCTGATTCAGACACATCCCTTTACAATGCATTTAGGCAAAGAACCACAGGTGATGCCCATTCATTTCCGTTTGAAAACTGTTTTCTTCAGGCTTCACAAAACGTGGCCTGAGGCAAAGACCTTCCTGACATTCAGGGCAACAGAACAATAGGTAATCAAAAGGCCCTTTGCAGGGTTTCTCTACTGAGACTTTCTGGGTCACAGTGATATCTGACTTTTCTGAAATGCTTGCCAATCTCTTCAGCTATCCAGTACATGTCCATGTCACAGTGCTTGGAGGTGGTACATATCGTGGATGCAAATGCATGAACCTATTCTGGAGAGTGGCTAGATTTCAGGAAGAAAACAGGAACTTAGGAAAATAGCAGGTGTTGCCCATCGATAAGGCAAGCCCTAGTGCATTCATAAATTGGGCAGGATGAATGCTGGGAAACTTTCTACTTGACAGGAAACATCCATTGATGCATTCTCTTTTCTAATGTCTACAAGCACGGACACAGTGGGATACACAGACATAGAAACACTCGCCTTGTGAAACAACTTACTAGAAACAGTTCACTCCAAACCAAACAAACCGACTTTCCTGCCTATTCTCAGAACATGAGACAAAACAACAAACACACATCCACACCCACAAAGGCACCTCCTTCCCCAAGTAGGTCTCTCACTCTCCAGAGTATCCGCTTACTGCTGGGCCATACTATGTTCCCCCGATATGGCGTTTCCTGTCTCAGATCTGGTCTCCTTGTCCAACTCTGTGAAGTGGTCAGGAGCCAGCTGTGAGCCACTACCTACTTTTTCAGGAAAGGCCCCTCTTCAGAGAAATCCTGGCATTTGGCCATCCTCACATCAGTAGGTACCAAGAAAGACTGACTCTGTCCTTGCTAAATCGAAGCAAGTGAGACACTGGGACTGGGACTGAGACTGACTCTGTGTGCCTGGCTTCCTGGATCCCAAGTTCAGAGAGTTCCATTACCAAGGGATTGAAGTGAGGTCACATCCTTCAGGAACTGAATGAGGTCACTGCCTTGGCAACCACTTTGTCCAAACAGTTGCTTTCAAGCGTACCATGAGAAGGAGGCTTACCCTATTTTCTGTGGCACTTTCACAAATTAGAATGGTATATCAACCATAGGCACCAAGGAACCGCTCTCCACACAGGCCTGATTTGGTCCATCTTCTTTATATTTGGAAGAGAGCCTTTAGTCCAGGGAGCACTGCAGTGAACCTCTGCACTAAAACTATTAGCAAGCACCTGATGGAGGACGCCTCCATAGGTAAGTGGCTCCTTTATAACATCTTATATCTGGTTAAGGGAGATCTCTTCTGATGACAGAGATGTGGCACGGGGAGGCTCACATATAATTCTGTCCAGGACAGTAACGAGAATCTTTCTGTCCTCTGTTCTGTTCTGTAGGGAATTCCTCTGGAACTGTAGAGAGGTGCCGACGGGCACGCACGCGCTCCTACCCTGGAGCTTTAGCAAGATGTTGCACTCTTCCCCTGTTTCTGTGTTTAGGCGCTGGGTTTCTGTTTTTTTGTGTTCTGTGTTCTATTTTTTGGTTTTTTGTTTGTTTGTTTTTGTTTGTTTTGTTGTGTGATTTTGGTGGTAAAAACTTAAGTATATTGGACATGAAAATCAGAAAGAAAGAGATTAAGCCTGACACCCCTTTGGACTGTGTTTTAAGGAACTGCAATGAACTTTATCCCCCATTGTAAAGCAGGATGATAGAAGCCCCTAGCTGGCTGCCTGGAGCACACCCATTGCAGAGGGCTATGCCTGCTGGGGACCTAAGAACTGAGTATCTCCCAGGTAAACAAGTGAAACTCCTTTAAAACCCCTTGTCCCTCCAGATAAAGAGAGTCACAACTTTGGCAGAGTCCCCTGTGTTTCTCCTTTGTTAGCCAAGCAATAAAACTCCTTTTTTCTTTTTCTCAAAACCCAGTCCCCATTATTAAATTTGTATTAATTGGCTTCAAGGTCAGGAACCAAACTTTAAGTTACAAATCTTGTACCCACCCTCCGCCCCTGAACTTTGTGAGAGCTATCTACTGAAATGTTAGGAGATAGAGCATGCTTGATGTGGAACTGAATCAGAGGAGCTAATCCTGTATGTAAAAGGGGAAACTGAGGGACTCCCAGCAGCTGCCAAAGCCCTGTTGATTCAGGGAATTACCTCCTTCCTTCCCTGCACTGTAAGGATTATGCCACCTCTGTCTTCTTAAAAAAAGAGAAAAAGAAAAAGGTGACACTAAATGCAGTAAAGTCACCATGGAGACACTTTATTTTACATTTCAGGTTGCCCTTCTGTGAAAACATCTGGTCCCCTTGTGGGGACATCTATGGTGCCACTGCTGTAGGAGATTTTTCTCTTATCTGCTCTGGTTTAAAGGGTTCTGTATGACAGCCATAGTCTGGACCTCCATTCTGTCTGTATTGTGTCTTTGTTTCTGGCCCTTTAAGGCATCTGCAATAATGTGTTGATATTATAAATTGTTTTTGGGGAATGATCTTAGCTGAATGTGTGTCTAAATGATGATGTTTTATTTTAACAATCTGGAAACTGAATGGGTTTTTGAAGCATTGCACAATCTTGCAGTAAAAAGTCGGGTTTAGGTAATTGTTTAGTTTATGATTTCAGATAATTCATGCCAGAGAACTTAAATACTTAGGATGGATAACTGAAGAACTCTACTTCCAAGTTGGCAAGAAACTTCCCAATCATACGGTCTTTTTTTTTTTTTTCACCAATTTTGAATTGGGTAGCCTGGGAAAATGTCACTGTGTGTACCAGTGCATTAATTTGGACATAAATAGTAAATCATAGTATGGTGTCTGTTGACAAAACAAGATGTAAAGATATAAAATTTTGTGAATTGTATCTTAAACTTGTATCATAATTTTCAACATCTGAACCTGAAAATTATGGTTAAAATGCCTTAGTCCTGAGATGTCTGTTCAGAATAGCAGTTTTTTTGCTGCTCCTTCCAGACCTCAGTCATGACTTATGTTGAAATGCAAATGAAAGAAGCCTGCAAGCTTTGTAGGAGAGTGATTTGAGGTCTAAGGGAAAAAAAAGGTAAATTGTATGTTATTTACTAATTACTGGCAAGTCATTTTTTCTAGGACTCTTATTTTTTTTCTTAGATACTTTATGTTTTTTGACCTCATGATTTTGAGCATACAGACCTAGGTTAATGTTTTTCTGATCAGTTCTATCTTTGACCAACTGTGGACTTTTTGAAACATTGCAATAAAGATTTCAACTACGAAAAGCTACAAGGCCTTTACTATTATTATGTGTGCACAAATTGTTATGTGTTGTATGTCTATATATACATATGTCCGTATATCATATATATGATACACAAATTAACATATATAAGGAGCGCTCATAAAAAAATAGCGCTCGTAAAAACAAATTTTAAAAAAGTGGATCCAAAGATCTTTAATTCACGTGATTTAAATGTTTCAATTTAAATTGGATAAAGAGATAAAAACAAATGTCTTTAAATTTAAGCTTACAAAGTTTTCTAGGTGTTCAAACATCTAACAAAATATTAACATCTACAAAATGTCTAATATGCCTTGGCTCTAGTACCTTTCCTTCAACATAAAAATGGTTTACACTGTTCAATACATTTCTCTAACTTTTTGATAAATAAGTAAAGTAAATTTGATATGGGATTACTCATTCATGAGTACTTTTGTTAGATATCTGATTGATTTACTAAGATCTGTATTTTTTTTAGTAAACTCTGTATAAGATTGTAAAAATCAGTCATGTGTTAATGAGACAAAAATTTCTTAAAACATAAGTTTCCCCATAACATTGAGTTTATTAAGATTTATGTTTTCTAGAGCAAGCAACCATAAAAATTAAACAACTGATTAAATAAAAACTGTTATTTTAGAGCACTGTACTGCCATTTCTTTAAAAGCCAAACTTGATTAATGTAGAAACATAAATGTAATTGTTATGCTATTAATGTTTTCATATCTTACAGGTATGCAAGTCTGTAAGGTAGAAACGTTTAAAGAGTATTATATCAAGCTGGTGCTCTGAAGTTGTGTGGTAAAAAATATATTGTGGATTTATTTACCTGTTATCAATAAGATATGTAAATTTTTATGTTACTTTTTACATTGGGGAACAATTTAAATGTATTTTTAAGTTAATTAGAGCCTAATCTTTGTAAAGGTTAAAAACTTTCAGCATTTCTTTAATTCATGTTTTAAATGTGATATCATATGGTGTTAGCTAATGTTCATGTGACCTCAAACAATTTATTTAAACATTGTCAAATGATATTTAAAAATAAAGATCAGCTTTAGAACTAAAATAGTTAAGATTTATAAAGAGACCTGCCTTACCTGAGATAAGGCTGTGTGTCCCATCTTACTACATGTGAGAATGACTATGAAACCATTAGGTCAGATAATATTTCTTTAAAGTTATGTTAAAAAGTTTTTTTTTTTATTGTCAATATTCCTAGGATCTCAAACAGGGGATATAATGTATAATTCAGCCAAAAAATTCAGGGAAGATATTACATGAACTAAGTATTTTTACTTTTGTTAATTTTAGTTTGAAATTTTCTTATAAGTCATCTAAAGATTCCCTGTTAGTGTTTTACAAATGTGTTGCTTTAAGAACACAACATGGGTTTATTCAAGATAATAAGTCATCAACTACAATACAGACAGAATAATACAGATCCCAATTAATAAAAAGGTAATTATAAAGTTATAGACATTAAAGCCCAGTACTCTAATGTAAGGCTGTTAAAATTTATTTGCTGGATTTTTAAGATTAGGATTTAAAATGAATGTTAAATGAAAAGGGCCAAGAAAACCAATATTTGGCTCTTGCCCTCTGAGTCAGTCTGAATCCAGGGAACAGGGGACTTCTCTAAAGAGCTTTGCAACTCTGAGCCACATAACCTCCTGATCAGGGAGAACAGAAAGCCAATCAGTGCATTTGTTACAAAGAGGAGAGTCATCATAGAAAGGAGACATCCATGATGCTTCTGAGGGAAGCCAAATGGTCAAGCAAGACCTGGACCCACCTAGCGCAAATGGCACTAGCAGAACTGAGAATCTCTTCTCAAGTTTCCCCAGAATTGATTCCCACAAAAGCTCAGATGACTGTTAACAATAGATAGAAACAAAAGTCAGTTTGACTGCTTCATCTTAAACACTTAGCAAAGACAGTTAAGACCAAAATACAGCCACTCCTGGGCATTTTAAATAATAATAATAATAATAATAATAATAATAATAATAATAATAATAAATTTTTAAGGTATGCACTTTATCTTATCCTCCCAAAATAAGTAAGACTGGAGGCTACAAAGAAGGATTCTCACACAGGAATGCCTAATACTTATAAAAAGAGACTATCAAGAAGAGCTGCCACAGGCAGAAGTTTTCAGTTTAAGACCTACAGATATTCCTAACCTACACAGGTAGGCTTGGTGTTTGCTAGTACGATTATCCAGCCCTGAGTAACAGAATTAAAGGTTTCTCTATTAGACGCAGAGGTCATACTAGTAAAAGGATTTTTACAAGATCAGATGACATTAAATTATTAAACTGTGTCTTATTGGGAGGGCCAACTGTAACACTTAAAGTTAAATATTAAGTTGACAGTCCTGATAATTGGGGATATTAAAGACTGGTGAGGGAATTTCTATACAGTGACATGTTCCAGCTGCTGCAACATTTATTCAGTACTCATGGTTTTTGTTTCACTCATAGAAGAATCCATTCACAGATGACTTTACAACCTGTTCTTCCCCAACCTGACTTCAAACCGAACTGACTTCTAAAGGGCAACTCATGTCTTTCAACTGACTTCTAATAGGCAACTCATGTCCCTCATGACGAGCCCACTCACGTCACCCTGTCTCAGGACAGAAGAAGAAAAAATTAGTGATACCACTCTTTTTACAACAATGGAGAGAAAGATAAATAGACTATCAATATAAAAAATTAATTAAGTCAGGTAAAATCAGGGAGATCGGTTTTGGGTGAGTTGTAAAAATTTGGAGACTCTTATCTGAAGGATTAAAATTTCCTCAGTGCTCTTCCCATAATCTATCAAAGATTTGAAAGGGACACAGAGAAAAGGGGGAAATTGTAGACCCAACCTGATCTTTTATTAAAATTGGGAGCCATCATGCCACAAAGCCATGAAAAGATAATTTTGGCTTTACCATAAATTACTTCAAATTCTGAACCTGCGTGGAATGCCTACCCACGCCTGGAACTCACGCATGCCCAGCTCTCTGACCAGATAGCAGCCCTCTCTGAAACTTTAGTGACACATCATAAATATTTGCCTTCTCTGGCCAGACAACAACCCTCTCTGAGGCTCTAATGGTCCTCATGAATTCTGATGTAGGGACAGCAAAAAAATTGTAAACTACCTTTAATGTGATGTTTATCAGAGTTCTGTTATCTGTAACCCCCCTTTTGTGTAACTTTCTGGGCTATAAAACTGGGCTGTAGGAAAGCTGGGGATGCTGTCTTGTTCCCACCATTTTGGGAGGGAGAGGCAGCACGGCCGGTGGAAATAATAAGCTTAATTTTATTTGATTTTAATTTGAGTCAGTGGTCTTTTCTAGCGTCCTGGTCTAACAGGTAAACACTCCAAAGACGTGGAGCTCTGCCGGCCTAAAGACTTCTTGAGAAACTTCCTCTGAGGTTGGGACTTGAAATATATGTTGTTGTAAGGAGATTTAGCTTCCTTTCTAGTGACACCATAAAAGCTGGGTCTGCATCTACGTGACCTGGAGTACATGGTTTCTTGTATTCTAATGAACATGAGGCAGCAGTGCTGAATTTTGTATTTGTAGGTAAACTGTGGCCACTTGGTGCTAAGTGTCTCCCCGTGTGAACTGTGAAGCCATTTGGTCATCCTCCACTTTTCGTGGTGTTTCTTGCTGCTGCACTGGGAGTTTGGTATTTGCTTCATGAAATACAACGAGTTCAACTGGGACCCAGTATTGGAGGGAGTTCTGTCACTTGTGGTGACAGAGAATGCACCAACCAGGCTTCTATCTCACAAAGCTTGCCCATTTGTCCATAGAAATCTGACTCTGAACTTTGCCCAGAAACCTCTCCATGTAACAAGAAGGGTCTGCTGGCTGCACCATATCAGTCACAAGCCATTTTGAAGGCAAAGGAAAATCCTCCTGGCCACACCACAGATGTATTATCACACACCTGCCCACCACTGCAATAGGCCCACTACTCAGCAGGGTCCAACTTACTGGCATCTTTGTTCTACCGCATTTTCATGAAACCCCGTCAATCATGGCATTCTCTTGTACACTCATGATCAGGAAAAAGACATCCAAAGGTTCTCCAGTGCCACCTGGTTAAGGGAATTTCAAAAATTTTATTGTATTTATTTAGCCATTTTTCATGGATGAAGTTGGAGGCATTGTGGGTTTCAGTTCATTCAGGAACCATTAAATGGTGAGGAAACTCATTTCAATGAAATCTCTGGAGAAATCTCACAGGCAAGTCATCCCATAGAGTGGTCAAAAGGTCACATGAAGCCAGGCCCATTGAGGTCTTCAATGTGACGTCCATGGGTGTTCTGACTGTCAACTATGGCTGCCACATCTTTCAGAATAAAATCATGTGATATCTTAGCTGAGATTCCAAGGCTCTGTGGAAAGTCACCCTTCTTTTTTGATCTCAGTTTCCAAGGGGAAATCCAATGCGTGGCCTCCTAAAATCTGAACACAGTTCATGGCAATATTTCTCTGAGATCAGTTCCAGAACTCAGACTCTAAGGGGAATCACACCAGAGTTCAAGCCCAGGTAGACCCTGTCATCACTTCCAAGCACTACACAAATGACCACAATTAAAACCAAAACACTCCCACAAGGCCCTCATCTTCTTCCATATAGACACTCATCATAACCTGTGGCTGGAGGTTTCCATGAGGGGCTCAGCCCAAGACAGTGTACAAAATAAACTCCCTTGCCCCTAATTTGCCTAAAGTCAGGGTTGCCTGGACACCCTTCCTGAGAACCAGGAGTGATCAAATAAGCCTGCCATAAATACTGCTCTGCTTCTCCAATTTGAGGCCTACTGACTCTTGGGTATAGACTCTTTATGTGAATTGGAATCATGAGAAAACCCAAGCACATATGGGCTATCATCTGCAGGGTTTTGAGAACTCATTTGACACAAAGGATCCTTATTTTCACTTGATGGAGGTTAGGAACGTTACAGAGGAAGGCGAGAGACTTCGTCCACAATGACTGCTTTTTTGGCCATTTTGGTTTTGGAAGCACACGTGGGAACTTTCTTTAGATCCATCAGGTGCTGAGAATCTATGCAACAGCCTCACACATGGCCAAGAGTCTGATGCAGACACATTCCTTTCCAAAGCAATTAAGCAAAGAGCAACAGGTGATGCCCATTAATTCCCCTTGAAAACCGTTTCCTTCAGGCTTCACAAAGGAGTGGCCTGAGGCAAAGACCTTTCTGACATTCAGGGCAACAGAACAATAGGTAAGCAAATGGCCCATTGCAGGGTTTCTCGAATGATATCTGAGTTTTCTGAGATGATCCCATTCCCTTCAGCTATCCAGTACATGGGCATGTCACAGAGCTTGGAGGTGGTACATATCGTGGACACAAAACCCTGAACCTATTCTGGAGAGTGGCCAGAATTCAAGAAGACATACAGGAACTTAGGAAGATAGTAGTTGTTGCCCATCCATTAGGCAAGCCACAGTCCATTCATAAATTGGGCAGGATGAATGCTGTGAAGTTTTCTACTAGACAGGACACATCCATTGATGCATTCTCTTTTCTAATGTCTACAACCACGGACACAGTGGGATAAACAGACATAGAAACACTCGCATTGTCAAAAGACTTACTAGAAACAGTCCACTCCAAATCAAACAAACCGACTTTCCTATATATTCTCAGATCATGAGACAAAACCACAAACTCACACGCACACCCACAAAGTCAACTCCTTCCCCCAAGTAGGTCTGTGACTATCCGGAGTGTCCTCTGACTGATGGGACATACTACGTTTCCCCGAAATGGGCTGTCCTATGTCATATCTGGTCTCCTTGGCCAACACTGTGAAGTTGTCAGGTGCCAGTAGTGAGACACTACCTGCTTTCTCAGGAAAGGCCCCTCTTCAGAGCTCTCCTGGAATTTGGCCATCCTCACATCAGTAGTTACACAGAAAGACCGATTCTGTCCTTGGTAAATCCAAACATGTGTGGCCACTGGAACTGGGACTGGGAATGACTCTGGGTGCCTGGCTTCCTGGATCCCAAGTTCAGAGAGTTCCATCACCAAGAAAGTTATATAGGTCACTTCCTTCAAGAACTGAATGAGGTCACTGCCTTGGCAACATCTTTGTCCTAACAGTTGCTTCCAAGTGTCCCAATAGATGGAGCCTGCCCCTACTTCCTGTGACACTTTCACAAGTAAGAATGGTATATCAAACATAGGCACCCGTAAACAGCTCTCCACACAGGCCTGGTTTGGTCCATCTTCTCTACATTAAGAAGAGAGAGACTGCTTCAGACACACCCCTTCATCCTGACCTGTTTTTTTTTTTTTTTTTTTTTTTTTTTTTTTGTCATGAAAGATGACTTTAGCTCTCTCAGGTCCTTCATAGCTTTCTATATCTTCCCCAGGGTTCACTTCTGCATGGACCTTTGAGGTTCTCAGCAGGTGGAAGATCTCTTACATTTCTATATAAGACCAACTTTGTCCTTGCTTTTCTGTAAAGTTAGGTTGAGGAAACAAAGTATGGTTAGGGTTAATAACATGATTGATTTGGGTTAGGAATCATTCTGCTGCATGAATAATGGTATTGGGAACCTGCAATATTTATAATTATATATAGAGGTGAAATATATGTATGAAAACACAAATCTAGGTAAGATTTAGCCCAAAAGGGCATTGGATCCTTGATTGGAATACTTTACTCTGAATTATGTTGTGCACATGTGTCTCAGATAAATCTATACATAATGGCATAGGACCTTGTACCTTGGATAATTGAATGTCGAAGAGAACATCCAGTCAAAAAAGGATAGTTGGTAGAATTAGGAAGATACTTGATAGGATTAGAAAAAAGAGTCAGTATAGGATTTGGACAAAAAGTTCTTTAGCAATAGGGTTTCAGGTAGACAGAAAATGTAAATGTCAGCACATTTGAAGAGTCAGTCACAATGATGAACTGGGGAAAATATGTAGGAAAGCAGATATCATTAGAGACATTAGGAAATCAGGCAAATGATGAAGTGATTGATAGGATTAGACATTTTCAACAGGCTTGAGGTTGAATACATAATCTTAGGAAGAAACAAATATGTAGTCACCAATAGGATTGACATTTGAGAGCATTAGGCAACATGGACATGGGTGATTTTCATAATCCATACTCACATTCCATTTAGGCTTTGGTACAATTGTAAGTGTGACTTTGCATTTTGTGGCCAGAATATTACTGTGATAAAATGTATATGTAGATCAGGTGACATGAGTATTTCTTGCACCATTTCTGGGAGCAATATTTAGAAGAGATATAAATTAGTATTGGGGGCACAAATAGGTGTACCATGTGTGAATATATAATATAACTGATTCCAACTTTAGAAATTGGAATAAATTGATATCTGAAAATACACAGTAAATGTTATATTGATATACATACATTCATTCCAACAAGTTATACATCTAATGGTAATATTAGGGTTGTGGTTTATCATAAAGTGTGTGAGTTTTGCTTCAAAATTGATTATGGAAATCGAAAATAATGTGTTTGGAAAGAAGTCTCATGAAATGACCAGTCAAAAGCAAGGAGGAATACATGTGTACTGAAGCAGGAAGTGATTGAATGTGTTTCAAATGTCTTTAAATTTGTGAACTTATGGATGAAATGTTTATACTATGATGTACAAAAACTGAAGAAATAGTAATGTACCAGTGTTAAATAAAATGAACGTCAAAATACACATCATGCCCCATTGGAATCTACAGGCATTGATGTTAAATTGGGTCAGTTACTGTAGAAATATAAGGATTTGTTTGCACCATTCAGTGAAGTGAGTTTTCAGTACTAGAAAACAAATATGTATTTCAGGTGGATGAATAGTTCTGAAAATAATCGTATGAAAATTTGATTATAAAACCACATAAATGAGCATGAGTGAATTATTAAGGGAGTGTATAATAAGACACATATATTTTATATTTGGAAATATATATATATATATATATATATATATATATATATATATATATATATATATCACAGAGAAACATTAGGAAGTAGCAATATATATGCCAATCAAAATTCATCGTGAAATATATATCATCCACCGATCCAAAAATATTAATTTTACTGAACATGGATTTATGTATAATGTTGTTCAACTAAAAATCTCACTCATAGTTTGAATTTTCAGTTCCAAAAGCGTTTAGGAGGAGTGATCTCTTCTCATACTTTGTTTCTGCCAAGTTAGCCACCTCACAAAAATGTACGTGTGATACCAGGTATGATTTTATATGTGCATATAAAAATACATGTGCTGAATTGGCTACAGAAAAAAGGAGACAGAAATTCACATATGTGTTAACTTTAAAAACACATGGAGTACTATTTCAACAAACAATTGACAAGATTTATAACTCCTACACTATATCATGCAAAAGGCAAGACCAACTATACACCATGCCTCCTCTGAACTGCTTGTATTAATATTATGTTTGGGTTATTTGTCTCCATCATATTAGGATTAGTAGTCAGAGTCTATTAGGGTATGGGTTACTGACAGGGATTCAGTATTTTGAATGGAAAATTGGAAAATGAATCCAATGTGTATGTAAATATGTGCTAGACAAAAATCTTCCCAGTCTCATCCAGAACAATACCTTGACAACACCTTCACCCCATGTAAGACACAATTAGAGGAGAAGAGTTAGAAAATCCATGAATACATATCTGGAATGGAATGCGATCAGGAGTTCACAACCTTGGAAGTGTTAGAGGAGTTTCCAAAAGTAAGGGACAGGGTAAACACTTCAAAAACATGGAGGTCTGTTGTCCTAGAGACTTCTTGAGATACTGCCTGTGAGGTTGGGCACTTGAAATATATGTTGTTGTCACGTGCTTTAGCTTCCTTTCTAGTGAAACCATAAACCTGGGTCTGCATCTATGTGACCTGGAGGACATGGTTTCTTATTTTCCATCCGTGGGTGGGCCCCTTGCTTAAGAGCTCTGGCTACTGGACAAATTTTAAACAAAGAAGCCTCCAATCTGACTTTTGGGGCCCCTTGAACTATCTACTCCCCACATCACTTGAAAGATCTTTTACATTAAAAGGGCCTTCAAACCCTCCCTACATCCAGAGTTCTGTCGCTCCTCACTTCCTTTCTGGAAAACCCTAATATTTTTTTCCTCCCCTGCTCTGCACTGAACCCTGCCTCACTGCTCCCAATGACTCCCATGTCTCACACACCAACTCATAATTGCTTGGAAAACTTAGATGATTTCCTCCCCTGTCATTCTTCCATTTCTGAGAGACCACTCACCAAGCCTGACCTTATCTGGTTTACTGACAGCAGTTCCTTTAGGCAGAATGGAACTAATTACTCTGGATACGCTGTATTTTCAGCCACTGAGATTATAGAGGCCAAAGTTTTGCCTTCAGGAACTACAGACCAGCAGGCTGATTTTATAGCATCCACTCGTGCCTGCCTTCTAGCACAAGGCAAATCCCTCACCCTCTAAACTGATTCAAAATATGTCTTCCATATCTTATTATCCCATGCTGCAATTTGAAAGAAGCGAGGCCTACTTACCACCAAAGGTAATGCGATCACTAATTCAGCTCTTATAACCAATCTGATAGAGGCCTCCCACTTACCCACCCAGTTGGGAGATGTCCATTGTAGGTCCCATCAGAAAGACGGCTCTCTTATCACTGAGGGCAATGCCAAAGCTGACCAGGTGGCACGAATGGCTCCTACCACTTCCAATCATGGCCCCCATGGTGGACATATAATGGCCACTTTAGACAGCTCATCTGAAGCCCATACTTCTTTCAGTAAGAACAAGCATCTTTTCAAGTTCCTTCATACTCTATTCCTTTCCAATTCTCAGTCTTTGACCCTCTTTTTACAGAGTTTCTTCTTCCTCACTCCCTCTGACAAGCCATGCTACAGAATATAGCCTCTAATTGTCAGATCTGTCAGCGGACCAACCCTCATACTCCTTTAAGGCCAAAACGTTTCCCTTCCCAACAAGCCCGGGGACACATTCCCTCTGCTGACTGGCAGGTAGACTTCACCAACATGCCCACAGTATGGCACACTAAATACCTCCTTGTCTTTGTGGACACTTTCTCTGGTTTGGTTGAGGCATTTCCCACTTCCAATAAAAAGGCTTCCACTTTAGCTTCAATCTTACTGACAGACATCATCCCCAGGTTTGGTATGCCCACTTCCCTACAATATGACAATGGCCCTGAGTTTACTTCTAGGATCACACAAAAGGTCTCTCAAGCCCTCTCCTTCAAGTGGCATTTCAACTGTCCATATTTCCCCCAGGCTTCAGGGAATGTGGAAAGGGTAAATCATACTCTAAAGGAAGTCCTTACCAAATTGACAATGGAATTAAACATAGACTGGGTCAAACTCCTTCCCTTGGCTTTGCTTCGAATCAGAGCTCTCCCTAAGAAACCATCTTTACTGTCTCCTTTTGAGATAATGTATGAAAGACATCTTATAACCCCTGCGTTGGTCATTTCACAAGGACCTCTCACCCGAGATTTGTCTTTGCCTCTCTTGCTTCATCTCCGCTCGGAACTCTGGAAATATCAGGACTGGCTTCTTCCGGACACAGTCTCCTCTCCAAACACTCCTCCCTTAACACCTGTTAGTCTAGTCAATTATAATACCCCAGAGGAGAAAGGGACTCTTGCCCCAAAATGGGAAGGCCGCTATCCTGTCATTTTCTGTACCCCCACCACCGCCAAACTCTCCTTACCAGACAACCGTCTCACTCCCTGGAATCACATGTCTAGGTTGAAGCCACATCACCAGGAGGCCCCACATGCTGAAGACAGGGCCACCCCTGAGGAACTCCAAGAATCACCTCCTGAACCTCCCCTTTACTCCTGCTCTCCACACCCATCTCACCCATTTAAGTTGCTGCTCACACGGTTTTCCTTGCAGCCCAATTCCTCTTAAAGAAGGCACAATGAGCTCTCCCAACACCCTAGTCTTCTCTAACTGCTTGTTTTTTGTGCTCTGCTTATTTTCTGTGCTCTGTCAGGACTGGTCTTTACCCTCCTCACCTACCATGCATTTATTCACTCTTCGGGAATGATACTCAGAACATGGCATGCAGAAGGTCCGCGGAGTGGATGCAACTACTTGCTTCACCCACAACTGCACCTCTATTTCCCTAAAATTGTCACCTTCAAGGACCTTCGTCCCTGGTAGCTGGAACTGGCCTTTCATTTGCTTCCTTTTTGAACAAACAAAAGATTATTGTCATTGGTGGCCTGAGATATATAATGGGTGCCCCTATTGGTCATGCAGGTTCCATGATGAACGTGGTAGCTATTCTTACCACTCACTCGGTTACCTTGAAGGGTGGACTTCTAGTTACATAAAGTGGCATAAAGGCTCTTCATCCAATAACAATGGATGGTATACTTTAGATAAACCTGACCCCAAGGCCAAACGTTGGGGCTATGTTGAGTTTGCTGTCTATGCTCAGACAATCTCAGTCAGACCCACAGGGTGGATGACTATTGGCCGCACCCTGATTACGCCACCTAAGGCAACCATCCAGGTAGTCAAACACATTAAGGACTCAGAATCAAAACTTCGAGATCGTATCCATAGCTCATCCAAAGAGGATTCAGAGCCTTCAACCCCCTCAGGTCCCCCTCCCGCATGGCTCAATTTGCTACACCAAACGTTTTGATTATTAAACTCCACCCGTCTTTCTTTGCCTACTTCTCAGTGCTTTCTCTGTGCTTCACTTAGTCGTCCACTTCTAGCAGCAGTCCCATTAGCGGCAGAAAATATTCCAGCAAAACCCTACAATTTCTCTAAAAAGGACAACCCCTACATGTGACACGTATCGCACTGTGGGAAAGTTATTCCACCAATACTTTATTTCCTTTCATCTGTTTCCACCTGCCAATAATGAATCCTTTACCCGTTTGTTCCTTGAGCTACAACACCCCATAGAGCCCTGTGTTTAGGCAACCTGAACATTTCCTCTGGTGTAATGGGTCTTTAAGTACCTCAACGATCAATGTCTCTGGCACCTGTTTCTTGGTTACTGTAGTTCCTCAGCTATCTTTGTATACTCCCACCGAATTCCGACAGTTGGCCCTACCTTCCCGCACCCGTAGGGTAGTCTTTCTGCCGGTTCTGGTAGGCCTCATTTTAACAACCTCAGTGACGAGTCTCGGACTCTCTGGTGGAGCTATAGGTCATGCTCTATGGGCATCCAATGACCTTCAACAAAAACTGCAGGAAACACTCAATACCATGGCTGAGTCTCTGGGTTCCTTGCAGCGGCAGGTTACATCATTGGCACAAGTGGCTTTACAGAACCAAAGGGCAATTGATCTTCTCATTGCAGAAAAAGGGGTTACATGCCTATTCCTCAGAGAGGAATTTTGCTATTATGTTAATGAATCTGGGCTAATAAAAAAAATGTTGTTAAATTGCAGGAATTATCGACCCAATTGCTCAAACATACCTCCTCCAATCCCATCATGGGGTTCTTCCAATCCTATCTTGCCATGTACTTACTACATATCTTGGGGCCCCTTATTGGGATGCTCCTTTTTTGTGCTTTCTTGCCCGGCAAAATGAAGTGCCTTCAAACCCAACTGCAAAAAATTCCTAATCAAACTTTCAACCAGCTTTTGCTTAGGCACTACCTGCCTCTGATGACCGATGAACCCCCAACATCTCCAAGAGAACAGTAACTCAGTGATGAAGCTCACTACCAGGCATGATGGAATGCAATGGGTATCAGACATCGGGAGACAACGAGCTCTGAGAACCTCTTAATCTGCCATCCTGGATTCATGAGTCTTTACCACCTTCTAAGATTTCTCATGGCCCTTGGCCTCTTCTATGTCAGTCCCCCAACATGGAACTTCTGCCAAAAAATGACATTTCCTTTAATTTTTATCTTCATTCTGTTTTTATTTGCTCTGATCTTCTTCAGGTGCTGGTGACGCCATGTCCAGGCAACGCTTCCAGTATTTCCTAGAGTCTCTGTTACAGGACCAGTGGCTGATACCAACAATCTCTTCCATCCAGGACTAGTTCCATGCCATCGACAACTTTGGCTTCAGGGAACATTCATTGACTTCACCCCTACGAAAGTAGCTGTCTATAGCCACTGGGTTTTATTTCTGGGTGCCATGATAATCCCAAACCTGCTCCCTGAGCATTCCTCCACTTCTCTTTCTAGGCCCCACACCACCCCCACACAGCAGGAAGCAGCCGGATCTGACAAATGACGCCCCACTTCCTAAGAAAACAAAAAGGGTGGAATGTTGGGAAAAGAATAAATGGCAGCCATACCCCAGAGAAAAACCTCAACATGGCGCCTAAGGACTTCTTCTTCCTACATTCTTCATTTCTGCAGTGGCGCAAAAAGTTCCCACCCTTGTGAACTCTCATGTCAGCACCAATTTCAAATCTCACTTGTGGGGAAACTTAGCCCCAATGAGAACTAATTCCTGGGCTCTGGAGCTGATATCTGAAAGAACTTGCCAATAAACGGGTTGCTGCCATTTATCTAAGCCCTACCATCTCCCCCTTAGTTCTATATAAGCACACAGCTTTGAGCAATAAAATTGGAATTCTCCCGGTGAAGTGTCATTGCGTGGGGAATTATTTCACTCATGATCAGCTACAGGATATCCAAAGGTTCTCCAGTGCCACCTGGTCATGGGAATTTCAGAAATTTGATGGTATTTATTTAGCCATTTTTGAAGGATGAAGTTGGAGTCACTATACGTTTCAATTAATGCAGGAACCATTATGTGGTGAGGAAGCTCATTTAATTAAAACTCTGGAGAAATCTCACAGGCAAGGCTTCCCAAAGAGTGGCCAAAAGGTCACATGAAGCCAGGATCATTGAGGTCTACAATATGAGTTCCATATGTGTTTAGACTCTCAACTATGGCTGCCAAGTCTTTCAGAATAAAATCATGTGATATCCTGGCTGAGATTCTCACTGCACTGTGGAAAGACACCCTGGCACTCGATCTCAGTTTTCAAGGGCGCTTCTCATGCGTGGCCTCCTAAAATCCCAACACATTTCATGGCAATACTTCTTTGAGGTAAATTCCAGAACTCAGTCTCTAAGAGGAATCATGCCAGAGTTCAAGCCCAGGTGGATCCAGTTATCTCTTCCAACCGCCAAACAAATGACCACAATTAAAACCAAACACTCCCACATGGCCCTCATCTTCTTCCATATAGACACTTATCATAACCTCTGGCTGGAGTTTTTCATGAGGGGTGCAGCCCAAGACAGTGTCAAAAATAAGCTCCCTTGCCCCTCATTTGCCTAAAGTCAAGGTGGCCTGGACACCCATCCGGTGAACCAGGAGTGATCAGATAGGCTAGCTGTTAATACTGCTCTGCATCTCCAATTTGAGGCCTACTGACTGTCAGGTATAGATTCTTTATATGATTTGGAGCCATGAGAAAACCCAAAAACCTATGGGCTAGCCTCTGCAGGGCTGTGCATAACTCATTTGACCCAAAGGATCCGTATTCTCACTTGATGGTGGTCAGGAACCTTACAAATGAATGCGAGAGACTTCATTCACAATAATTGCTCTTTTGGCCATTTTGGTTTTGGATGCACACATGGGATCTCTCTTTATATCCATCAGGTGCTGAGAATCTAAGCCACAACCTCACACAGGGCCAAGAGGCTGATTTAGACACATCCCTTTCCAAAGCAATTAAGCAAAGAGCCACAGGTGGTGCCCATTCATTTTCATTTGAAAACTGTTTTCTTCAGGCTTCACAAAGGGGTGGCCTGAGGCAAAGACCTTCCTGACATTCAGGGAAACAGAACAATTGATAAGCAAAAGGCCGAAAGCATGGTTTCTCAACTGAGACTTTCTTGGTCACACTGATATCTGTGTTTTCTGAGATGCTCGCCATTCCCTTCAGCTATCCAGGACATGGCAATGTCACAGAGCTTGGAGGTGGTACATATTTTGGACACAAAACCATGAGACTATTCTGGAGAGTTATGAGAATTCTGGAAGAAACAGGAACTTAGGAAGGTAGCAGGTGTTGCCCATGGATAAGGCAAGCTGCAGTCCATTCATAAATTGGGCAGGATGAATGCCGGGAATCTTTCTACTATACAGGACATATCAATTGTTGCATTCTATTTTCTAATGTCTACAACCACGGACACAGTGGGATACACAGACATAGAAACACTTGCCTTGTCCAACGACTTACTAGAAGAAGACCACTCCAAATCAAACAAACCGTCTTTCCTACCTATTCTCAGATCATGAGACAAAAACACAAAATCACACCCACACCCACAAAGACACCTCCTTCCCCCATGTAACTCTGTGACTATCCGGAGTATCCTCTGAGTGGTGGGCCATACTATGTTCCCCCAAAATGGCCTGTCCTATCTCAGATCTGGTCTCCTTGGCCAACTCTGTGAAGTTGTCAGGAGCCTGCGGTGAACCACTACCTACTTTCTCAGGAAAGGCCCCTATGCAGAGCTCTCCTGGTATTTGGCCATCCTCACATATGTAGGTACCAAGAAAGACTGACACTCTCCTTGGTAAATTCAAACAAGTGAGCCTACTGGGTCTGGGACTGGACTGGCTCCGGGTGCCTGGCTTCCTGGATCCCAAGTTAAGAGAGTTCCATCACCAAGGAAGTGAGGTAGATCACTTCTTCAGGAACTGAATGAGGTCATTGCCTTGACAACCACTTTGTCCTAACAGTTGCTTTCAAGAGTCCCATGAGATGGAGGCTGCCCCTACTTCCTGTGACACTTTCACAAGTTAGAATGGTATATAAACCATGGGCACCCGGGAACAGCTCTCCACCTAGCACTGTTTTGGTCCATCTTCAATACATTAAGAAGAGAGAGGCTGATTCATAGACATCCCTTCATGCTGACAAGGTTGTTTGCCATAGAAGATGACTTTTCTCTCTCAGGTCTTTCGTAGCTGCCTACATCTTCTCAAGGTATCATTTCTGCATGGACCTTTGATGTTCTCAACAGGTGGAACATGCCCTACATTCCTGTATTTTAAGAGCAACCCTGTCCCTGCTGTTCTGTAAAGTTCGATTGAGAGAACAATGTATGGTTTGGGTTAGTAACATGTTCAATTTGGGGTTAGGAATCCTTCTGCATGACGAATAATGGTATTGGGAAACTATGATATTTACAAGAATATATAGGTGAAATATAAGTATAAAAACAGAAATCTAGGGAAGATATGAAGTCCAGAAGGGCATTGGGCCCTTAATTGGTACACTTAGCTTTGAATTATTTTCTGCAAAAATGTCTCAGATAAATCTATATACAATGGCATAGGAGCTTGTACCTTGGATGATTGAATGTCGAAGAGAACATCCACTCAAAAAGGGATAGTCGGTAGGATTAGGAAGATAGTCAGTAGGTTTACAAAGAAGAGTGAGAATAGGATTTAGACCAAAAGTTCTTAAGCAATAGGGTTTCAGGTAGACAGTGAATGTAAATGTCAGCACAAGTGAAGAGTCAGTCACAATGATGAACAGGGGAAAATATGTAGGAAAATAGATATAAAGAGAGACATTACTAAATCAGGCAAAGTATAAAGTGAGTGATAGGATTAGACATTTTCAACAGGCTTGAGGTTGAATATATAATCTTAGGAAGAAACAAAAATGTAGTCACCAATAAGATTGACATTTGAGAGCATTAGGCCACCTGGACATGGAAGGTTTTAGTAATCCATGCTCACTTTCCATTTAGGCTTTGGTACAAACTTAAGGGTGACCTTTGATTTTTTTGTCCAGAATATTACTGTGATAAAATGTATACATAGATCAGGTGACATGAGTATTTCTTCCACCATTTTTTGAGGAATATTTTGAAAACGTATAAATTAGTATTGAGGGTAAAAATAGGTGTACCCTGTGTCTATGAATATAGAGATAATGCATGAATAGATCATACAGTTAATAAATAATATAACTGTTTCCCCTTTAAATAATGTATTGAATTGATATCTGAAAATATATAAGAAATCATATATTTTTTAAATTAATTATTATTGTAGGTTGTTCAAAACATTACATAGTTCTTGATATATCATATTTCACACTTTGATTCAAGTGGGATATGAGCTCCCATTTTTACCCCATATACAGATTGCAGAATCACATCAGTTGCAGAACCATTGATTTACATATTGCCATTCTGGTGTCTGTTGTATTCTGCTGCCTTTTCTATCCTCTACTATCCCCCTTCCCCCCTCCCCTCCCCTCTTCTCTCTCTACCCCCTCTACTGTAGTTCATTTCTCCCCCTTATATTTTCCTCATTTCCCCTCACATCCTCTTGTATGTAATTTTGTATACCCCTAAGGGTCTCCTTCCATTTACATGCAATTTCCCTTCTCTCTCCCTTTCCCTCCCACCTCTCATCCCTGTTTAATGTTAATCTTCTTCTCATGCTCTTTGTCCCTACTCTGTTCTTAGTTACTCTCCTTATATCAAAGAAGACATTTGGCATTTGTTTTTAAGGGATTGGCTAGCTTCACTTAGCATAATCTGCTCTAATGCCATCCATTTCCCTCCAAATTCTATGATTTTGTCATTTCTTAATGCAGAGTAATACTCCATTGTGTATAAATGCCACATTTTTTTTATCCATTCGTCTATTGAAGGGCATCTAGGTTGGTTCCACAGTCTTGCTATTGTGAATTGTGCTGCTATGAACATGGATGTAGCAGTGTCCCTACAGTGTGCTCTTTTTAGGTCTTTAGGGAATAGACCGAGTAGGGGAATAGCTGGATCAAATGGTGGTTCCATTCCGAGCCTTCCAAGAAATCTCCATACTGCTTTCCAAATTGGCCGCACCAATTTGCAGTCCCACCAGCAATGTACAAGAGTACCCTTTTCCCCACATCGTCGCCAGCACTTGATGCTGTTTGACTTCCTAATGGCTGCCAATCTTACTGGAGTGAGATGGTATCTTAGGGTGGTTTTGATTTGCATTTCTCTGACTGCTAGAGATGGTGAGCATTTTTCCATATACTTGTTGATTGATTGTATGTCCTCCTCTGAGAAATTTCTGTTCAGGTCCTAGGCCCATTTGTTGATTGGGTTATTCGTTATCTCATTGTCTAATTTTTTTAGTTCTTTGTATATTCTGGATATTATGGCTCTGTCTGAAGTGTGAGGAGTAAAGATTTGTTCCCAGGACGTAGGCTCCCTATTTACCTCTCTTATTGTTTCTTTTGCTGAGAAAAAACTTTTTAGTTTGAGTAAGTCCCATTTGTTGATTCTAGTTATTAACTGTTGTGCTATGGTGTCATATTGAGGAATTTGGAGCCTGACCCCACAGTATGTAGATCATAGCCAACTTTTTCTTCTATCAAATGCCATGTCTCTGATTTGATATCAAGTTCCTTGATCTACTTGAGTTAAATTTTGTGCATGGCGAGAGAAAGGGATTCAGTTTCATTTTGTTGCAAATGGATTTCCAGTTTTCCCAACACCATTTGTTGAAGATGCTATCCTTCTTCCATTGCATGCTTTTAGCCACTTTATCGAATATAAGATAGTTGTAGTTTTGTGGATTGGCTTCTGTGTCCTCTATTCTGTACCACTGGTCCACCCAACGGTTTTGTTACCAGTACCATGGTGTTTTTGTGACTATTGCTCTGTAGTATAGTTTGAAGTCTGGTATAGCTATCCCGCCTGATTCACACTTCCTGCTTAGCATTGTTTTTGCTATTCTGGGTCTTTTATTTTTCCATATGAATTTCATGATTGCTTTCTCTATTTCTACAAGAAATGCCGTTGGGATTTTGATTGGCATTGGATTAAACCTATAGAGAACTTTTGGTAATATCGCCATTTTGATGTTGTTACTTCTACCTATCCATGAACACGGTATATTTTTCCATCTTCTAAGATCTTCTTCTATTTCTTTCTTTAGGGTTCTGTAGTTTTCATTGTATAAGTCTTTCACCTCTTTTGTTAGGTTGATTCCCAAGTATTTTACTTTATTGAGGATATTGTGAATGGGGTGGTTGTCCTCATTTCCATTTCAGAGGATTTGTCGCTGATATACAGGAATGCCTTTGATTTATGCGTGTTGATTTTATAGCCTGCCACTTTGCTGAATTCATTTATTAGCTCTAATAGTTTCTTTGTAGACCCTTTTGGGTCTGCTAGGTATTGAATCATGTCATCTGCAAATAGTGATAATTTGAGTTCTTCTTTTCTATTTTTATGCCTTTATTTTCTTTCGTCTGTCTAATTGCTCTGGCCAGTGATTCGAGAACTATGTTGAACAGAAGTGGTGAGAGAGGGCATCCCTGTCTTGTTCCAGATTTTAGAGGGAATGCCTTCAGTTTTTCTCCATTCAGAATGATGCTAGCCTGAGGCTTAGCAAAGATTACTTTTACAATATTGAGGTATGTTCCTGTTATCCCTAGTTTTTCTAGAGTTTTGAATATAAAGGGATGCTCTACTTTGTCGAATGCTTTTTCCGCATCTATCGAGATGATCATATGGTTCTTATTTTTAAGCCTATTGATGTGGTGAATAACATTTATTGGATTTCCGTATATTGAACCAACCTTGCATCCCAGGGATAAATCCTACCAGATCATGTTGCACAATTTTTTTGATATGTTTTTGTATCCGGTTCGCCAGAAGTTTATTGAGGATTTTTGCATCTAGGTTCATTAGAGATATTTTTCTGTAGTTTTCTTTCTTTGAAGTGTCTTTGTCTGATTTAGGAATCAGGGTGATGTTGGACTCATAGAATGAATTTGGAAGTTCTCCCTCTTTTTCTATTTCCTGAAATAGCTTGAAAAGTATTGGTATTAGTTCCTCTTTAAAGGTTTTGTAAAACTCTGCTGTATACCCATCCGGTCCTGGGCTTTTCTTAGTTGGTAGTCTTTTGATGGTATCTTCTATTTCCTCAAATGATATTGGTCTGTTTAGGTTGTCAATATCCTCCTGACTCAATCTGGGCAAATCATATAACTTAAGAAATTTATCGATGCCTTCACTATCTTCTATTTTGTTGGAGTATAAGGATTCAAAATAATTTCTGATAATCTTCTGTATTTCTGAAGTGTCTGTTGTGATATTGCCTTTTTCATCCCGTATGCTGGTAATATGAGTTCTCTCTCTTCTTCTCTTCGTTAGCGTGGCTAAGGGTCTGTCGATATTTTTTATTTTTTCAAAGAACCAACTTTTAGTTTTGTCATTTTTTCTATTGTTTCTTTCGTTTCGATTTCATTAATTTCAGCTCTGATTTTAATTATTTCTTGTCTTCTACTTCTTTTGCTGTTTTTTTCTCTTCTTTTTCTAGGATTTTGAGTTGAAGTATTAGATCATTTATTTGTTGGTTTTTTCTTTTTTTAAGGAATGAACTCCAAGCAATAAATTTTCCTCTTAGAACTGCTTTCAATGTGTCCCATAGATTCCAATATGTTGTGTCTGTGTTTTCATTTATCTTTAAGAATTTTTTAATTTCCTCCTTGATGTCTTCTATAACCCATTGATCATTCAGTAACCTATTGTTCATTCTCCAAGTGATGCATGATTTTTCCTTACTTCTTTTATCGTTAATTTTCAATTTCATTCCATTATGATCAGATAAGATGCATAGTATTATCTCTACTCCTTTATATTGTCTAAGAGTTGCCCTGTGACATAATATATGATCTATTTTTGAGAAGGATCCATGTGCTGCTGAGAAAAAAGTGTAACTGCTTGATGTTGGGTGGTATATTCTATATATGTCAATTAAGTCTAGGTTATTAATTGTGTTATTGAGCTCTATAGTTTCCTTATTCAACTTTTGTTTGGAAGATCTGTCCAGTGGTGAGAGAGGTGTGTTGAAGTCTCCCATGATTATTGTATGGTGGTCTATTAGACTCTTGAACTTGAGAAGTGTTTGTTTGATGAACATAGCTGCACCATTGTTTGGGGCATATATATTTATGATTGTTATGTCTTGTTGGTGTATGGTTCCCTTGAGAAGTATGTAGTGTCCATCTTCATCCCTTTTGATTAACTTTGGCTTGAAATCTATTTTATTTGATATGAATATGGCACTCCTGCTTGTTTCCAAAGTCCATATGATTGATATGATTTTTCCCAACCTTTCACCCTTCAGTCTAAGTATATCTTTTCCTATCAAATGCGTCTCCTGAAGGCAGCATATTGTTGGGTCTTGTTTTGTGATCCATTCTACTAGCCTGTGTCTCTTAATTGGTGAGTTTAAGCCATTAACATTTAGGGTTATTATTGAGATATGGGTGTTCTTCCAGCCATATTGGTTTATTTCTGTTACTAAACATGGTTTGTTTTCCTCTTTGATTATCCCCCCCCCCCTTTACTGTACTACCTCCCGCTGTTGGTTTTCATTGACATTTTCCATTTCCTCTTCCTGTAATATTTTGCCGAGGATGTTTTGAAGAGATGGTTTTCTAGCTGCAAATTCTTTTAACTTTTGTTTATCATCGAAGGTTTTAATTTCATCTTCCATCCTGAAGCTTAATTTCACGGGATACACAATTCTTGGTTGGAACCCATTTTCTTTTAGTGTATGAAATATGTTATTCCAGGATCTTCTAGCTTTCAGAGTCTGTGTTAAAAGATCAGCTGTTATCCTGATTGGTTTACCCCTAAATGTAATCTGCTTTCTTTCTCTTGTAGCTTTAAAATTCTCTCCTTATTCTGTATGTTGGGCATCTTCATTATAATGTGTCTAGGTGTGGATCTCTTATGATTTTGCACATTCGGCGTCCTGTAGGCTTCTAGGATTTGGGATTCTGTCTCATTCTTCAAGTCTGGGAAGTTTTCTCGTATTATTTCGTTGAATAGATTGCTCATTCCTTTGGTTTGGACCTCAATACCTTCCTGTATCCCAATGACTCTTAAGTTTGGTCTCTTTATGTTATCCCATATTTCTTGAATGTTCTGCTCATGGTTTCTTAACAGCTTTGCTGAGCTGTCTATGTTCTTCTCCAGTTGAAATACTTTGTCTTCATTGTCTGATGTTCTATCTTCTAAGTGTTCTACTCTGCTGGTAGTATTCTCAATTGAGTTTTTAAGTTGGTTTATTGTTTCCTGCATTTCCAGGATTTCTGTTTGTTTGTTTTTTATATCCTCTATCTTCCTGAATAATTGATCTTTTCCTTCTTGGATTTGTTTTATGTAATTCATTGTCGAAGTGGTCGAAGTGGTCTTTCATTGTCTGATTTTGCTGTCTAATGTCTTCCTTGAGACTCCAGATCATCTGAAGCATGTATATCCTGAATTCTTTATCTGACATTCCATCTGCTGCAGATATTACCTCTTCTAAAGTTGAATTGACCTGCATTGCTTGTGGTCCTTTTTTTCCTTGTCTTTTCATACTGATCGCGTTTCTTTCTGCTTGGTGAAACTGTTGTGTTATTGATTTTTCCCCCTATATATTTATATTGCTTTTGTATAGCTGCATCGTCTCCCTTGCAGGCTTTGGTGGTGGTTCTGCCCCTCCTTCAATTGAGGCAATGTGCCTACCACGCCAGGAGGCCGCTGTGCCTGTACTTTCGATGGGCCTGTTCTTTCGGTGGTCACAGGTCCGCCTACCTTGCAGGAGTGAGCAGCGGTTTTGCCCCTCCGCTGGCCACTAGGCCTGTTCTGTCTGTCGGTTGCAGGTCTGTCTCCCCTAAAAGGCGCTGGTGGCGGCTCTGCCCCTCCCCCAACCGGAGTGATGTATCTGGCGGGCCACTGGGCCTGTTTTGTCGGTGGTCACGGTTCCGCCTACATTGCATGCACGTGGAGCAGCTGTGTCCCTCTGAGAGTTGCTGAGCCTGACCTGCTGGTGGATGGCAAGTGTGCCTACCTTGCAGGCGCAGGGGTGGCTCTGCCGCTCCGTGGGTCACTGGGCCTGATCTGCTGGTGAGTTGCAGGTCTGCCTAACTTGCAGGCGCCCGGCGGCTCTGCCCCCTCCCCCAACCGGGGCGGGGCGATGTGTCTGGCCGGCCGCTGGGCCTGTTCCGTTGGTGGTCACGGTTCAGCCTACCTAGCAGGCACGTGGGGCAGCTGTGTCTCTCCGCAGGTTTTTGGGCCTGACCTGCCGGTGGGTCACAGGTCTGTCTACCTTGTAGGCTCGGGGGGTGGCTCTGCCGCTCTGTGGATTGCTGTGCCTGTTCTGCTGGTGGGTCGCGGGTCCGCCTACCTTGCAGGCACCCGGCGGCTCTGCCCCTCCCCCAACCGGAGCTATGTGTCTGGCGGTCCACTGGGCCTTTTTTGTCGGTGGTCACGGTTCCGCCTACCCTGCACGCGCGTGGAGCAGCTGTGTCTCTCTGAGAGTTGCTGGGCCTGACCTGTCGGTGGGTGGCAAGTGCGCCTACCTTGCAGGCCCGGGGGTGGCTCTGCCGCTCCGCGGGTTGCTGGGCCTGATATGCTGGTGAGATGCAGGTCTGCCTAACTTGCAGGCGCCCGGTGGCTCTGCCCCTCCCCCAACCGGGGCGGGGCAATGTGTCTGGCCGGCCTCTGAGCCTGTTCTGTTGGTGGTCAGGGTTCTGCCTACCTAGCAGGCTCGTGGGGCAGCTGTGCCCCTCTGCAGTTTCTTGGGCCTGACCTGCCGGTGGGTGGCAAGTGCGCCTATCTTGCAGGCCCGGGGGTGGCTCTGCCGCTCGCTCCGCAGTTGCTGGGCCTGATCTGCTGGTGAGTCGCAGGTCTGCCTACCTTGCAGTCGCCCGGCTGCTCTGCCCCTCCCCCAACCGGGGCGGGGCGATGTATCTGTCCGGCCTCTGGGCCTGTTCTGTCGGTGGTCAGGGTTCTGCCTACCTAGGAGGCTCGTGGGGCAGCTGTGCCCCTCCGCAGTTTGTTGGGCCTGACCTGCCGGTGGGTGGCAAGTGTCCCTACCTTGCAGGCCCGGGGGTGGCTCTGCCGCTCCGCGGTTGCTGGGTGTGATCTGCTGGTGATTCGCAGGTATGCCTAACTCGCAGGCGCCCGGCGGCTCTGCCCCTCCCCCAACCTGGGCGGGGCGATGTGTCTGGCCGGCCGCTGGGCCTGTTCTGTTGGTGGTCACGGTTCAGCCTACCTAGCAGGCACGTGGGGCAGCTGTGCCCCTCCGCAGGTTTTTGGGCATGACCTGCCGGTAGGTCACAGGTCTGCCTACCTTGTAGGCTCGGGGGGTGGCTATGCCGCTCTGTGGATTGCTGCGCCTTTTCTGCTGGTGGGTCGTGGGTCCGCCTACCTTGCAGGCGCCCGGAGGCTCTGCCCCTCCCCCAACCGGAGGGATGTGTCTGGCGGTTCACTGGGCCTGTTTTGTCGGTGTTCACAGTTCCGCCTACCTTGCACACGCGTGGAGCAGCTGTTTCATTAGTGCCTGGGCACACTCTTCTTGTTGGCCTCCCTCAGGCCCTAAGTTTGTAGAGCTTGGGGCTGAGAACCCCCAGCCAATTTGCTTACCTTCTGGTAGCCACGCCCCCGTATCTGGTGCAAGAGACCTAAGTTGTCAGCACTGGTGGGAGCGGTAGCCGTGAGTCCCACGCCGAGGCGAGTCGGTGCAAGAGACCTCAGTTGTCAGCACTGGTGGGAGCGGTAGCTGGGAGTCCCGCGCCGCGCAGCTCCCGCCGGCTCCTGTGCCAGCGCTGCCTCCGGGTTTTCTTGACTACCACGCCGGCAGGTCGCTGGACCTGTTCCGGGCCCGGGCGGCGGCTCTGTTCGGCCCCTCTGGCCTCCACAGTATTCAGCAGGACCCGGACCGAGAAACAGTTTCAGCGGGTTCTTTATCACCGGGCCAAAACAGTTCCGGGAGCCAGAATTCGGCCTCTCCGGACTTGGTGCATGCTCCGACAAGGATGGTGACGTCAGCTCTCCAAGATGGTGGCCGCTGGCTTCCTCCGTGGTCTGACTGGTGTGGAGAACCAAACTGGACCGTTTCCTTTCCCCGTCTCCAACCCAGAATTCAGCTCCGAGCTCAGCAAATGCCTAGCTGGCAGGAGCCCACAGAATCAGGATCGCTGTATCTCTGCGCCACCAGCCTGTCGTTTCCCAGCGCGCGCCGCAGACTCCAGCCATGGGGTGATCTGCCGAACAAGCAGCGCTCCATACAGATGGACAGATCGCTCGCATTTGAGCCCCTGAAGCTGATCCTCGTGCGATGAAAATCCTTCCACTAGATTTTGGAGCACCCCAATTTTGCTGGAAATTCCTAACAAGATAGCTTTTAGCCGTTCTAACTCGTCATTTTCCCTCACAGTGACGCAGTACACGGAGTTACTGCACTCCCTTTGCGGCCATCTTGCCTCTCAAGAAATCATATATTGATATAGAATCATTCATAACAACTAGTTATACGTCTAATTGTAATCCTAGGCTTATGGTTTATCATGAAGAGTGTGTGAGTTTTGCTTCAAAAGTGATTATGGAAATCAAAAATAATGTGTTTTGAAAGAAGTCTCATGAAAAGACCAGTTTGAAACATGGCAGAACACGTGTTTTCTGAAGCAGAAAGTGATTGAAAGTGAAATATATGCCTATAAATTTGTGAACTTGTGGATGAAATATATATCCTATAATGTGCACAAACTGAAGAAATAGTAATGTACCAGTGTTGAAATAAAAATGAACTTCAAAATACTTATCATGTCCCATAGGAATCTACTTGCATTGATGTGAAACTGGATCAGTTACTGTAGAAATATTAGGATTCATATGCACCATTCACTGAAGTTAGTTTTCAATACTGGGAAAAAAATACGTATATCAGGTGAATGAATATTTCTGAGAATAATCTTGTGAAAAGTTTTTTTTATAAATCCACATACATATTCATGAATGAATTTAGGGAGTGTACAATAAGACACATATATTAAATATTTTGAAATATCTGGAGAGAATATATATATATATATATATATATATATATATATATATATATCCACACACAGATTTTAAAAATTAGCAATATATATGCCAATCGAATTACACCGTGAAATACATATCATCCACAGATCCAAAAATATTCATTTTACTGGATATGGATTTATGTATAACTTTTTTCAACTAGGAAGCTCACCCATAGTTTGAATTTTCAGTTCAAACAGCGTTTAGGAGGAGTGATCTCTTCTCACACTTTGTATCTGCCAAGTTATGTAACTCACAAGAATGCACGTGTGATACCAGGTAGGATTCTATATGTGCATATAAAAATACATGTGCTGAATAGAATACAGAGAAAGGGAGACAGGAATTCACATATTTGTTAACTTTAAAAGCACATGGAAAACTATTTCAACAAAAAATTTACTAGATTTATAACTCCTACCCTATATAATGCAAAAGGCAAGTCCAAGTATACAACATGCCTCCTCTGAACTGCTTGTATTTCTATTCTGTTTCGGTTATTTTTCTCCATCATATTAGGATTAGTATTCAGAATCTAGTAGGGTATGTGTTAGTGTCAGGGATTCAGTATATCAAATGTAAAATAGAAAAATGAAACCAATGTGTATGCAAATATGTGCTAAACAAAATCTTCCCACTCTCATCCAGAACAATTCCTTGACGTTTCCTTCCCCCAAAGTAAGACACAATTAGAGGAGTAGACAAATAAAATCTGTGAATATTATGCTCAGGAGTTTACAACCTTGGAAGTGGTAGAGGAGTTTTCCTAGTATGGGACAGGATAAACACTCCATATATATGGAGCTCTGCTGGCCTAAATACTTCTTGAGAAACTGCCTCTGAGTTTGGGCACTTGAAATATATGTTTTTGTCAGGAGCTTTAGCTTCTTTCTACTGAGACCATCAAAGCTGTGTCTGCATCTATGTGACCTGGAGGACATGATTTCTTATTTTCCAATGAACATGAGGCAGCAGTGCTGAATTCTCTCTTTGTAAGTAAACTGTGGCCACTGGGGGCTAAGGGTATTCCCATGTGGACTGGGAAGCCATTTGGTCATCCTCCACTTTTCGTGGTGTTTCTTGCTGCTGCACTGGGACTTTGGCATTTGCTTCATGAAATAAAAGAAGTTCAACTGGGACACAGTTCTGGAGGCAATTCTGTCATGTGTGGTTGGTCAGGGTCTGCAGGAGAATGCACCAACCAGGCTTCTATTCCACATAGCTTGACCACATGTCCATAGCAACCTGATTCTGAACATTGCCCGGAAACATCTCCATATAACAAGAAGCCTTTACATGGAAGGGTCTGCTGGCTGCACCATGTCAGTCACAAGCAATTTGGAAGCCAATGGCAGATCCACATGGCCCCACCACAAATTTTTTATCACACATCTGCCTACCACTGCTCTAGGCCCACTACTCAGCAGGTTCCAACATACTGGCATCACTGTTCTACACCATTTTCATGAAACCCACTCAATCAAGGCACTGTCTTGCATATTTACGATCAGCAACAGGACATCCAAAGTTTCTCCAGTGCCACCTGGTCATGGGAATTTCAAAAATTTCATGGTATTTATCTAGGCATTTTTCAAGGATGACGTTGCAAGCACTGTGGGTTTCAATTCATTCAGGAACCATTAAATGGTGAGGAAGCTCATTTCAATGAATGCTCTGTAGAACTCTCACAGGCAAGGCTTCCCAAAGAGTGGCCCAAATGTCACATGAAGCCAGGCCTATTGAGGTCTACAATGTGACGTCCATGGGTGTTGTGACTCTCAACTATGGCTGCCAAGTCTTTCAGAATTAAATCATGTGATATCCTGGCTGAGATACCCAGGGCTCTGTGGAAAGCCAACCTGGGCCTAGATCTCAGTTTCCAAGGGTGATTCTCATGGGTGGACTCCTAAAATCCCAACAAAATTCATGGCAATACTTCTCTGAATTCAGTCTCTAAGGGGAATCACACCAGAGTTCAAGCCCAGGTGGTCCAGGTCATGTCTTCATACTGGACATAAATGACCAAATTTAAAACCAAAACCCTCCCATATGGCCCTCATCTTCTTTCATATAGACACTAATCACAACCTCTGGCGGAAGGTTTCCATGAGTGGCGGAGTCCAAGAGAGTGTCCAAAATAACTCCCTTGCCCCTCATTGGCGTAAATTCAGGGTGGTCTGGACACCCTTCATGCGAAACAGGAGTGATCAAATATGCTAGACGTTAATACTTCTATGCTTCTCCAATTTGTGGAAAACTGAGTGTCAGGTATATATTTTTATGTGATTTGCAGTCATGAGAAATCACAAGCACCTCTGCAGGTCTTTGAAGAACCCATTTGACCCAAAGGATCCCTATTCTCACTTGATGGAGTTCAATAACTTTAAAGAGGAAGGCGACAGACTTCATCCACAAGGACTGCTTTTTGGCCATTTTGGTTTTGGATGCACACATGGGATCTCTCTTTACATCCACCAGGTGCTGAGAATCTAAGCCACAACCTCACACAGGGCCAAGAGGCTGATTCAGACACATCCCTTTCCAAAGCAATTAAGCAAAGAGCCACAGGTGATGCCCATTCATTTCCATTTGAAAACTGTTTTCTTTAGGCTTCACAAAGGGGTGGCCTGAGGCAAAGACCTTCCTGACATTCAGGGGAACAGAACAATAGGTTAGCAAATGGCCCAAAGCAGTGTTTCTCCACTGAGACTTTCCTGGTCACACTGATATCTGAATTTTCTGAGATGCTCACCATTCCCTTCAGCTATCCAGTACATGGCCATGTCACAGAGCTTGGAGGTGGTACATATCTTGGTCACAAAATCATGAGCCTATTTTGGAGAGTGGCCAGAAATCAGGAAGAAAACAGGAACTTAGGAAGATAGCAGGTGTTACCCATCCATAAGGCAAGCCGCATTCCTTTCATACATTGGGCAGAAAGAATTCTGGTAAGCTTTCTACTAACCTGGACACATCCTTTGATGCATTCTCTTTTCTAATGTCTACAACCATGGACACAGTGGGATACACAGACTTAAAAACACTCGCCTTGTCAAATCACTTGTTAGAAATCGTCCACTCCAAACCAAACAAACTGCCTTTCCTACCTATTCTCAAAACATGAGACAAAATCACAAACACACACTCACACCCACAAAGTCACCACCTTTCCCAAAGTAGGTCTCTGACTATCGGGTGTGACCTCTGACTGGTGGGCCATACTATGTTCCCATCAAATGGCCTGTTCTGTCTCAGATCTGGTTTCCTTGGCCAACTCTGTGAAGTTGTCAGGAGACAGCGGTGAGCCACTTCCTGCTTACTCAGGAAAGGCCACTCTTCAGAGCTTTCCTGGCATTTGGCCATCCTCACATCAGTAGATACCAAGAAAGACTGACTCTGTCCTTGGTAAATCAAAAGAAGGGAGACCACTGGGACTGGGCCTGGGACTAGATTTGTGTGCCTCCATGCCTGGATCCCAAGTTCAGAGAGTTCCATCACCAAGAATGTGAGGTGAGGTCACTTCCTTCAGGAACTGAATGAGGTCAATGCCTTGGCAAGCACGTTGTCCTAACATTTGCTTCCAAAGGTCCCATGAAATGGAGGCTGTCCCTAATTCCTTTGACACTTTCACAAGTTAGAATGGTATATCAAACATTGGTAACCGGGAACAGCTCTCCACAGAGGCCTCGTTTGGTCCTCCTTCTCTACATAAAGAAGAGAGAGGCTGATTCAGACACATCCCTTCATGCTGACCAGGTTGTTTGCAATGAAAGATGACTTTTGCTCTCTCAGTTCCTTCATAGGTGCCTACAACTTCTCTAGGGATCATTTGCGCATAGACCTTTGAGTTTCTCAGCAGTTGGAAGATCCCCTACATTCTTGTATTTTAAGACCAACTCTGTCCTTGCTCTTCTCTAAAGTTAGATTGAGGGAACAGTGTATGGTTAGGGTTAATAACAGGTTTGATTTGGAATAGAAATCATTCTGCTGGATGAATAATAGTATTGGGAATCTGCGATATTTTCAAGAATATATAGGTAAAATATATGAATCTGAAAACAGAAATCTAGGTAAGATTTGAAGCCCAGAAGGGCATTGGGCCCTTGATTGCGGTATTAAGCATAGGACCTTGTAACTTGGATGATTGATTTTCAAAGAGAACTTCCAGTCAAAATGGATAGTCAGGAGTATTAGGAAGATAGTCGGTATGTTTATAAAGGAGAGTGAGTATAGGATTTGGACCAAAAGTTCTTTAGCTATAGGGTTTCGGGTATTGAGTGAATGTAAATGTCAGCACATGTGAAGAATTAATCACAATGATGAACTGGGGAAAATATGTAGGAATGCAGATATCAATAGAGACTTTAGGAAATCTGGCAAAGTATAGTCGGTAGTGAAATGTTAATAAAATAGATTCTTGTCACTTCCTGTTTTTCTGTATGCTTAATAAAACACTGTTGAAATCTTGAGAAGTGTTTTCTAAACTTTTTCCCAGAATGTGCTGTCCCCAACTGCCAAACTTCAGAATGTACTCCCTCACCCAGTTGCACGCAAACTGCTCACCCGCCCAGGCCCATCAATAAACTTTCCTCCCTGCCCTCTTCAAGGAAAGTATATAAGCTCTGCTTAAGCTGTTCTCAGGGTTCTCTGCTCTATTCAAATGAGCTCTGAGCCCCAGCATGCTGGACCCAGAATAAACCCTTTGTTTTTGCATGAGAGAGTCTCTTGGTGGTCTCTTCCCCCAATGCTCTTCCGATCTTTATATATGGAGGTTCCACCGAAATCCAGCAGCGGTGAACGAGAGACCCCAATGGGCTACTCTCAGGGTAAGTAAGGTGCCTCTTTCTGGTTTCAGGTTTCAGGTTAGGGCTTGGCAAAATGGCTGTCGATGAAGTGTGTGAGCTCTCTTTGATGGTGGCTGGCAGACGTGTCACAGAGCCACAAGCCAAGTCCCTGGGGGACGCCACAGAGGACTCGGGAAACGAGGAATAATAGTCCCCTCGACTCAGTGATACTTTGTTTCAGATTCGGTATTGCCAGCCCATCGGGTTTTGCCACAAGCTCAGTCTTGGTCTCAGTGTTGGACATCCATTGCCTGTCTTTATTGTTTTCTCTTGTCTGTGTCCTGTGTCGTTGCTTTTACTGTTTGTGTATCTTTCATTATGGGACAGATCACTTCAATGCCTCTGTCCCTGACCCTTGATCTATGGACCAAAGTCCGCTTAAGGGCTCAGAATGTTTCTTTTTCAGTAAAACGCTGGACCTGGCAGACTCTGTGTGCCTCAGAATGGCCCACCTTTGGATTCGGATGGCCCCTAGAAGGATCTTTCTACTTCCCAGTAATTTAAAAAGACAGAGATATTGTCTTACAGCCAGGGCCACATAGCCATACTTATAAACAGGAATATACCTTAACTTGGCAGGACCTCTGCAAATCTCCTCTTCCGTGGTTGAAGCCTTTCCTTGCTGTGTCCCCGTTCCTACTCCTTCCCCCACGATCTCTCAACCCCTCTGCTCCTCCTCCTCCTCCACCCTCTGTTCTCCCTGAGTCACAAGATTTGACTCTACTGGACTCTCCTCCCCTTCCTTATCTTCTACCCTTGTCCCACAACCCCCAACACCCTCTAAGTGATTCTCCAGCTGCTGACTCAGCCTCTCCGCAATTGGAGGACGCTAAGCCAGCACAGGGCCCTCCAGATAACTCCCCTGCGTCACACACAGCCCCTCCATTCCTGGAGGAAGCTGGACTTGCTAAAGGAACTCGCCGGTGGCAAATGATTGAAAACCCTGGAACTCCCGTGTTGCTTCCCTCCATCCCTAAAGACCAATGATTGACGATGGCCATAGGGAAAAAATGCAAGCCTACCAGTATTGGCCTTCTCCTCTTCAGACCTATATAAATGGAAAAATAACAATCCCCCTTTTACCGAGGACCCAACCTGGCTCTCAGGTCTGGTGAAGTCATTGATGTTTTCACACCAACCTACTTGGGATGACTGCCAACAACTCCTAGGGACTCTCTTCATGACAGAGGAACAAAAGAGAATCCTCCTGGAGGCTAGAAAAAAGTATCCTCGGACCAAATGCGTGACCAACACAACTTCCCAACATATTCAAAGCCGGCTTTCTCTTGAAACGACCCAACTGGGACCCTAACACCTTTGAAGGTAGGGAGCATCTGTCCACTTATCGCCGGGCTCTAATAGTGGGTATCTTAGTGGCCGCTAGGTGACCAACTAATTTGGCCAAGGTAAGAGAGATTATTTAAGGGCCTGATGAATCTCCCTCTATGTTCCTAGAGATAATTATGTAGGCATATAAGAGACATACTCCTTTCGATCCTCAGGCAGAGGATCAAAAGGCATCTGTCACAATGGCCTTTATTGGGAAAGCTGCCCTGGATATTAAAAGAAAGTTACAATGCTTAGATGGATTACAAGATATGACTTTGAGGGATTTAGTCAGAGAACCCGAGAAGGTATACTTTAAGAGAGAAACTGAGGAAGAGAAGGGAGCTGAGTGAGGATAAAAGAAACAAAAGACAGACTAAGGCATTGACTAAGGTCCTGGTCACAACAACAAATAGGCCAGAAATTAAGAAACAGAGAGACAGGAAGGGATACCTGGGCACACACTAGAGGCCACCCCTGGCCTCAGATCAATGTGCCTACTCTAAAGAAAAAGGACACTGGGCCAAAGAGTGCCCTAGAAAGAGACAGCCATGCCAGCCAGATATTCTGACTCTGGAGGAATACTAAGAAAGTCCGGGCTCAGATCCTCTCCCTGACCTCAAGGTAACTTTTGAAGTGGAGGGGAACACAATAAACTTTGAAGTAGATACAGGGGGAATATACTCAGCCCGTAAGGCCCATTGGGCCCTCTACCGAATAAAAGGTGTCTAATTCAAGAGTCTAACAGAAGTAAATATCGGGCTTTGACAACTACGAGGGCCATGGACCAGGGAAAAGGAAAAATCCATCACTCCTTCCTAGTAATCCCAGAATGCCTGGCCCCATTGATGGGCAGAGTTCTGCTCACCAAGCTCTGGGCCAAAATAACTTTTAACCCTGAAGGCCCCCAAGTGGAATTTTTTAATCCTTCAGTAACTACTCCTATAATCATGGCTCTAACTATGTCAGTAGCAAATGTTCATCAACTCACTCACCTTTGTTCAAAGAAACTGCATTCATTCGTGAAGGATCAAGAACACAGTTTTCCACTAACCTACTCACAGCAAAAGGAAATAACTGAATGGGTAACAAAAGCCTGTCAGGTCCATTAATTGGTTAAAGCTTACACTTAAAAGCTTCCTGCAGGAAAGCACCTATGAGGAACCAGACGAGGACAATTCTGGGAAGTGGACTTTACTGAAATTAAGCCAGTAAGGTATGGACTTAAATAACTCCTAGTCTTTGAACATACATTTTCAGGATGTATTGAAGCCTTCCCCACACACACAAAAAAAAAGAAATAAAAAAGAAGAAAAAAGAAACATCGCAAATGGTTGTAAAGAAGATCCTGGAAGATACTTATTCTCCCCTTGACGACCAGTAGTCTTAACCCTCATCAGCCCCTTAAGCTGCGATGGCTGATCACAAATCCTACTGGACACGAAGTATGGCCTATCTCGAATACAGCCCACTTACGAACCTGGTGGCCATCTCTCCACCCAGTCATTTGCCAGCTGGCTATAGGTCTTTCCTATTGGGATATCCCTGATTAACAGGATCCCACTAAAATTCCATTAAATCCCTTCTGTACCATAGATAATGGAAACAAACATTATAGATGTAGGGACACGTGAGCCAGATGCAGGTTGGCTAGCCTAGATTACTATGTTTGCCTGGCAGACTATCAAAGCCACAAACAGTCACGGCTGTGGGGGGGGGGAGAGCAGACTTCTATTGTAAGTCATGGGGATGTGAGCATACAGGGACAGTCAGATGGAACCCAAACTCCTCATCAAATTCTGTACACAGCATTGGCCATATTACGAATTAGATAACCAAAACCGATGGCCCCCAGAGGGGTCTCTAGATCCTCAAATTCTGTGTGACCTTTTTAACTTCTGCAAGTGCTCAAAAGGGTGAAAGGAGATTCCGCTATGTGGAGGCCTTCTCTCTCCTTTGCTCACATCCTGAACTATGCTTCTCCAATAGATGCTCACCCTCAGCCTTGTGCTCCAGACTCTCCGCTGTCACTCCCACCTCAGCAACTTGATTTCTCCCCTCCAATATCTAGATCAAAAACCCAAATCTCGACTGGTTCTCAGACCATTGCTCCCTTGCTGAGGTCGCAGGTACTGAGGTACCACTCCATTCACTCACTCCTCTCCTCTCCTGTCAGTGCCCGCACCGGGTCCCACCCAGTCCTCTTACCACCTAATGCAAAGCTCAAACCCGCTGAGAAGAATCCTCAGACCCTAATACAAGAAGTAATGAAAATGGCCTTTAATGTTGCTTTGTCATCACTAAAAACAGGTTACTAAGAATTTAAAGTCCCTCACAGGTTTTTTGAAATCTCACTCCCGTCTCCCCCTCTGTTCTATCTGTTCTACTGCTCAAGTTTTTGTTGCTATTAAGATCCCAAAGCCCTCTTCCAATATTCTTTTACATCTCTCCTTCCTCATTCTCAGATCCACAGAGCTGCTCTTATCCCTGCCTTCCAAATTGTCCCCCTCTGTACCAGGCCCACAGAAAAGTCTTAACTGACCTTCTCCAGAAGTCTTCACCATGGCTGATTTAGGACTTTCAGCAAAAGAGTCCCTATAAAAGAGTTCACTGTAGATAAACTTCCTATTTTGTGTTGCCCTGGTCTCCTTGGCAACTGGCTAAAAAATTCAGCACTCCTGATCTAGACACACCCTTACTAGTTTTTCACAAAATATTTGAAAAAAAGGCCTCTGGCCTTGAGCTGGGGCTTCACAGAGATGGCTACATTTCTAAGATAAAGAAGTTACAAACTAGGCTGTATGGAAACAGCTGGAAGGGGGAAAAAAAGAAAGGGAAGACACCCCCACCCAGGTGTCCTTGAAAAGTTAACTTGCCCAAACTGAGGAAAAAACAGAAACAAAAACTGCTTTTTGTGAACTTCTGCAGACTGTGAACTTCTGAGCCCCTTCCCTTACGTGTTGGGTACAAAATTCTGAAACTACGTAACTTGGGTTTCAGGGGATTAATTGATTACAACAGAAGCAATGCCCTCTGAATCTGGTTGAAACCAAAAAAGACTGTTTCCGTGTCTTTGGTGCTATCTTAGGTGCCTTGCCTTGTCCGTCCCTACAACAGTATAATTCTATATATTAAACATTGTTTATGTTTTCATGAAATGGTCAACAGATGTGATTAATTGTGAAATGGTGCAGATGTTTCCCAGAGTGCTCTATCATGACGCAGGTTCATCTGAAGATCAAAGAGGGGGACATACAACCCGGTTCCGCGGGGAACATATGTCCCTCACCTTAGCCATTCTATTACGAATAGGAGTTGCTGCAGGGTTGGGCACAAGAACCACTGCTCTGGTCCATGGGACACAACAAGTGACCCAATTAGAAGCAGCAATAGATCAAAACTTAAAGATTTTAGAAACCTCCATCACAGCTATGAAGGAATCTTTAACCTCTCTCTCTGAAGTTGTTTTACAGAACAGTCGAGGGTTGGACCTCCTTTCATGACAGAGGGGGGCCTTTGTGCTTCATTGAGGGAAGAATGTTGTTTTTATGTCGACAATACTGGAGTTGTAAAAAAATCTATGAGTAAATTAAAAAGATGCCTTGAAGAGCAACAACGAGAGAGAGAGGCACAAAAAGGGTAGTTTGAGTCTTTTTTTACACAGTCCCCCTGGTTAATTACGTTTTTATCAACCCTGGCCGGTCCAATAATAATCCTCATATTATTACTAACTATAAAACCCTGTTTCCTCAACCATGTAATTTCTTTTCTCCAAGCTCAAATTGGACAAATTAAAATTATGGTAATACCCCACTAGCAGACATAGAATGTGACACCCCACAAAGATCACTTTTATGATTAGAAGTAGCCAGAAAAAGAAGTTTGGAATGAAAGGTTAATAAAATATGTACTTGTCACTTCCTGTTTTTCTGTACACTTAACGAAACACTGTTGAAATCTTGAGAACTCTTTGCTAATCTTGTTCCCAGAATGTGCTGTCCCCAATTGCCAAACTGCAGAATCTACCCCCTCACCCGGTTGAATAGAAACCTGAACTGTACTTGGATCATTGAATGTAGAAGAGAACATCCATTCAAAAAGTTATAGTCAGTTGGATTAGAAAGATAGTCGGTAAGTTTAGGAAGAAAAGTGAGTATAGGATTTGGAACAAAAGTTCTTTAGCAATAGGGTTTTGGTTAGAGAGTCAATGTAAATGTCAACACAAGTGAAGAGTCAGTCACAATGATGCACAGGGCAAAATATGTAGGAAAGCAGATATCAATAGAGACATTAGGAAATCAGGAAAAGAATAAAGTGAGTGATGGGATTAGATATTTTCAACAGGGTTGAGGATGAATATATGAGCTTAGGATAAAACAAATATGAAGTCAACAATAGGATTGACATTTGATAGCATTAGCATAGCCCAAGACAGTGTCCAAAATAAGCTCTGTTGCCCCTCATTTGCCTAAATTCCCAGTGGCCTGTACAACCTTCCTGTGTACCAGGAGTGATCAAATAGGCCTGCCCTTAATACTGCTCTGCTTCTCCAATTTGAGTCCTACTGAGTGTCGGGTACAGATTCTTTATGTGAATTGGAAAGATGAGAAAACTCAAGCACCTACTGGATAGCCTCTGAATAGATTTGAAGAACTCATTTGACCCAAAAGATCCCTATTCTCACTTGATGGAATTCAGGAACCTTACAGAGGAAGGCAAAATACTTCATCAACAATGACTGCTCTTTTTGCCATTTTGGATTTTATGCACCCATGGGATCTTTCTTTAGATCCATCGGGTACTGAGAATATAAGTCAAAGAATCACACTGGGACAAGAGGCTGATTCACACACATCTCTTTCCAAATCAATTAAGGAAAGAGCCAAAGGTAAAGCATATTCATTTCCATTTGAAAAATATTTCCTTCAGGATTCACAAAGGGTTGGCCTGAGACAAAGACCTTCCTGACTCTCAGGGCAACAGAACAATAGGTAAGCAAATGGCCCAAAGCAGGGATTCTCCACTGAGACTTTACTGGTCACACTGATATCTGAGTTTTCTGAGATGCTCGCCATTCCATTCAGCTATCCAGTACATGGCCATGTCACAGAGCTTGGAGGTAGTACATATCTTGGACACAAAACCATGAGCCTATTCTGGAGATTGGCCATAATTCAGGAAGAAAACAGCAACTTAGGAAGGTAGCAGGTATCGCCCATCAATAAGGCAAGCCGCATTCAATTCATAAATTGTGCTGGATGAATGCTGGGAAGCTTTCTATGAGACAGGACACATCCATTGATGCATTCTCTTTTCTAATGTCTACAAGCACGGACACAGTGGGATACACAGACATAGAAACACTTGCATTGTCAAACGACTTACTAGAAACAGTTCACTCCAAACCAAACAAACCGCCTTTTCTAACTATTCTCAGAACATGAGACAAAACCACAAACCCACACCCGCAATGGCACCTCCTTCCCCCAAATAGGTCTGTGACTCTCCGGAGTGTGCTCTGACTGATGGGCCATACTATGATCCTCCGAAATGGCCTGACCTGTCTCAGATCTGGTCTTCTTGGCCAACAATGTGAAGTTGTTAGAAGCCAGGAGTGATCCACTAACTGCTTTCTCAGGAAGAGCCCCTCTTCCGAGCTTTCCTGGCATTTGGCCATCCTCACATCAGTAGGTATCAAGAAAGACTGACTCTGTCCTTTGTAAATCCAAAAAAGTGAGACCACTGGGACTAGAACTGAGACTGGCTCTGGGTGCCTGGCTTTCTGTATCCCAAGTTCAGAGAGTTCCATTACCATGGAAGTGACATGAGATCACTTCCTTCAGGAACTGAATGAGATCACTGCCTTGGCAACCACTTTGTCATAACAATTGCTTCCAACGGTCCCATGAGATGAGGGCTGCCCCTACTTCCTGTGACACTTTCACAAGTTAAAATGGTATATCACCCGTAGGCAAAAGGGAACAGCTCTCCACACAGGCCGGGTTTGGTCCATCTTGTCTACATTAAGAAGAGATAGGCTCATTCTGACTCAACCCTTAATCCTGACCAGGTTGTTTGCCATGGAAGATGATTTTTGCTCTCTCAGGTCTTACATAGCTGCCTACATCTTCTCCAGAGATCATTTCTGCATGGAGCTTTGAGGTTCTCAACAGATGGAAGATCCACTGCATTCCTGTATTGTAAGACCAACACTGTCCCTGCTCTTCTGTAAACATAGATGTGAATTGGAGTCATGAGAAAACCCACGAACCTATGGGATAGCCTCTGCAGAACTTTAAAGAATTCACTTGACCCAAATGATCCCTATTCTCACTTAATGGAGGTCAGGAACCTTACAGAGGAAGGCGAGAGACTCTATCCACCATGACAGTTCTTTTGTCCATTTTGGTTTTGGGTGCACACATGGGATTTTTCTTTAGACCCATCATGTGCTGTGAATCTAAGCCACAGCCTCACATAGGGCCAAGAGGCTGATTCAGACACATCCATTTCCAAAGCAATTAACCGAAGAGGCACAGGTAATGACCATTCAATTCCATTTGAAAACTATTTTCTTCAGGCTTCACAAAGTGTGGCCTGAGGCAAAGACCTTCCTGACATTCAGGGCAACAGAATAGGTAAGCAAAAGGCCCAAAGCAGGGTTTCTCCACTGAGACTTTCTTGGGCATACTGATATCTGAGTTTTCTGAGATACTCGCCATTCCCATCAGCTATCCAGTACATGGCCATGTCACAGAGATTGAGGTGGTACATATCTTGGACACAAAATCATGAGCGTATTCTGGAGAGTGTCCAGTATTCAGGAAGAAAACAGGAATTTAGAAAGATAGCAGGAGTTGCCCATCCATACGGCAAGCTGCAGTCCATTCATAAATTGCACAGGATGAATGCTTTGAAGCTTTCTCGTAGACAGGACACATCCATTGATGCATTCTCTTTTCTACTGTCTACAATCACGGACACAGTATGATATATAGACACAGAAACACTCACGTTGTCAAAGGACTTACTAGAAACAGTCCACTCCAAAACAAACAAACCAGCTTTCCTAACTATTCTCAGAACATGAGACAAAACCAAAAACTCACACTCACACCCAAAAAGGCACCTCTTTCCCCCAAGTAGGTCTGTGTCTATCCGGAGTGTCCTCTGACTTGTGGGCCATACTATGTTCCCCAAAAATGGCGTGTCCTGTCTCCGATCTGGTCTCTTTAGCAAACTCTGTGAAGTTGTCAGGAGCCCGTGGTGAGAAACTACCTGCTTTCTCTGGAAAGGCCAGTCTTCATAGTTTCCAGGCATTTGGCTGTCCTCACATCAGTAGGTACCAAGAAAGAGTGACTCTGTCTTGTTAAATCCAAACAAGTGAGCCCACTGGGACATGGAGTGGGTTTGACTCTGTGTGTCTTGTTTCCTGGATCCCAAGATCACAGACTTTCATCACCAATAATGTAAGGTGAGGTCACTTCCTTCAAGAACTGAATGAAGTCACTGCCTTGGAAACCACTTTGTTTTAACAGTTGCTTCCAAGGTTCCCAAAAGATGGAGTCTGCCTCTACTTGCTGTGACTCATTCATAAGTTAGAATGGTATATCAACCATAGGCACCGGGGAACAGCTCTCCACACAGCCATGGTTTGGTCCATCTTCTCTACATTAGGAAGAGAAAGGCTAATTCAGACACATCCCTTCAACCTGACCAGGTTGTTTGCCATGGAAGATGACTTTTGCTCTCTCAGATCCTTCATACCTGCCTACACCTACTCAAGGGATTATTTCTGCAGGGACTTTTGAGGTTCTCAGCTGGTGGATGATACCCTACCTTCCTGGATTTTAAGACCAACTCTGTCCCTGCTCTTCTGTAAAGTGAGATTGAGGGAACAGTGTATGGTTAGTGTTAATAGCATGTTCGATTTGGGTTAGGAGTCATTCTGCTGGATGAATTATGGTATTGGGAACCTGTGATATTTATAAGAATATAAATGTGAAATATATGTATGAGATCAGAGATCTAGGAAAGATTTGAAGCCCAGAAAGGCATTGGGCCCTTGATTGGTATACTTAGATTGAATTATGTTCTGCACCGAGGTCTCAGATAAATCGATATACAATGGCATAGGACCCTATACCTCGGATGATTGAAAGTAGAAGAGAACATCCAGTCAAAAAGGGATAGTCTGTAGGATTAGGAAGATAGTCAGTAGGTTTAGGAAGAAGAGTGAGTCTCGGAGTTGGACCAAAAGTTCTTTAGCAATTGGTTTTCAGTTAGAGGGTGAATGTAAATGTCAGCACATGTGAAGAGACAGTCACAATGATGAACTGGGAAAAATATGTAGGAAAGCAGATATCAATAGGGGCATTAGGAAATCCGGAAAAGTATAAAGTGAGTGATAGGATTAGATATTTTCAACAGGCTTGAGGTTAAATATATAATCTTAGGAAGAAACAAATATGTAGTAACCAATAGGATTGACATTTGAGAGCAGTAGGCACATTGGACATAGATGCTTTTAGTAATCCATGGTCACTTTCCATTTAGGCTTTGGTACAATCATATGTGTGACCTTTGCATTTTGTGTCCAGAATACTACTGTGGTAAAATGTATATGTAGATCAGGTGACATAAGTATTTCTTCCACCATAAAGGGGAGTAATATTCTGGAAACTTATAAATTAGTACTGGGGATACAAATAGGTGTACCTTGTGTTGATGATTATTGAGATGATGCATGAATAGACCATATTGTGAATAAAGTATGTAACTGGATCCAACATTAATAAAGTATGTAACTGGATCCAATGGATTGAGTTTGCATCTGAAAATATATTGGAAATCTTATATTGATATATATACCATCATTCCAACGAGTTATATATGCAATGGTATTATTAGGGTTACGGTTTATCGTGAAGAGTGAGTTTTGCTTCAAAAATGATTATGGAATCGAAAATAATGTGTTTAGAAAGAAGTCTAGTGAAAAGACCAGTAAAGAAACATGGAGGAATACATGTGTTCTGAAGTAGTAAGTAATTGAAAGTGAACCAAATGCCAAAAAAATTTGTGAAGTTGTGGATGAAAAAATACATCCTATGATGTCTATAAACTGAAGAAATAGTAATGTACCAGTGTTGAGTAAAAATGAACTTCAAATTACACATCATGTCCCATAGCAATCTACTTGCATTGATGTTAAACTGGGTCAGTTACTGTAGAAATATTAGGATTTTTAAGCACCATCCACTGAACTTAGTTTTCAGTAGTAGGAAACCAAAATATATTTCAGGTGTATGAATATTACTGAGAATAATCTTGTGAAAATTTGAATTTAAATGAACATAAATGAATATGAATGAATTTAGGGAGTGTATCATAAGACACATATTTTTCATATTTTTTCAAAATCCGTAGAATATACACACACACACACGAACACACACACACACATGCACACACACACACACATTAATATTTGGCAATATATATGAAAATCGATATTCATCATGAAATATAATTCATTCACAAATCCAAAAATATTCATTTTACTGAACATGGATTTATGTATAGTGTTTTTCACTAGGAAGCTCACCCATAGGTGGAATTTTCAGTTCCATCATTATTTAGGGAGAGTCATCTCTTCTCACAATTTTTATATTCCAAAGTCAGTGATCTTACAAGAATGTACGTGTGATACCAAGGTAGGATATTTTATATGCATAAAAAAATTACATGTGCTGAATAGGATACAGAGAAAGGGAGACAGGAATTTACATATGTGATAACTTTAAAAAATCATGGAGAAATATTAAAATGAAAAGTTTACTAAATTTTAAACACATACTCTTGATAAAGAGGAAGACAAATACAAATATACACCATGCTTCCTATAAAAGGACTGTACTTCTATTCAGTTAGGTTTTTTTTTTCTCCATGATATTAGGATTAGTACTCAGAGTCTAGTAGGGTATGGGTTAGTGTCAGGGATTCAGTATTTCAAATGGAAAATAGGAAAATGAATCTAATGTGTATACAAACATGTGATACACAAAAATCTTCCCTCTCTTATCCAGAACAATGCCTTGACATAACCATCGCTAAAAGTAAGACACAATTAGAGGAGAGGAGTTAGAAAACCTGTGAATACATATGTGGAATGAAAAATGCTCAGGAGTTCACAACACTGGAGGTGGTAAAACAGTTTAGAAAAGTATGGGAGAGGGTAAACACTCCAGAAACATGGAGCTGTGCTGACCTAAAGACTTATTGAGAAACTTCCTCTGAGGTTAGGCACAAGAAATATATGTATGGCAATATGTAAATCAATGGTTCTGAACTGATGTGATTCTGCAATCTGTATATGGAGTAAAAATGGGAGCTCATATCCCACTTGAATCAAAGTGTGAAATTTGATATATCAAGAAGTATGTACTGTTTTGAACAACCTACAATAAAAATTAATTAAAAAAAGAAAAAGAAATATATGTAATTGTCAGGAGATTTAGCTTCGTTTGTAGTGACACCAAAAATCTGGGTCTGCATCTATGTGACCTGGAGGACATGGTTCTTTATTTTGTAATGAACATGAGGCAGCAGGTCTGAAATCTCCCTTTGTAGGTAAACTGTTGCTACTGGGAGCTAAGTGTCTTCCCGTGTGGTCTGTGAAGCCATTTGGTCATCCTCCACTTTTCAGGGTGTTTCTTACTGCTGCACTGGGAATTTGGTATTTGCTTCATGAAATACAATATGTTCAACTGGGACACAATGCTGGAGGGAGTTCTGTCATGTGTGGTTGGTCAGGGTCGGCAAGAGAATGTACGAACCAGGCTTCTATCCCACATAGCTTTCCCCTTGACTATAGCAACCTGATTCTGAACATTGCCCTGAAACCTCTACGTATAACAAGATGCCTTTACATATAAAGGTCTGCTGCATGCACCATGTCAGTCGCAAGATTTGGAAGCCAATGGAAGATCCAGGTGGTCCTACCAAAAATATTTATTTACACACCTATAGTCCACTGCTCTACGCCCACTACCCAGCAGGCTCCAACTTACTGGCATCTCTGTTCTACACCATTTTCACGAAACTCAGTCAATCAAGGCACTGTTTGTTATACTCATGATCAGCAACAGGATATCTTAAGGTTATCCAGTACCACCTGGTCATGGGGATTTCAAAAATTTCATGGTATTAATCTAGTCATTTTTCAAGGATGAAGTTGGAGGCACTGTGGCTTTCATTTAATTCAGGAACCATTAAATGGTGAGGAAGCTCATTTCAATGAAAGCTCTGGAGAACACTCACAGGCAAGCCTTCCCAAAGAGTGGCCAAAAGGACACATGAATCCAGGCCCATTGAGGTATACAATGTGAGGTCCATGTGTGTTTGGACTCTCAACTATGGCTACCAAGTCTTTAAGAATTAAATCATGTGATATCCTGGCTCAGAATCCCTGAGCTCTGTGGAAAGCCATCCTGGGCCTAGATCTCAGTTTCCAAAAGCGATTCTCATGCGTGGTCTCCTAAAATCCCAACACTATTCATGGCAATACTTCTCTGAGGTCAGTTCCAGAACTCAGTCTCTAAGGGGAATCACACCAGAGTTCAAGCCCTGGTGGACCCAGTCATCTCTTCCAACTACCACACAAATTACCACAATTAAAACAAGAACCCTCCCATATCGCCCTCATCTTCTTTCATATAGACACTCATCATAATCTGGCTGGAGGTTTCCATGAGGGGCGCAGACCAAGACAGTGTCCCAAATAAGCTCCTTTGCCCCTCATTTGCCTAAAGTCAAGGTGGCCTGGACACCCATCCTGTGAACCAAAAGTGATCAAATAGGCCTGCCGTTAATACCGCTCCAATTTGAGGACTACTGTCTGTGGGGTTTAGATTCTTTATGTGAATTTTAGTCATGAGAAAACCCAAGCACAATGGGCTAGCATCTGCAGGTTTTGTAGAACTCTTTTGACCCAAAGGATCCCATTCTCACTTGATGGAGGTCAGGAACCTTACAGAGGAAGTCGAGAGACTTCATCCCAATAATTCCTCTTTTGGCGAATTTTCTTTTGGATGCACACATGGTAACTTTCTTTAGATCCATCAGGTGCTGAGAATCTAAGCCACAGCCACACACAGGGCCAAGGGCCTGATTCAGACACATCCCTTTCCAAAGCAATTAAGGAAAGTGCCACAGGTATGCCCATTCATTTCCATTTGAAAACTGTTTTCTTCAGGCTTAACAAAGGGGCATGAGACAAAGACCTTCCTGATATTCAGGGCAACAGAACAATAGGTAAGCAAAAGGCCGAAAGCAGGGTTTCTCCTCTGAGACTTTCCTGGTCACACTGATATCTGAGTTTTCTGAGATGCTCGCCATCCCCTACAGCTATCCAGTACATGGCCATGTCACAGAGCTTGGAGGTGGTACATATCTTGGACACAAAACCATGGGCCTATTCTTGAGATTGGCCGGAATTCAGGACAAAAATAGAAACTTAGGAAGGTAGCAGGTGTTGCTCATCGATAAGGCAAGCTACAGTCCATTCATAAACGGGGCAATATGAATGCTGAGAAGCTTTCTACTAGACACGACACATCCATTGATGGATTCTCTTTTCTAATGTCTACAACCACGGAAACAGTGGAATACACAGACATAGAAACACTCGCCCTGTGAAAAGACTTACTAGAAACAGTCCACTTCAAATGAAACAAACCGACTGTCCTACCTATTCTCAGAAAATGAGACAAAACCACAAACCCACAACCACACCCACAAAGGCACCTCCTTCCCCTAAGTAGGTCTGTGACTATCCAGAGTGTCCTCTGACTTGTGGGCCATAATATGTTCCCCCAAAATGGCCTTTCCTGTCTCAGATCTTGTCTCCTTGTCCAACTCTGTGAACTTCTTAGGAGCCAACGGTGAGCAACTACCTGCTTTCTCATGAAAAACCCTGCATTCGAGCTTTCCTGGCATTTGGCCTTCCTCACATCTGTAGGTACCAAAAAATACTGACCCTGTCCTTGGTAAATCCAAACAAGTGAGACCACTGGGACTGGGACTGGGATTGGCTCTGTGTGCCTGGCTTCCTGGATCCCACGTTCAGAGAGTTCCATCACCAAGAAAGTGAGGTGAGGTCACTTCCTTCCTGAACTGAATGAGGGCACTGTCTTGGCAGCCACTTTGTCCTAACTGTTGCTTCCAAGGGTCCCAAGAGATTGAGGCTGCCCCTACTTCCTGTGACATTTTCAAAAGTTAGAATGGTATATCAACCAAAGGCACCCAGGAATAGATCTCCACACAGGCCTGGTTTGGTCCATGATCTCTACATTAAAAAAAAATCTGATTCAGACACAACCTTTTATCCTGACAGGGTTGTTTGCCATGGAAGATGACTTTTGGTCTCTCAGGTCCTTTATTGCTTCCTACATCTTCTCCAGGGATCATTTCTGCATGGACCTTTGAGGTTCTCAGCAGGTGGAAGTTTTTCTACATTTCTGTATTGTAATATCAAATCCTTCCCTGCTCTTCTGTAAAGTTAGATTGAGGGAACAGTGTCCGGTTATGGTTAAAAACATGCTCGATTTGGGTTAGAAATCATTTTGCTGGATGAATGATCGTATTGAGAACTTGCTATGTGTAGAAGAATATATAGGTGAAATATATGTATGAAAAAAGAAATCTAAGTCTGATTTGAAGGCCAGAAGGGCATTGGGCCCTTGATAGGGATACGTGGTGTTGAATTACGTTCTGCAGAGTTGTCTCAGATAAATCGATATACAATGGCATAGCACCTTGTACGTTGCATGAATTAATGTAGAAGGAACATCAAGTCAAAAAGGCATAGTCGGTAGTGAAAGGTTAATAAAATTAATAAAATAGGTACTTGTCACTTCCTGTTTTTCTGTATGCTTAACAAAACACTTTTGAAATCTTGAGAAATGTTTGCTAATCTTGTTCTAGAATGTACTGTTCCCAACAGCCGAACTGCAGAATGTACTCCCTCACTCGGTGTCATGCAAATCGCCCACTCGCCCTTACCCATCACTAAACTTCCCTCTCTTCCCTCTCCAAGGAAAGTATATAAGCTCTGCTTAAGCTGTTCTCAGAGGTCTCTGCTCTATTTAATTTAGCTCTGAGCTCCATCATGCTGGACCACAAATAAACCCTTTGCTGTTGCATGAGACAGTCTCTTGGTAGTATCTTCCTCTGACACTCGCCTGACCTTTACATATTGAGGTTCCACCGAGTTCCAGCAGTGGCGGACGAGAGACCCCAACGGGCTCCTCTCGGAGCAAGTAAGGCGCCTCTTTCCCGTTTCAGGTTTCTTGTTAGGGCTTGGCAAAATTGCTGGCGATGAAGAGCCTGGGCTCTCTCCGACGGTGGCTGAGAGACGTGTCACAGAGACAAAGGGCACCGCTCTGGAGGACCCCGCAGAGAACTCGGGAAATCAAGGAACAATAGTCTTCTCGACTCAGTGATATTTTCTTTTAGATTCGTTATTGCCATACCATTGGGTTTTGCCGGCTACTCATTCCTGGTCTCAGTGTTGGACGTTCATTGCCTGTCTTTATGGTCTTGTCTTATCTGTGTCGTGTGTCCTTGCTTTTACTGTTTGTGGAACTTTCATTATGGAACAGAGCGCGTCAATGCCTCTGTCCCTGACCCTTGATCACTGGACCAAAGTCCGCTTAAGGACTCAGAATCTTTCTTTTTTTAGTAAAACGCTGGACCTGGCAGAATCTCTGTGCCTCAGAATGGCCCATCTTTGGAGTCGTATGGCCCCTAGAAGGATCTTTCTACTTCCCACTAATTTAAAAAGTCAGAGGTATTGTCTTTCAGCCAGCGCCACATAGCCATCCGGATCAACAGCCATATATCTTAACTTGGCAGGACCTCTGCAAATCTCCTCCTCCATGGGTGAAGCCTTTCCTTGCCCCTACCTCTGCTCCTACTCCTTCCCCCATGATCTCTCAAACCCTCTCAACCTCCGCCTCCTCCACCCTCTGTTCTCCCTGAGTCACAGATTTGACTCTACTGGACTCTTCTCCCCCTCCTTATCCCCTGCCCTCGTCCCCTAACACACAACACACTCTAAGTGATTCCGCTGCTGCTGACTAAGCCTCTCTACCATTGGAGGAAGCTAAGCCGGTAATAGGATCTGACAATGGACCGATGTTCATGGCCCAGGTAAGTCAGGGGTTAGCCAGGAACCTGGGGATTAATTGGAAGTTAAATTGTGCTTATAGACCACAGACTTCAAGACAAGTAGAAAGAATGAATAGAACCATTAAAGAGACCTTAACGAAATTAAGCTTAGAGACCAGCATAAGATTGGACTATGCTCCTGCCTTATGCAATGTTTCATGCAAGAAAAAATCCCTTTGTTTCTTTGAGTAACCTTACCACGTGTGAAATTCTTTATGGTGGCCCTCCTCCAATAGGGGACCTAAGCCCAACTGTAAGACCTAAAGATCCTTTCCACACCCCCTTGCTTGACAGACTTAAAGATCTTGAAAGAACTCAGTAATACCTGTGAAAACAGCTGGCCACTGCCTACCCAACTGGGAACCAGGGGATTCCACATCCATATCAAGTAAGAGATTTCATCTATGTAAGATGATATCAGGTGTCATCCCTGGTACCCCGCTGAAAAGGACCATACCAGGTGCTATTATAACACCTACAGTGGTAAAAGTAAACAGAATCACTTCCTGGATCCATGCCTCTCATCTCAAGCCTGCTCCCTGTACAGAATCTTTCTGGAAACTGAAAAAGACTGGTAACAGTTTCAAATTGTGTATTTGCAATGTGAATAAGGTTATATACTCTCCCCTTGGCTACAAGTAGTCCTAACCCTCATCAGCCCATTAAACAGTGATGGCTGATCACAAATCCTACTGGAAAAGAAGTATGGTCTATCTCGCATACAGCCCCCTTAGGGACCTGGTGGCCATCTCTCCACCCAGACATTTGTTAGCTGGCTATAGGTATTTCCTATTGTGATATCCCTGATGAAGAGGATCCCACTAAAATACCATTAAATCCCTTCTGTACCATAGATAATGGAAACAAACATTATGGATGTAGGGACACGCGAGCCAGATGCAGGTTGGCTAGTCTAGATTACTAAGTTTGCCTTGCAGACTATCAAAGCCACAAAGAGTAATGGCTGTGTGGGGGAAAAGCCGACTTTTTCTGTATGTCATGGGAATGTGTGCATACAGGGGCTGCCTGATGGAACCCCAATTCTTCATCAAATTCAGTACACAGCATTGGCCACATTACCAATTAGACAACCAAAAACTATGGCACCCAGAGGGGTCTCTAGATCCTCAAATTTTGTGTGACCTTTTTGACTTCTGCAAGTGCTCAAAAGAGTGAAAGGAAATTCCCCTATGTGGAAGCCTTTTCCCTCCTTCACTCACATCCTGAACTATGCTTCTCCAATAGATCATTATCCTCAGCCTTCTGCTCCAGACCCTCTGCTGTCACTCCCATCTCAGCAACTTGATTTCTCCCCTCCAATAACTAGATCAGAAACCGAAAGCTCCACCAGTTCTCTGACCATTGCCCCCTTGCTGAGGTAGCAGCTACATAGGTACCGCTCCACCGACTCATTCCTCTCATCTCCTGTCAGTGCCCTCACCGGGTCCCACCAGGTCCTCTTACCAGCTAACCCAATGCTCAAACGAGCTGAGGAGAGCCCTGAGACCCTTATCCAAGATGTAATATAATTGGCCTTTAAAGTTGCTTTGTCATCACTGAAAACAGGTTACTAAAATTTAAAGTCCCTCACAGGATTTTGGGATCCTCACTCCCGTCTTTCACTCTGCTCTACCTGATCTTCTGCTCAAGTTTGCTGCTAGGAAATTCCCAATACCCTTTCGCATTATTCTTTTACATCTCTCTTTTCCCTCATTCTCAGATCCTCGGAGGTGCTCTCAGCCCCAACGTCCCCGTCTTTCCCCCTCTGTACCAGGCCCACAGAAAAGTCTTAAATGACCTTCTTCAGAAGTCTTCACCATGGCTGAGTTTTGAACTTTCAGCAAAACAGTCCCAATAAAGACTTTAATGTAGATAAACTTTCTCTTTCATCTTGCCCTGTTCTACTTGGCCACTGGCTAAAAATCTCAGTACTTCTAAGCTAGACAACCCCTAACTAGTTTTTCACAAAATATGTGAACAAGTCCTCTGGCCTTCAGCTGGGGCTTCACAGAGATGGCTACATTTCTAAGATAAAGAAATTACCAACCAGGCTCCATGGTAACAGCTGGCAGGGGGAAAATAAGAAAGGGAAGAAAAAGCTCTCCTCCTAGCAGGTGTCCTTGAAAAGTTAACTTGCCCAGAACAGAAGGAAAAACAGAAACAAATACTGCTTTTTCAAACTTCTGAAGACTGTGAACTTCTGAGCCCCATCCCTTATATGTTGGGTACAAAATTCTGAAACTACCTAAACTTGAGTTTCAGGGGAATAACTGATTACAATAGAAGCAATGCCCTCTGAATCCGGTTGCAACCAAATAGGACTGTTTCCCACTCTTGAGTGCTATCTTAGGTGCCTTGCTTTGTCAGTGCCTACAACAGCATAATTCTATATACTTAAACATCGTTTATGTTTTCATGAAATGATCAAGATATGTGATAAATTGTGTAATGGTGCAGATGTTTCCCAGAGTGCTCTATCATGACGCAGGTTCATTTGAAGATCAAATAGGGGGGGCATACAACCGGTTCCACTGGGAACATATATCCCTCACTTTAGCCATCCTATTAGGAATAGGAGTTGCTGCACGGGTGGGCAGAGGAACAAGTGGCATTGTCCATGGGACACAAAAGATGACCCAATTAGAAGCAGCAATAGAGCAAAAGTAAGATATTAGAAACCTCCTTCAGGGCTTTGCATGAAACTTTAACCTCTCTCTCTGAAGTTGTTTTACAGAACAATTGAGGGTTGGACCTCCTCTTCATTAGAGAAGGGGGCCTCTGTGCTGCATTGAGGGAAGAATGTTGTTTTTATGCTGACTATACTGGAGTCGTAATAAAATCTATGAGTAAATTTAAAAGACACCTTGAAGAGCATCAACAAGTGAGAGAGGGCCCAAAAGGGTGGCTTGAGTCTTGGTTCACACAGTCCCCCTGGTAAACTACGTTTTTATCAACCCTGGCCGGTCCAATAATAATCCTCATATTATTGCTAACTATAAAACCCTGTTTGCTCAACCGTGTAATGTCTTTTCTCCAGGCTCAAATTGGACGAGTTAAACTTATGGTAATACCCCACTAGCAGACATTGAATGTGACACCCTCCAATGATCATTTTTATGATTAAAATTAGCCAGAAGAAGAAGTGGGGAATGAAATATTAATAAAATAGGTACTTGTCACATCTTGTTTTTCTGTATGCTTAACAGAACACTGTTGAAATCTTGAGAAATGTTTGCAAAACTTGTTCCCAGAATGTTCTATCCCCAGCTGCCAAATTGCAGAATGTACTCCCTCTCCCAGTTGCATGCAAACCGCCCACTCGACCTGACACATCAATACAATTCCCTCCCTTCTCTCTCCAGGGAAAGTATATAAGCTCTACTTCAGCTATTCTCAGGGCTATCTGCTCTATTCAGGTGAGCTCGGAACCCCAGAATTCTGGACACCCAATAAACCCTTTGATGTTGCATGAGATAGCCTGTTGGTAGTCTCCTCCTCTGAAGCTCGCACCACGTTTACTTGGATGATTGAATGAAGAAGAGAACATCCAGTCAAAAAGGGATAGTCTGTAGCATTAGGAAGATAGTCAGTAAGTTTAGGAAGAAGGGTGAGTATAAGATTTGGAACAAAAGTTTCTTAGCAATAGGATTTCGATTAGAGAGTGAATGTAAATGTCAGCACAAGTGAAGAGTCAGTCACAATGATGAAGTGGGGAAAATATGTAGGAAAGCATATATCAATAGAGACATTACAAAATCAGGCAAAGTATACAGTGTGTGATAGGATTAGACATTTTGAACAGGGTTGAGTTTAAATATATAATCTTAGGAAGAAACAAATATGTAGTCACAAATAGGATTGACATTTGAGAGCATTGGGCAAATTTCAGGTGGATGAATATTTTGAGAATAATCTTGTGAATAGTTGATTATAAATCCACATACATGAACATGAATGAATTTAGGGAGTGAATTTAAGACACATATATTTCATATTTTGTAAAATCTGGAGAGTGTATATATATATATATATATATATATATATATATATATATATATACATATATATACATATACATAAAACAAACACACAGACAAAAAAGTAGCAATATATATGTCAATCAAAATTCATTATAAAATATATACCTTCCACAGATCTAAAAATATTCATTTTACTGAACATGGATTTATGTATAATGCTGTTCAACTAGCAAGCTCACCCATAGGTTGAATATTCAGTTCCAACAGGGTTTAGTAGGAGTGATCTCTTCTAACAATTTGTATCTGCCAAGTCAGCCACCTCACAAGAATGTACGTGTGGTACCAGATAGGAATCTATATGTGCATATAAGAATACAGAGAAAGGGAGACAGGAATTCACATATTTGTTAACCTTAAAAATACAAGGACAACTATTTCAACAAACAAATGACTAGATTTATAACTCCAACTCTGTATCATGCAAAAGGCAAGTCCATCTATACACCATGCCTACTCTGAACTGCTTGTATTTCTATTCTTTATGGGTTATTTTTCTCCATCATATTAGGATTAGTAGTCAGAGTCTGGTAGGGTATGGGTTAGAGTCAGGTATTCAGTATTTTGAATTGAAAATAGGACACTGAATCCAATGTGTATGCAAATATATCCTACTGAAAAATCTTCCGACTCTCCTCCAGAACAATGCCTTGACATTACCTTCGCCCCAAGTAAGACACAATTAGAGGAGAAGAGTTAGAAAATCTGTGAATACATATCTAGAATGGAAAATGCTCCAGATTTCACATCTTTGGAGGTGGTAGAGGAGTTTCCAAAAGTAAGAGACAGGGTAAACACTCCACAAACATGGAGCTCTGCTGGCCAAAAGACTTTTTGAGAATCTGCCTCTGAGGTTGGGCACTTGAAATATATGTTGTTTTCAGGAGCTTTAGCTTTATTTGTAGTGAAACCATCAAAGCTGGATCTGCATCTATGTGACCTGGAGGAAATGGTTACTTATTTTCAAATAAAAATGAGGCAGCAGTGATGAATTCTCTTTTTGTAGGTAAACTGTGGCCACTGAGGGCTAAGGGTCTTCCGGTGTGGACTGTGGAACCAATGGTCATCCTCAAATTTTCGTGGTGTTTCTTGCTGCTGCACTGGGAGTTTGGTATTTGCTTCATGAAATACAACGAGTTCAAATGGGACACAGTGCTGAAGGGAGTTCTGTCAGGTGTGGTTGGCAGGGTCTCCAGGAGAATGCACCAACCAGGGTTCTATCTCAAGTAGCTTGCCCCCTTGACAATAGCAACATGATATTGAACATTGCCCTGAAACCTCTCCATATAAAAATATGCCTTTACATATATGGATGTGATGGTTGCACCATGTCAGTCACAGCCATTTGGAAGCCAATGGAAGATCCACATGGCCCCACCACAGATGTTTTATCACACATTTGCATAACACAGCTCTAGGCCCACGACTTACCAGGCCCCAACTTACTGGCATCTCTGTTCTACACCATTTTCATGAAACCCAGTCAATCAAGTCCCTGTCTGGTATACTCATGATCATCAACAGGACATCAAAGGTCCTCCAGTGCCAGCTGGTCATCGGAATTTCTAAAATTTCATGGTAATTATCTAGCATTTTTTCACAGATGCATTTGGAGGCAATGTTGGTTTCAATTCATTCAGGAACCATTAAATGGTGAGGAAGCTAATTTCAGGGAAATCTCTGAAGCACTCTCACAGTCAAGTCTACCCAAAGAGTGGCCAAAAAGTCACATGAAGCCAGGCCCATTGAGGTCTACAAAGCGAGGTCCAAGGGTGTTTTGAATCTCAATTATGCCTGCCAAGTCTTTCAGAATAAAATCATGTAATATACTGGCTGTGATTCCCAGTGTTCTGTGGAAAGCCACTCTGGGCCTTGATCCCAGGTTCCAATGGCAACTCTCATTCCTGGCTTCCTAAAATCCCAACACAATTCATGTCAATACTTCTCTGAGGTCAGTTCCAGAACTCAGTCTCTAAGGGGAATCACAGCAGAATTCAAGCCCAGGTGGACCCAGTCATCTCTTCCAACTGCCACAGAAATGACCACAATTATAACCAAAACACTCCTACATGGCCCTCATCTTCTACCATAAAGATACTCATCATAACATCTGCATGGAGGTTTTCATGAGAGGCACATCCCAAGACAGTGTCCAAAATAAGCTCCCTTGCCCCTCATTTGCCGAATGTCAGGGTGGCTTGGACACCCTTCCTGTGAACCTGGAGTGATCAAATAGGCCTGCCCTTAATACTGCTTCACTTCTCCAATTTGAGGCTCTCTGACTGTGGGGTCTAGATTCTTTTTGTGAATTGGAGTCATGAGAAAAGCCAAGCACCTCTGCAGAGATTTGAAGAACTCATTTCACCCAAAGAATCCCTATTCTGACATGATGGATTTCAGAAACCTAACAAAGGAAGGCAATATAATTCATGCACATTGATTGAACGTTTTTCCATTTTGGTTTAGATGCACATATGGGATCTTTCTTTACATCCATCAGGTGCTGAGAATCTAAGTCACAGCCTAAAACAGGGCAAAGGGCCTGAATCAGACACATCCTTTTCCAATGAAATTAAGCAAAGAGCCAGAGGTGATGCACATTCATTTCCATTTGAAAACTGTTTTCTTCAGGCTTAACAAAGGGGCATGAGACAAAGACCTTCCTGATATTCAGGGCAACAGAACAATAGGTAAGCAAAAGGCCCAAAGCAGGGTATCTCCACTGAGACTTTCCTGGTCACATTGATATCTGAGTTTTCTGAGATGCTGGCCATTCCATTCAGGTATCCAGTACATGGCCATGTCAAAGACCTTGGATTTGGTACATATCTTGGACACATAACCATGAGCCTATTCTAGAGAGTGGCCAGAATTCAGGAAGAAAACAGGAACTTAGGAAGGTATTAGGTGTTGCCCGTGCATAAGGCAAGCCACACTCCATTCATAAATTGGGCACGATGAATGCTGGGAAGCTTTATACTAGACATGACACATCCATTGCTGCATTCTCTTTTCTCATGTCTACTACCACAGGCACAGTGGGATACACAGACATGGAAACACTCACCTCTTCAAACGACTTACCGGAAACAGTTCACTCCAAAACAAACAAACCGCCATTCCTACCTATTTTCAGAACATGAGACAAACCACAAACCCACACCCACTCCCAAAAAGGCACCTCCTTCCCCATAGGTGTGTGACTAACCAGAGTGTCCTCTGACTGGTGGCCATACTCTGTTCTTCCGAAATGGCCTGTCCTCTCTCAGATCTGTTTTCCTTGGCCAACTCTGTAAAGTTGTAAGGAAAAAGTGGAGAGCCACTACCTGCTTTCTCAGGAAAGCTCCCTCTTCAGAGCTCTCCAGGCATTTGGTAATCCTCACTTCAGTAGGTACCAAGAATGACTGACTCTATCTTTGGTAAATCCAAACAAGTGAGCCCACTGGGACTGGGACTATGACTGCCTCTGGGTGCCTGGCTCCTTGGATACAAAGTTCAGAGAGTTCCATCACCAAGTAAATGAGGTATGTCACATTCTTTGGAACTGAATGAGGTCACTGCCTTGGCAAATGTATATCTTATGATGTGCAAAAACTGAAGAAATAATAATGTACCAGTGTCGAATACAAATGAATGACAAATTACATATCATGTCCCATAGGAGTCTACTTGCATTGATGTTAGACTGGGTCAGTTACTGTAGAATAATTAGGATTTCTATGCACCATTCACTGAAGTTAGTTTTCAGTACTAGGAAACAAATATGTATTTCAGGTGGATGAATATTTCTGATTATAATCTTGTTAAAAGTTGATTATAAATCCACATACATGAACATGAATGAATTTAGAGAGTGTATATTAGACACATACATTTCATATTTTGAAAAATTTGGAGAGTATATCTATATCTATATCTATATCTATATCTATATATATATATATACACACACACACACACACAAAAACACACACACACAACACTCACAGACATTAAAAAGTACCAATATAAATGCCAATCGAATTCATCAGTAAATATATATCATCCACAAATGCAAAAATATTTATTTTACTGAACATGAGTTAATGTATAATGTTGTTCTACTAGGACGCTCTCCTATAGGTTGAATTTTCATTTCCAACAGCATTTAGGAGGAGTGAACCCTTCTCACAATTTGTATCTGCCAAGACAGCCACCTCACAAAAATGTACGTGTGATACCTGGTAGGATTCTATATATGCATATAAATATGCATGTGTGAATAGGCTACAGAAAAGGGAAACAAGAATTCACATATTTGTTAAGTTTAAAAACACATGGAGAATATTTCAATTAAAATTTGACTAGATTTATAACTCCTACCTTATATAATGCAAATGTCAAGTCCAACTATACAACATGTCTCCACTGAAGTGCTTGTATTTCTATTGTGTTGGGTTAATTTTCTCCATTATATTAGGATGAATAGTCTGAGTCTACTAGGTATGGGTTAGTGTCAGGGATTCAGTATTTCGAATGGAAAATTGGAAAATGAATCCAATGTGTATGTAAATATATGCTGCACAAATATCCTCCTGCTCTCATCCAGAACAATGCCTTGACATTACCTTCACCCCAAGTAAGACACAATTAGAGGAGAAGAGTTACAAAATCAGTGAATACATATCTGGAATGGAAAATGCTCAGGAGTTCACAACCTTGGAGGTGGTAGAGGAGTTTCCAAAACTAAGGGACAGGGTAAACACTCCACAAACATGGAGCTCTGCTGGCCTAAAAACTTTTTGAGAAACTGCCTCTGAGCTTCCACACTTGAAATATATGTAGTTTTCAGGAGATTTGGCTTCCTCTGTAGTGAGACCATCAAAGCTGGGTCTGCATCTATGTGACCTGGAGGACATGGTTTCTTATTTTCCAATGAACAAGATGAAGCAGTGCTGAATCCTCTCTTTGTAGGTAAACTGAGGCCACTGGGGACTAAGTGTCTCCCCGTGTGGACTGTGAAGCCATTTGGTCCTACTACACTTTTTTGTGGTGTTTTTGCTGCTGCACTTTGAGTTTGGTATTTGTTTCACGAAATACTAGGAGCTAACCTGGGACACAGTGCTGGAGGGAGTTCTGTCACGTGTGGTGGGTCAGGGTCTGCAAGAGAATGCACCAACTAGGCTCCTATCTCTCACAGCTTGCCCCATTGCCCCCTTGTCCATATCAACCTAATTCTTAATTTTCCTCTGAAAACTCTCCATATAACAAGATGCCTTTACATATAAGGGTCTGCTGGCTGCACCATGTCAGTTACAAGCCATTTGGAATCCAATGGTAGATTCACATGGCCCTACCACGGATGTTTTATCAAACACCTCCCCACCACTGCTCTAGACCCACTACTCAGCAGGCTCCAACTTACTGGCATCTCTGTTCTACACCATTTTCATGAAACTCAGTAAATCAAGCCAAATCTCCTGAAAACAACAAATATTTCAAGTGCGGAAGCTCAGAGGCAGTTTCTCAAAAAGTTTTTAGGCCAGCAGAGCTCCATGTATGTGGAGTGTTGACCCTGTTCCTTAGATTTGGAAACTCCTCTACCACCTCCAAGGTTGTGTACTCCTGAGCATTTTCCATTCCAGATATGTATTCACTGATTTTGTAACTCTTCTCCTCTAATTGTGTCTTTCTTGGGGTGAAGGTAATGTCAAGGCATTGTTCTGGATGAGAGCGGGAGGATATTTGTGCAGCATATATTTAAATACACATTGGATTCATTTTCCAATTTTCCATTCGAAATACTGAATCCCTGACACTAACCCATACCTAGTAGACTCAGACTATTCATCCTAATATAATGGAGAAAATTAACCCAACACAATAGAAATACAAGCACTTCAGAGGAGACATGTTGTATAGTTGGACTTGACATTTGCATTATATAAGGTAGGAGTTATAAATCTAGTCAAATTTTAATTGAAATATTCTCCATGTGTTTTTAAACTTAACAAATATGTGAATTCTTGTTTCCCTTTTCTGTAGCCTATTCACACATGTATATTTATATGCATATATAGAATCCTACCAGGTATCACACATACATTTTTGTGAGATGGCTGTCTTGGCAGATACAAATTGTGAGAAGAGTTCACTCCTCCTAAATGCTGTTGGAAATGAAAATTCAACCTATAGGAGAGAGTCCTAGTAGAACAACATTATACATTAACTCATGTTCAGTAAAATAAATATTTTTGCATTTGTGGATGATACATATTTACTGATGAATTTCGATTTTCATTTATATTGGTACTTTTTAATGTCTGTGAGTGTTGTGTGTGTGTGTGTGTGTGTGTGTGTGTATATATATATATATATATAGATATAGATATAGATATAGATATAGATATAGATATAGATATACTCTCCAAATTTTTCAAAATATGAAATATATGTGTCTAATATACACACTCTAAATTAATTCATGTTCATGTATGTGGATTTATAATCAACTTTTCACAAGATTATAATCAGAAATATTCATCCACCTGAAATACATATTTGTTTCCTAGTACTGAAAACTAACTTCAGTGAATGGTGCATACAAATCCTAATTATTCTACAGTAACTGACCTAGTCTAACATCAATGCAAGTAGACTCCTATGGGACATGATATGTAATTTGTCATTCATTTGTATTCGACACTGGTACATTATTGTTTCTTCAGTTTTTGCACATCACAGGATATACATTTCGTCCACAAGTTCACAAATTAATAAGCATTTGTTTCAACTTTAATCATCTTGCTTCAGAACACATGTATTGTCAGGGTTTCTTGACTGGTCTTTTCATGAGACTTCTTTCCAAACACATTATTTTGAATTTCCATAATCATTTTGAAGCAAAACTCACACACTCTTCATAATAAACCAAAACACTAATATTTCCATTAGATATATACCTGGTTGGAATGAATGATTGTATATCAATATACGATTTCCTTTAATTTTTCAGATATCAGTTAATTCATTATTTAAAGTTCAAAAAAGTTATATTATTTATTCACAGTATGGTCTATTCATGCTTTTTCTCTATGTTCCTAGAAACAGGGTACACCTCTTTGTACCCCCGATTCTCATTTTACATCATCAAAATATTGCTCCCAGAAATGGTGAAAGAAATACTCATGTCACCTCATTATCACAGTAATATTCTGGACAAAAAATGGAAAGGTCACACTTATGATTGTACCAAAGCCTAAATGGAAAGTGAACATGGATTTCTAAAAACATCCATGTCCAGGTTGCCTAATGCTGTCAATTGTCAATCCTATTGGTGACTACATATTTGTTTTTTTCCTAATTTATATATTCAAACTCAACCCTGTTGAAAATGTCTAATTCTATCACTCACTTTATACTTTGCCTGATTTCGTAATGTTTCTATTGATATCTGCTTTTCTACATATTTTCCCCAGTTCAACATAGTGACTGACTCTTCATATGTGCTGACATTTACATTCACTCAACAACCGAAAGTCTATTGCTAAAGAACTTTTGGTCCAAATCCTATACTCACTCTTCTTCCTAAACCTACCGACTATCTTCCTAATCCTACTGAATATCCCTTTTTGACTGGATGTTCTATTCTAAATTCAATCATCCAATGTACAAGGTCCTATGCCATTGTATATCGAATTATCTGAGGCATCTTTGCAGAACATCATTCAAAGCTAAGTATCCCAATTAAGGGCAAAACCCTTCTGGGCTTCAAATCATACCTAGATTTCTGTTTTCCTACTTATATTTCACCTCTATATTCTTGTAAATATTGCAGGTTCCCAATACCATTATTCATCACACAGAATCACTCGTAACCCAAATCAAACCTGTTTTTAACCCCAAGTATACACTGTTCCCTCAATCATTTTACAGAAGAGCAGGGACAGAGTGGTTCTTACAATACAGGAAAGTTGGGGACCTTCCACCTGATGAGAACCTCAAATGTCCATGCACAAATGATACCTGGAGAAGTTGTAGGCAGGTTTGAAGCACCTCAGAGAGCAAAAGTCATCTTCCATGGCAAACAACCTGGTCAGGATGAAGGGATGTGTCTGAATCTGCCTCTCTCTCTTCTTATTGTACAGAAGATGGACCAAACCAGGGCTGAGTGGAGAGCTGTTCCCGGGTGCCAATGGTGATATACATTCTACCTTATGAAAGTGTCACAGGAAGTAGGGGCAACCTCCATCTTATGTTACCCTTGGAAGCAACTGTTAGGACAAAGTGGTTGCCAAGGCAGTGACCTCATTCAGTTCCAAAGAATGTGACATACCTCATTTCCTTGGTGATGGAACTCTCTGAACTTGGTATCCAAGAAGCCAGGCACCCAGAGGCAGTCCCAGTCCCAGTCCCAGTGGGCTCACTTGTTTGGATTTACCAAGGACAGAGTCAGTTTTCTTGGTACCTAATGATGTGAGGATGGCCAAATGCCAGGAGAGCTCTGAAGATGGACCTTTCCTGAGAAAACAGGTAGTGGCTAACCACTTTTTCCTGACATCTTCACAGAGTTGGTCAAGGAAACAAGATCTGAGAGAAGACAGGCCATTTCGGGGGAACATAGTATGGCCCACCAGTCAGAGGACACTCCGGATAGTCACAGACCTACTTGGGGGAAGGAGGTGCCTTTGTGGGAGTGGGTGTGGGTTTGTTGTTTTGTCTCATGTTCTGAGAATAGATAGGAAAGGCGGTTTGTTTGGTTTGGAGTGGACCGTTTCTAGTAAGTCATTTGACACGGCGAGTGTTTCTGTTTCTGTGTATCCCACTGTGTCCGTTGTTGTAGACATTAGAAAAGAGAATGCATTAATGGATGTGTCCTGTCTAGTATAAATCTTCCCATAATTCATCCTGCCCAATATATGAATGGACTGCAGCTTGTCTTATCGATGTGCAACACCTGCTATCTTTCTAAGTTGTTGTTTTCTTCCTGAATTCTGGCCACTCTGCAGAATAGGCTCATGGATTTGTGTCCAAAATATGTACCACCTCCAAGCTCTGTGACATGGCCATGTACTGGATAGCTGAAGAGAATGGCGAGCATATCAGAAAACTCAGATATCAGTGTGACCAGGAAAGTCTCAGTGCAGAAACCCTGCTTTGGGCCTTTTGCTTACTTATTGTTGTGTTTCACTGAATGTCAGGAAGGTCTTTGCCTCAGGCCACCCCTTTGTGAAGCCTGAAGAAAACAGTTTTCAAATGGAAATGAATGGGCCTCACCTGTGGCTCTTTGCTTAATTGCTTTGGAAAGGGATGTGTCTTTATCAGCCTCTTGGACCTCTGTGTGGCTGTGACTTAGATTCTCAGCACCTGATGGATCTTAAGAATGATCCCATGTGAGCTTCCAAAACCAAAATGGCAAAAAATTTTATTCATTGTGGATGAAGTCTCTTGCCTTCCTCTGTTAGGTTCCTGCACTCCATCAAATGACAATAGGGATTCTTTGGGTCAAATGAGTTCTTCAAAGCCCTCCAGAGGTGCTTGTGTTTTTGCATGACTCTAAATCAACTAAAGAATCGATACCTGAAATCAGTAAGCCTCAAATTGGAGAAACACAGAAGTATTAACGGCAGGCTTATTTGTTCACTCCTGGTTCACAGAAACGGTGTCCAGGCTACCCTGACTTTAGGCAAATGAGGGGCAAACGAGCTGATTTTGGACACTGTCTTGGGCTGCGCCCCTCATGGAAACCTCCAGCCAGAGGTTAAGATGATTGACTATATGGAATAAGATGAGGGCCATGTGGGAGTGTTTTGGTTTTAATTTTGGTCATTTGTGTGGCATTGGAAAAAATGACTGGGTCCACGTGGGCTTGAACTCTGGTGTGATTTCCCTTAGAGTCTGGGTTTGGGAACTGAACTCAGAGAAGCATTGCCATGAATTTTGTTGGGATTTTAAGAGGCCACGCATGAAAGTCGCTCTTGGAAACTGAGACCTAGGCCCCGGGTGGATTTCCACAGAGGCCTGGGAATCTCAGCAAGGATATCACATGATTTTATTCTTAAAGAAATGGCAGCCATAGTTGAGAGTCAAAACACACATGGACCTCACATTGTAGACCTCAATGGGCCTGTCCTAATGTGACCTTTTGTCCACTCTTTGGGAAGCCATGCCTGTGAGAGTTTTCCAGAGATTTCATTGAAATGAGCTTCCTCACCATTTAATGTTTGCTGAATGAACTGAAACCCACAGTGCCTCCAACTATATGCTTGAAAAATGGCTAGATAAATACCATGAAATTTTTGAAATTCCTATGACCAGGTGGCACTGGAGAAACATTGGATGTCCAGTTGCTGATCATGAGTATACCAGACAGTGCCTTGATTTACTGAGTTTCATGAAAATGGTGTAGAACAGAGATGCCAGTAAGTTGGAGCCTGCTGAGTAGTGGGTCTAGAGCAGTGGTGGGGAGGTGTTTGATAAAACATCCATGGTAGGGCCATGTGGATCTACCATTGGATTCCAAATGGCTTGTAACTGACATGGTGCAGCCAGCAGACCCTTATATGTAAAGGCATCTTGTTATATCTAGAGTTTTCAGAGGAAAATTAAAAATCATGTTGATATGGACAAGGGGGCAATGGGGTAAGTTGTAAGAGATAGGAGCCTAGTTGGTGCATTCTCTTGCAGACCCTGACCCACCACACGTGACAGAACTCCCTCCAGCACTGTGTCCCAATTTAGCTCCTAGTATTTCGTGAAACAAATACCAAACTCACAGTGCAGCAGCAAAAACACCACAAATTGGAGGAAGACCAAATGGCATCACAGTCCACACGTGGAGACACTTAGTCCCCAGTGGCCTCAGTTTACCTACAAAGAGAGGATTCAGCACTGCTTCATCTTGTTCATTGGGAAATAAGAAACCATGTCCTCCAGGTCACATAGATGCAGACCCAGCTTTGATGGTCTCACTACAGAGGAAGCCAAATCTCCTGAAAACTACATATATTTCAAGTGTGGAAGCTCAGAGGCAGTTTCTCAAAAAGTTTTTAGGCCAGCAGAGCTCCATGTTTGTGGAGTGTTTACCCTGTCCCTTAGTTTTGGAAACTCCTCTACCACCTCCAAGGTTGTGAACTCCTGAGCATTTTCCATTCCAGATATGTATTCACTGATTTTGTAACTCTTCTCCTCTAATTGTGTCTTACTTGGGGTGAAGGTAATGTCAAGGCATTGTTCTGGATGAGAGCGGGAGGATATTTGTGCAGCATATATTTACATACACATTGGATTCATTTTCCAATTTTCCATTCGAAATACTGAATCCCTGACACTAACCCATATCTAGTAGTCTCAGACTATTCATCCTAATATAATGGAGAAAATTAACCCAACACAATGGAAATACAAGCACTTCAGAGGAGACATGTTGTATAGTTGGACTTGACATATGCATTATATAAGGTAGGAGTTATAAATCTAGTCAAATTTTAATTGAAATATTCTCCATGTGTTTTTAAACTTAACAAATATGTGAATTCTTGTTTCCCTTTTCTGTAGCCTATTCACACATGTATATTTATATGCATATATAGAATCCTACCAGGTATCACACGTACATTTTTGTGAGATGGCTGTCTTGGCAGATACAAATTGTGAGAAGGGTTCACTCCTCCTAAATGCTGTTGGAAATGAAAATTCAACCTATAGGAGAGCGTCCTAGTAGAACAACATTATACATTAACTCATGTTCAGTAAAATAAATATTTTTGCATTTGTGGATGATATATATTTACTGATGAATTTCGATTGGCATTTATATTGGTACTTTTTAATGTCTGTGAGTGTTGTGTGTGTGTGTGTGTGTGTGTGTGTGTGTGTGTGTATAGATGTAGATATAGATATAGATATACTCTCCAAATTTTTCAAAATATGAAATATATGTGTCTAATATACACTCTCTAAATTCATTCATGTTCATGTATGTGGATTTAGAATCCACTTTTCACAAGAATATAATCAGAAATATTCATCCACCTGAAATACATATTTGTTTCCTAGTACTGAAAACTAACTTCAGTGAATGGTGCATACAAATCCTAATTATTCTACAGTAACTGACCCAGTCTAACATCAATGCAAGTAGAATCCTATGGGACATGATATGTAATTTGTCATTCATTTGTATTCGACACTGGTACATTATTATTTCTTCAGTTTTTGTACATCATAAGATATATATTTGCCAAGGCAGTGACCTCATTCAGTTCCAAAGAATGTGACATACCTCATTTCCTTGGTGATGGAACTCTCTGAACTTTGTATCCAAGGAGCCAGGCACCCAGATGCAGTTTCAGTCCCAGTCCCAGTGGGCTCACTTGTTTGGATTTAGCAAGGATAGAGTCAGTCATTCTTGGTACCTACTGAAGTGAGGATTACCAAATGCCTGGAGAGCTCTGAAGAGGGAACTTTCCTGAGAAAGCAGGTAGTAGCTCTCCATTTTTTCCTTACAACTTTACAGAGTTCGCCAAGGAAAACAGATCTGAGAGAGGACAGGCCATTTCGGAAGAACAGAGTATGGCCACCAGTCAGAGGACACTCTGGTTAGTCACACACCTACTTGGGGAAGGAGGTGCCTTTTTGGGAGTGGGTGTGGGTTTGTGGTTTGTCTCATGTTCTGAAAATAGGTAGGAATGGCGGTTTGTTTGTTTTGGAGTGAACTGTTTCTGGTAAGTCGTTTGACGAGGTGAGTGTTTCCATGTCTGTGTATCCCACTGTGCCTGTGGTAGTAGACATGAGAAAAGAGAATGCAGCAATGGATGTGTCATGTCTAGTATAAAGCTTCCCAGCATTCATCGTGCCCAATTTATGAATGGAGTGTGGCTTGCCTTATGCACCGGCAACACCTAATACCTTCCTAAGTCCCTGTTTTCTTCCTGAATTCTGGCCACTCTCTAGAATAGGCTCATGGTTATGCGTCCAAGATATGTACCAAATCCAAGGTCTTTGACATGGCCATGTACTGGATACCTGAATGGAATGGCCCGCATCTCAGAAAACTCAGATATCAGTGTGATCAGGAAAGTCTCAGTGGAGATACCCTGCTTTGGGCCTTTTGTTTACCTATTGTTCTGTTGCCCTGAATATCAGAAAGGTCTTTGTCTCATGCATCCCCTTTGTTAAGCCTGAAGAAAACAGTTTTCAAATGGAAATGAATGTGCATCACCTCTGGCTCTTTGCTTAATTTCATTGGAAAAGGATGTGTCTGATTCAGGCCCTTTGCCCTGTTTTAGGCTGTGACTTAGATTCTCAGCACCTGATGGATGTAAAGAAAGATCCCATATGTGCATCTAAACCAAAATGGAAAAACGTTCAATCAATGTGCATGAATTATATTGCCTTCCTTTGTTAGGTTTCTGAAATCCATCATGTCAGAATAGGGATCCTTTGGGTGAAATGAGTTCTTCAAATCTCTGCAGAGGTGCTTGGCTTTTCTCATGACTCCAATTCACAAAAAGAATCTAGACCCCACAGTCAGAGAGCCTCAAATTGGAGAAGCGAAGCAGTATTAAGGGCAGGCCTATTTGATCACTCCTGGTTCACAGGAAGGGTGTCCAAGCCACCCTGACATTCGGCAAATGAGGGGCAAGGGAGCTTATTTTGGACACTGTCTTGGGATGTGCCTCTCATGAAAACATCCATCCAGATGTTATGATGAGTATCTTTATGGTAGAAGATGAGGGCCATGTAGGAGTGTTTTGGTTATAATTGTGGTCATTTGTGTGGCAGTTGGAAGAGATGACTGGGTCCACCTGGGCATGAATTCTGCTGTGATTCCCCTTAGAGACTGAGTTCTGGAACTGACCTCAGAGAAGTATTGACATGAATTGTGTTGGGATTTTAGGAGGCCGGGAATGAGAGTTGCCATTGGAACCTGGGATCAAGGCCCAGAGTGGCTTTCCACAGAACACTGGGAATCACAGCCAGGATATTACATGATTTTATTCTGAAAGACTTGGCAGGCATAATTGAGATTCAAAACACACTTGGACCTCGCTTTGTAGACCTCAATGGGCCTGGCTTCATGTGACTTTTTGGCCACTCTTTGGGTAGACTTGCCTGTGAAAGTGCTCCAGAGATTTCCCTGAAATTAGCTTCCTCACCATTTAATGGTTCCTGAATGAATTGAAACCAACATTGCCTCCAAATGCATCTGTGAAAAAATGCTAGATAATTACCATGAAATTTTAGAAATTGCGATGACCAGCTGGCACTGGAGGACCTTTGATGTCCTCTTGATGATCATGAGTATAACATACAGGGCCTTGATTGACTGGGTTTCATGAAAATGGTGTAGAACAGAGATGCCAGTAAGTTGGGGCCTGGTAAGTCGTGGGCCTAGAGCTGTGTTATGCAAATGTGTGATAAAACATCTGTGGTGGGGCCATGTGGATCTTCCATTGGCTTCCAAATGGCTGTGACTGACATGGTGCAACCATCACACCCATATATGTAAAGGCATATTTTTATATGAAGAGGTTTCAGGGCAATGTTCAGTATCATGTTGCTATTGTCAAGGGGGCAAGCTACTTGAGATAGAACCCTGGTTGGTGCATTCTCCTGGAGACCCTGCCAACCACACCTGACAGAACTCCCTTCAGCACTGTGTCCCATTTGAACTCGTTGTATTTCATGAAGCAAATACCAAACTCCCAGTGCAGCAGCAAGAAACACCACGAAAACTGGAGGATGACCATTGGTTTCACAGTCCACACGGGAAGACCCTTAGCCCTCAGTGGCCACAGTTTACCTACAAAAAGAGAATTCATCACTGCTGCCTCATTTTTATTTGAAAATAAGTAACCATTTCCTCCATGTCACATAGATGCAGATCCAGCTTTGATGGTTTCACTACAAATAAAGCTAAAGCTCCTGACAACAACATATATTTCAAGTGCCCAACCTCACAGGCAGATTCTCAAAATGTCTTTTGGCCAGCAGAGCTCCATGTTTGTGGAGTGTTTACCCTGTCTCTTACTTTTGGAAACTCCTCTACCACCTCCAAAGATGTGAAATCTGGAGCATTTTCCATTCTAGATATGTATTCACAGATTTTCTAACTCTTCTCCTCTAATTGTGTCTTACTTGGGGCGAAGGTAATGTCAAGGCATTGTTCTGGAGGAGAGTGGGAAGATTTTTCAATAGCATATATTTGCATACACATTGGATTCAGTGTCCTATTTTCAATTCAAAATACTGAATACCTGACTCTAACCCATACCCTACCAGACTCTGACTACTAATCCTAATATGATGGAGAAAAATAACCCATAAAGAATAGAAATACAAGCAGTTCAGAGTAGGCATGGTGTATAGATGGACTTGCCTTTTGCATGATACAGAGTTGGAGTTATAAATCTAGTCAATTGTTTGTTGAAATAGTTGTCCTTGTATTTTTAAGGTTAACAAATATGTGAATTCCTGTCTCCCTTTCTCTGTATTCTTATATGCACATATAGATTCCTATCTGGTACCACACGTACATTCTTGTGAGGTGGCTGACTTGGCAGATACAAATTGTTAGAAGAGATCACTCCTACTAAACCCTGTTGGAACTGAATATTCAACCTATGGGTGAGCTTGCTAGTTGAACAGCATTATACATAAATCCATGTTCAGTAAAATGAATATTTTTAGATCTGTGGAAGGTATATATTTTATAATGAATTTTGATTGACATATATATTGCTACTTTTTTGTCTGTGTGTGTGTTTTATGTATATGTATACATATGTGTATATATATATATATATATATATATATATATATATATATATATACACTCTCCAGATTTTTCAAAATATGAAATATATGTGTCTTATATTCACTCCCTAAATTCATTCATGTTCATGTATGTGGATTTATAATCAACTATTCACAAGATTATTCTCAGAAATATTCATCCACCTGAAATTTGCCCAATGCTCTCAAATGTCAATCCTATTTGTGACTACATATTTGTTTCTTCCTAAGATTATATATTTAAACTCAACCCTGTTCAAAATGTCTAATCCTATCACTCACTTTATACTCTGCCTGATTTTGTAATGTCTATATTGATATATGCTTTCCTACATTTTTTCCCCAGTTCATCATTGTGACTGACTCTTCACCTGTGCTGACATTTACATTCACTCTCTAATCGAAATCCTATTGCTAAGAAACTTTTGTTCCAAATCTTATACTCACCCTTCTTCCTAAACTTATTGACTATCTTCCTAATGCTACAGACTATCCCTTTTTGACTGGATGTTCTCTTCTACATTTAATCATCCAACTAAATGTGGTGCGAGCTTCAGAGGAGGAGACTACCAACAGACTATCTCATGCAACATCAAAGGGTTTATTGGGTGTCCAGCATGCTGGGGTTCAGAGCTCACCTGAATAGAGCAGATAGCCCTGAGAATAGCTGAAGTAGAGCTTATATACTTTCCCTGGAGAGGGAAGGGAGGGAATTGTATTGATGGGTCAAGGCGAGTGGGCGGTTTGCATGCAACTGGGAGAGGGAGTACATTCTGCAATTTGGCAGCTGGGGATAGAACATACTGGGAACAAGATTTGCAAACATTTCTCAAGATTTCAACAGTGTTCTGTTAAGCATACAGAAAAACAAGATGTGACAAGTACCTATTTTATTAATATTTCATTCCCCACTTCTTCTTCTGGCTAATTTTAATCATAAAAATGATCATTGGAGGGTGTCACATTCAATGTCTGCTAGTGGGGTATTACCATAAGTTTAACTCGTCCAATTTGAGCCTGGAGAAAAGACATTACACGGTTGAGCAAACAGGGTTTTATAGTTAGCAATAATATGAGGATTATTATTGGACCGGCCAGGGTTGATAAAAACGTAGTTAACCAGGGGGACTGTGTGAACCAAGACTCAAGCCACCCTTTTTGGGCCTCTCTCACTTGTTGATGCTCTTCAAGGTGTCTTTTAAATTTACTCATAGATTTTATTACAACTCCAGTATAGTTAGCATAAAAACAACATTCTTCCCTCAATGCAGCACAAAGGCCCCCTTCTCTAATGAAGAGGAGGTCCAACCCTCAATTGTTCTGTAAAACAACTTCAGAGAGAGAGGTTAAAGTTTCATGCAAAGCCCTGAAGGAGGTTTCTAATATCTTACTTTTGCTCTATTGCTGCTTCTAATTGGGTCATCTTTTGTGTCCCATGGACAATGCCACTTGTTCCTCTGCCCACCCGTGCAGCAACTCCTAATCCTAATAGGATGGCTAAAGTGAGGGATATATGTTCCCAGTGGAACCGGTTGTATGCCCCCCCTATTTGATCTTCAAATGAACCTGCGTCATGATAGAGCACTCTGGGAAACATCTGCACCATTACACAATTTATCACATATCTTGATCATTTCATGAAAACATAAACGATGTTTAAGTATATAGAATTATGCTGTTGTAGGCACTGACAAAGCAAGGCACCTAAGATAGCACTCAAGAGTGGGAAACAGTCCTATTTGGTTGCAACCGGATTCAGAGGGCATTGCTTCTATTGTAATCAGTTATTCCCCTGAAACTCAAGTTTAGGTAGTTTCAGAATTTTGTACCCAACATATAAGGGATGGGGCTCAGAAGTTCACAGTCTTCAGAAGTTTGAAAAAGCAGTATTTGTTTCTGTTTTTCCTTCTGTTCTGGGCAAGTTAACTTTTCAAGGACACCTGCTAGGAGGAGAGCTTTTTCTTCCCTTTCTTATTTTCCCCCTGCCAGCTGTTACCATGGAGCCTGGTTGGTAATTTCTTTATCTTAGAAATGTAGCCATCTCTGTGAAGCCCCAGCTGAAGGCCAGAGGACTTGTTCACATATTTTGTGAAAAACTAGTTAGGGGTTGTCTAGCTTAGAAGTACTGAGATTTTTAGCCAGTGGCCAAGTAGAACAGGGCAAGATGAAAGAGAAAGTTTATCTACATTAAAGTCTTTATTGGGACTGTTTTGCTGAAAGTTCAAAACTCAGCCATGGTGAAGACTTCTGAAGAAGGTCATTTAAGACTTTTCTGTGGGCCTGGTACAGAGGGGGAAAGACGGGGACGTTGGGGCTGAGAGCACCTCCGAGGATCTGAGAATGAGGGAAAAGAGAGATGTAAAAGAATAATGCGAAAGGGTATTGGGAATTTCCTAGCAGCAAACTTGAGCAGAAGATCAGGTAGAGCAGAGTGAAAGACGGGAGTGAGGATCCCAAAATCCTGTGAGGGACTTTAAATTTTAGTAACCTGTTTTCAGTGATGACAAAGCAACTTTAAAGGCCAATTATATTACATCTTGGATAAGGGTCTCAGGGCTCTCCTCAGCTCGTTTGAGCATTGGGTTAGCTGGTAAGAGGACCTGGTGGGACCCGGTGAGGGCACTGACAGGAGATGAGAGGAATGAGTCGGTGGAGCGGTACCTATGTAGCTGCTACCTCAGCAAGGGGGCAATGGTCAGAGAACTGGTGGAGCTTTCGGTTTCTGATCTAGTTATTGGAGGGGAGAAATCAAGTTGCTGAGATGGGAGTGACAGCAGAGGGTCTGGAGCAGAAGGCTGAGGATAATGATCTATTGGAGAAGCATAGTTCAGGATGTGAGTGAAGGAGGGAAAAGGCTTCCACATAGGGGAATTTCCTTTCACTCTTTTGAGCACTTGCAGAAGTCAAAAAGGTCACACAAAATTTGAGGATCTAGAGACCCCTCTGGGTGCCATAGTTTTTGGTTGTCTAATTGGTAATGTGGCCAATGCTGTGTACTGAATTTGATGAAGAATTGGGGTTCCATCAGGCAGCCCCTGTATGCACACATTCCCATGACATACAGAAAAAGTCGGCTTTTCCCCCACACAGCCATTACTCTTTGTGGCTTTGATAGTCTGCAAGGCAAACTTAGTAATCTAGACTAGCCAACCTGCATCTGGCTCGCGTGTCCCTACATCCATAATGTTTGTTTCCATTATCTATGGTACAGAAGGGATTTAATGGTATTTTAGTGGGATCCTCTTCATCAGGGATATCACAATAGGAAATACCTATAGCCAGCTAACAAATGTCTGGGTGGAGAGATGGCCACCAGGTCCCTAAGGGGGCTGTATGCGAGATAGACCATACTTCTTTTCCAGTAGGATTTGTGATCAGCCATCACTGCTTAATGGGCTGATGAGGGTTAGGACTACTTGTAGCCAAGGGGAGAGTATATAACCTTATTCACATTGCAAATACACAATTTGAAACTGTTACCAGTCTTTTTCAGTTTCCAGAAAGATTCTGTACAGGGAGCAGGCTTGAGATGAGAGGCATGGATCCAGGAAGTGATTCTGTTTACGTTTACCACTGTAGGTGTTATAATAGCACCTGGTATGGTCCTTTTCAGCGGGGTACCAGGGATGACACCTGATATCATCTTACATAGATGAAATCTCTTACTTGATATGGATGTGGAATCCCCTGGTTCCCAGTTGGGTAGGCAGTGGCCAGCTGTTTTCACAGGTATTACTGAGTTCTTTCAAGATCTTTAAGTCTGTCAAGCAAGGGGGTGTGGAAAGGATCTTTAGGTCTTACAGTTGGGCTTAGGTCCCCTATTGGAGGAGGGCCACCATAAAGAATTTCACACGTGGTAAGGTTACTCAAAGAAACAAAGGGATTTTTTCTTGCATGAAACATTGCATAAGGCAGGAGCATAGTCCAATCTTATGCTGGTCTCTAAGCTTAATTTCGTTAAGGTCTCTTTAATGGTTCTATTCATTCTTTCTACTTGTCTTGAAGTCTGTGGTCTATAAGCACAATTTAACTTCCAATTAATCCCCAGGTTCCTGGCTAACCCCTGACTTACCTGGGCCATGAACATCGGTCCATTGTCAGATCCTATTACCGGCTTAGCTTCCTCCAATGGTAGAGAGGCTTAGTCAGCAGCAGCGGAATCACTTAGAGTGTGTTGTGTGTTAGGGGACGAGGGCAGGGGATAAGGAGGGGGGGAAGAGTCCAGTAGAGTCAAATCTGTGACTCAGGGAGAACAGAGGGTGGAGGAGGAGGAGGTTGAGAGTATTTGAGAGATCATGGGGGAAGGAGTAGGAGCAGAGGTAGGGGCAAGGAAAGGCTTCACCCATGGAGGAGGAGATTTGCAGAGGTCCTGCCAAGTTAAGATATATGGCTGTTGATCCTGATGGCTATGTGGCGCTGGCTGAAAGACAATACCTCTGACTTTTTAAATTAGTGGGAAGTAGAAAGATCCTTCTAGGGGCCATATGACTCCAAAGATGGGCCATTCTGAGGCACAGAGATTCTGCCAGGTCCAGCGTTTTACTAAAAAAAGAAAGATTCTGAGTCCTTAAGCGGACTTTGGTCCAGTGATCAAGGGTCAGGGACAGAGGCATTGACGCGCTCTGTTCCATAATGAAAGTTCCACAAACAGTAAAAGCAAGGACACACGACACAGATAAGACAAGACCATAAAGACAGGCAATGAACGTCCAACACTGAGACCAGGAATGAGTAGCCGGCAAAACCCAATGGTATGGCAATAACGAATCTAAAAGAAAATATCACTGAGTCGAGAAGACTATTGTTCCTTGATTTCCCGAGTTCTCTGCGGGGTCCTTCAGAGCGGTGCCCTTTGTCTCTGTGACACGTCTCTCAGCCACCGTCGGAGAGAGCCCAGGCTCTTCATCGCCAGCAATTTTGCCAAGCCCTAACAAGAAACCTGAAACGGGAAAGAGGCGCCTTACTTGCTCCGAGAGGAGCCCGTTGGGGTCTCTCGTCCGCCACTGCTGGAACTCGGTGGAACCTCAATATGTAAAGGTCAGGCGAGTGTCAGAGGAAGATACTACCAAGAGACTGTCTCATGCAACAGCAAAGGGTTTATTTGTGGTCCAGCATGATGGAGCTCAGAGCTAAATTAAATAGAGCAGAGACCTCTGAGAACAGCTTAAGCAGAGCTTATATACTTTCCTTGGAGAGGGAAGAGAGGGAAGTTTAGTGATGGGTAAGGGCGAGTGGGCGATTTGCATGACACCGAGTGAGGGAGTACATTCTGCAGTTCGGCTGTTGGGAACAGTACATTCTAGAACAAGATTAGCAAATATTTCTCAAGATTTCAAAAGTGTTTTGTTAAGCATACAGAAAAACAGGAAGTGACAAGTACCTATTTTATTAATTTTATTAACCTTTCACTACCGACTATGCCTTTTTGACTTGATGTTCCTTCTACATTAATTCATGCAACGTACAAGGTGCTATGCCATTGTATATCGATTTATCTGAGACAACTCTGCAGAACGTAATTCAACACCACGTATCCCTATCAAGGGCCCAATGCCCTTCTGGCCTTCAAATCAGACTTAGATTTCTTTTTTCATACATATATTTCACCTATATATTCTTCTACACATAGCAAGTTCTCAATACGATCATTCATCCAGCAAAATGATTTCTAACCCAAATCGAGCATGTTTTTAACCATAACCGGACACTGTTCCCTCAATCTAACTTTACAGAAGAGCAGGGAAGGAGTTGATATTACAATACAGAAATGTAGAAAAACTTCCACCTGCTGAGAACCTCAAAGGTCCATGCAGAAATGATCCCTGGAGAAGATGTAGGAAGCAATAAAGGACCTGAGAGACCAAAAGTCATCTTCCATGGCAAACAACCCTGTCAGGATAAAAGGTTGTGTCTGAATCAGATTTTTTTTTAATGTAGAGATCATGGACCAAACCAGGCCTGTGTGGAGATCTATTCCTGGGTGCCTTTGGTTGATATACCATTCTAAATTGTGAAAATGTCACAGGAAGTAGGGGCAGCCTCAATCTCTTGGGACCCTTGGAAGCAACAGTTAGGACAAAGTGGCTGCCAAGACAGTGCCCTCATTCAGTTCAGGAAGGAAGTGACCTCACCTCACTTTCTTGGTGATGGAACTCTCTGAACGTGGGATCCAGGAAGCCAGGCACACAGAGCCAATCCCAGTCCCAGTCCCAGTGGTCTCACTTGTTTGGATTTACCAAGGACAGGGTCAGTATTTTTTGGTACCTACAGATGTGAGGAAGGCCAAATGCCAGGAAAGCTCGAATGCAGGGTTTTTCATGAGAAAGCAGGTAGTTGCTCACCGTTGGCTCCTAAGAAGTTCACAGAGTTGGACAAGGAGACAAGATCTGAGACAGGAAAGGCCATTTTGGGGGAACATATTATGGCCCACAAGTCAGAGGACACTCTGGATAGTCACAGACCTACTTAGGGGAAGGAGGTGCCTTTGTGGGTGTGGTTGTGGGTTTGTGGTTTTGTCTCATTTTCTGAGAATAGGTAGGACAGTCGGTTTGTTTCATTTGAAGCGGACTGTTTCTAGTAAGTCTTTTCACAGGGCGAGTGTTTCTATGTCTGTGTATTCCACTGTTTCCGTGGTTGTAGACATTAGAAAAGAGAATCCATCAATGGATGTGTCGTGTCTAGTAGAAAGCTTCTCAGCATTCATATTGCCCCGTTTATGAATGGACTGTAGCTTGCCTTATCGATGAGCAACACCTGCTACCTTCCTAAGTTTCTATTTTTGTCCTGAATTCCGGCCAATCTCAAGAATAGGCCCATGGTTTTGTGTCCAAGATATGTACCACCTCCAAGCTCTGTGACATGGCCATGTACTGGATAGCTGTAGGGGATGGCGAGCATCTCAGAAAACTCAGATATCAGTGTGACCAGGAAAGTCTCAGAGGAGAAACCCTGCTTTCGGCCTTTTGCTTACCTATTGTTCTGTTGCCCTGAATGTCAGGAAGGTCTTTTCCTCAGGACACCCCTTTTTGAAGCCTGAAGAAAACAGTTTACAAATGGAAATGAATGGGCATACCTGTGGCACTTTCCTTAATTGCTTTGGAAAGGGATGTGTCTGAATCAGGCCCTTGGCCCTGTGTGTGGCTGTGGCTTAGATTCTCAGCACCTGATGGATCTAAAGAAAGTTACCATGTGTGCATCCAAAAGAAAATTCGCCAAAAGAGGAATTATTGGGATGAAGTCTCTCGACTTCCTCTGTAAGGTTCCTGACCTCCATCAAGTGAGAATGGGATCCTTTGGGTCAAAAGAGTTCTACAAAACCTGCAGATGCTAGCCCATTGTGCTTGGGTTTTCTCATGACTAAAATTCACATAAAGAATCTAAACCCCACAGACAGTAGTCCTCAAATTGGAGCGGTATTAACGGCAGGCCTATTTGATCACTTTTGGTTCACAGGATGGGTGTCCAGGCCACCTTGACTTTAGGCAAATGAGGGGCAAAGGAGCTTATTTGGGACACTGTCTTGGTCTGCGCCCCTCATGGAAACCTCCAGCCAGATTATGATGAGTGTCTATATGAAAGAAGATGAGGGCGATATGGGAGGGTTCTTGTTTTAATTGTGGTAATTTGTGTGGTAGTTGGAAGAGATGACTGGGTCCACCAGGGCTTGAACTCTGGTGTGATTCCCCTTAGAGACTGAGTTCTGGAACTGACCTCAGAGAAGTATTGCCATGAATAGTGTTGGGATTTTAGGAGACCACGCATGAGAATCGCTTTTGGAAACTGAGATCTAGGCCCAGGATGGCTTTCCACAGAGCTCAGGGATTCTGAGCCAGGATATCACATGATTTAATTCTTAAAGACTTGGTAGCCATAGTTGAGAGTCCAAACACACATGGACCTCACATTGTATACCTCAATGGGCCTGGATTCATGTGTCCTTTTGGCCACTCTTTGGGAAGGCTTGCCTGTGAGTGTTCTCCAGAGCTTTCATTGAAATGAGCTTCCTCACCATTTAATGGTTCCTGAATTAAATGAAAGCCACAGTGCCTCCAACTTCATCCTTGAAAAATGACTAGATTAATACCATGAAATTTTTGAAATCCCCATGACCAGGTGGTACTGGATAACCTTAAGATATCCTGTTGCTGATCATGAGTATAACAAACAGTGCCTTGATTGACTGAGTTTCGTGAAAATGGTGTAGAACAGAGATGCCAGTAAGTTGGAGCCTGCTGGGTAGTGGGCGTAGAGCAGTGGACTATAGGTGTGTAAATAAATATTTTTGGTAGGACCACCTGGATCTTCCATTGGCTTCCAAATCTTGCGACTGACATGGTGCATGCAGCAGACCTTTATATGTAAAGGCATCTTGTTATACGTAGAGGTTTCAGGGCAATGTTCAGAATCAGGTTGCTATAGTCAAGGGGAAAGCTATGTGGGATAGAAGCCTGGTTCGTACATTCTCTTGCCGACCCTGACCAACCACACATGACAGAACTCCCTCCAGCATTGTGTCCCAGTTGAACATATTGTATTTCATGAAGCAAATACCAAATTCCCAGTGCAGCAGTAAGAAACACCCTGAAAAGTGGAGGATGACCAAATGGCTTCACAGACCACACGGGAAGACACTTAGCTCCCAGTAGCAACAGTTTACCTACAAAGGGAGATTTCAGACCTGCTGCCTCATGTTCATTACAAAATAAAGAACCATGTCCTCCAGGTCACATAGATGCAGACCCAGATTTTTGGTGTCACTACAAACGAAGCTAAATCTCCTGACAATTACATATATTTCTTTTTCTTTTTTTAATTAATTTTTATTGTAGGTTGTTCAAAACAGTACATACTTCTTGATATATCAAATTTCACACTTTGATTCAAGTGGGATATGAGCTCCCATTTTTACTCCATATACAGATTGCAGAATCACATCAGTTCAGAACCATTGATTTACATATTGCCATACATATATTTCTTGTGCCTAACCTCAGAGGAAGTTTCTCAATAAGTCTTTAGGTCAGCACAGCTCCATGTTTCTGGAGTGTTTACCCTCTCCCATACTTTTCTAAACTGTTTTACCACCTCCAGTGTTGTGAACTCCTGAGCATTTTTCATTCCACATATGTATTCACAGGTTTTCTAACTCCTCTCCTCTAATTGTGTCTTACTTTTAGCGATGGTTATGTCAAGGCATTGTTCTGGATAAGAGAGGGAAGATTTTTGTGTATCACATGTTTGTATACACATTAGATTCATTTTCCTATTTTCCATTTGAAATACTGAATCCCTGACACTAACCCATACCCTACTAGACTCTGAGTACTAATCCTAATATCATGGAGAAAAAAAAAACCTAACTGAATAGAAGTACAGTCCTTTTATAGGAAGCATGGTGTATATTTGTATTTGTCTTCCTCTTTATCAAGAGTATGTGTTTAAAATTTAGTAAACTTTTCATTTTAATATTTCTCCATGATTTTTTAAAGTTATCACATATGTAAATTCCTGTCTCCCTTTCTCTGTATCCTATTCAGCACATGTAATTTTTTTATGCATATAAAATATCCTACCTTGGTATCACACGTACATTCTTGTAAGATCACTGACTTTGGAATATAAAAATTGTGAGAAGAGATGACTCTCCCTAAATAATGATGGAACTGAAAATTCCACCTATGGGTGAGCTTCCTAGTGAAAAACACTATACATAAATCCATGTTCAGTAAAATGAATATTTTTGGATTTGTGAATGAATTATATTTCATGATGAATATCGATTTTCATATATATTGCCAAATATTAATGTGTGTGTGTGTGTGCATGTGTGTGTGTGTGTTCGTGTGTGTGTGTGTATATTCTACGGATTTTGAAAAAATATGAAAAATATGTGTCTTATGATACACTCCCTAAATTCATTCATATTCATTTATGTTCATTTAAATTCAAATTTTCACAAGATTATTCTCAGTAATATTCATACACCTGAAATATATTTTGGTTTCCTACTACTGAAAACTAAGTTCAGTGGATGGTGCTTAAAAATCCTAATATTTCTACAGTAACTGACCCAGTTTAACATCAATGCAAGTAGATTGCTATGGGACATGATGTGTAATTTGAAGTTCATTTTTACTCAACACTGGTACATTACTATTTCTTCAGTTTATAGACATCATAGGATGTATTTTTTCATCCACAACTTCACAAATTTTTTTGGCATTTGGTTCACTTTCAATTACTTACTACTTCAGAACACATGTATTCCTCCATGTTTCTTTACTGGTCTTTTCACTAGACTTCTTTCTAAACACATTATTTTCGATTCCATAATCATTTTTGAAGCAAAACTCACTCTTCACGATAAACCGTAACCCTAATAATACCATTGCATATATAACTCGTTGGAATGATGGTATATATATCAATATAAGATTTCCAATATATTTTCAGATGCAAACTCAATCCATTGGATCCAGTTACATACTTTATTAATGTTGGATCCAGTTACATACTTTATTCACAATATGGTCTATTCATGCATCATCTCAATAATCATCAACACAAGGTACACCTATTTGTATCCCCAGTACTAATTTATAAGTTTCCAGAATATTACTCCCCTTTATGGTGGAAGAAATACTTATGTCACCTGATCTACATATACATTTTACCACAGTAGTATTCTGGACACAAAATGCAAAGGTCACACATATGATTGTACCAAAGCCTAAATGGAAAGTGACCATGGATTACTAAAAGCATCTATGTCCAATGTGCCTACTGCTCTCAAATGTCAATCCTATTGGTTACTACATATTTGTTTCTTCCTAAGATTATATATTTAACCTCAAGCCTGTTGAAAATATCTAATCCTATCACTCACTTTATACTTTTCCGGATTTCCTAATGCCCCTATTGATATCTGCTTTCCTACATATTTTTCCCAGTTCATCATTGTGACTGTCTCTTCACATGTGCTGACATTTACATTCACCCTCTAACTGAAAACCAATTGCTAAAGAACTTTTGGTCCAACTCCGAGACTCACTCTTCTTCCTAAACCTACTGACTATCTTCCTAATCCTACAGACTATCCCTTTTTGACTGGATGTTCTCTTCTACTTTCAATCATCCGAGGTATAGGGTCCTATGCCATTGTATATCGATTTATCTGAGACCTCGGTGCAGAACATAATTCAATCTAAGTATACCAATCAAGGGCCCAATGCCTTTCTGGGCTTCAAATCTTTCCTAGATCTCTGATCTCATACATATATTTCACATTTATATTCTTATAAATATCACAGGTTCCCAATACCATAATTCATCCAGCAGAATGACTCCTAACCCAAATCGAACATGCTATTAACACTAACCATACACTGTTCCCTCAATCTCACTTTACAGAAGAGCAGGGACAGAGTTGGTCTTAAAATCCAGGAAGGTAGGGTATCATCCACCAGCTGAGAACCTCAAAAGTCCCTGCAGAAATAATCCCTTGAGTAGGTGTAGGCAGGTATGAAGGATCTGAGAGAGCAAAAGTCATCTTCCATGGCAAACAACCTGGTCAGGTTGAAGGGATGTGTCTGAATTAGCCTTTCTCTTCCTAATGTAGAGAAGATGGACCAAACCATGGCTGTGTGGAGAGCTGTTCCCCGGTGCCTATGGTTGATATACCATTCTAACTTATGAATGAGTCACAGCAAGTAGAGGCAGACTCCATCTTTTGGGAACCTTGGAAGCAACTGTTAAAACAAAGTGGTTTCCAAGGCAGTGACTTCATTCAGTTCTTGAAGGAAGTGACCTCACCTTACATTATTGGTGATGAAAGTCTGTGATCTTGGGATCCAGGAAACAAGACACACAGAGTCAAACCCACTCCATGTCCCAGTGGGCTCACTTGTTTGGATTTAACAAGACAGAGTCACTCTTTCTTGGTACCTACTGATGTGAGGACAGCCAAATGCCTGGAAACTATGAAGACTGGCCTTTCCAGAGAAAGCAGGTAGTTTCTCACCACGGGCTCCTGACAACTTCACAGAGTTTGCTAAAGAGACCAGATCGGAGACAGGACACGCCATTTTTGGGGAACATAGTATGGCCCACAAGTCAGAGGACACTCCGGATAGACACAGACCTACTTGGGGGAAAGAGGTGCCTTTTTGGGTGTGAGTGTGAGTTTTTGGTTTTGTCTCATGTTCTGAGAATAGTTAGGAAAGCTGGTTTGTTTGTTTTGGAGTGGACTGTTTCTAGTAAGTCCTTTGACAACGTGAGTGTTTCTGTGTCTATATATCATACTGTGTCCGTGATTGTAGACAGTAGAAAAGAGAATGCATCAATGGATGTGTCCTGTCTACGAGAAAGCTTCAAAGCATTCATCCTGTGCAATTTATGAATGGACTGCAGCTTGCCGTATGGATGGGCAACTCCTGCTATCTTTCTAAATTCCTGTTTTCTTCCTGAATACTGGACACTCTCCAGAATACGCTCATGATTTTGTGTCCAAGATATGTACCACCTCAATCTCTGTGACATGGCCATGTACTGGATAGCTGATGGGAATGGCGAGTATCTCAGAAAACTCAGATATCAGTATGCCCAAGAAAGTCTCAGTGGAGAAACCCTGCTTTGGGCCTTTTGCTTACCTATTCTGTTGCCCTGAATGTCAGGAAGGTCTTTGCCTCAGGCCACACTTTGTGAAGCCTGAAGAAAATAGTTTTCAAATGGAATTGAATGGTCATTACCTGTGCCTCTTCGGTTAATTGCTTTGGAAATGGATGTGTCTGAATCAGCCTCTTGGCCCTATGTGAGGCTGTGGCTTAGATTCACAGCACATGATGGGTCTAAAGAAAAATCCCATGTGTGCACCCAAAACCAAAATGGACAAAAGAACTGTCATGGTGGATAGAGTCTCTCGCCTTCCTCTGTAAGGTTCCTGACCTCCATTAAGTGAGAATAGGGATCATTTGGGTCAAGTGAATTCTTTAAAGTTCTGCAGAGGCTATCCCATAGGTTCGTGGGTTTTCTCATGACTCCAATTCACATCTATGTTTACAGAAGAGCAGGGACAGTGTTGGTCTTACAATACAGGAATGCAGTGGATCTTCCATCTGTTGAGAACCTCAAAGCTCCATGCAGAAATGATCTCTGGAGAAGATGTAGGCAGCTATGTAAGACCTGAGAGAGCAAAAATCATCTTCCATGGCAAACAACCTGGTCAGGATTAAGGGTTGAGTCAGAATGAGCCTATCTCTTCTTAATGTAGACAAGATGGACCAAACCCGGCCTGTGTGGAGAGCTGTTCCCTTTTGCCTACGGGTGATATACCATTTTAACTTGTGAAAGTGTCACAGGAAGTAGGGGCAGCCCTCATCTCATGGGACCGTTGGAAGCAATTGTTATGACAAAGTGGTTGCCAAGGCAGTGATCTCATTCAGTTCCTGAAGGAAGTGATCTCATGTCACTTCCATGGTAATGGAACTCTCTGAACTTGGGATACAGAAAGCCAGGCACCCAGAGCCAGTCTCAGTTCTAGTCCCAGTGGTCTCACTTTTTTGGATTTACAAAGGACAGAGTCAGTCTTTCTTGATACCTACTGATGTGAGGATGGCCAAATGCCAGGAAAGCTCGGAAGAGGGGCTCTTCCTGAGAAAGCAGTTAGTGGATCACTCCTGGCTTCTAACAACTTCACATTGTTGGCCAAGAAGACCAGATCTGAGACAGGTCAGGCCATTTCGGAGGATCATAGTATGGCCCATCAGTCAGAGCACACTCCGGAGAGTCACAGACCTATTTGGGGGAAGGAGGTGCCATTGCGGGTGTGGGTTTGTGGTTTTGTCTCATGTTCTGAGAATAGTTAGAAAAGGCGGTTTGTTTGGTTTGGAGTGAACTGTTTCTAGTAAGTCGTTTGACAATGCAAGTGTTTCTATGTCTGTGTATCCCACTGTGTCCGTGCTTGTAGACATTAGAAAAGAGAATGCATCAATGGATGTGTCCTGTCTCATAGAAAGCTTCCCAGCATTCATCCAGCACAATTTATGAATTGAATGCGGCTTGCCTTATTGATGGGCGATACCTGCTACCTTCCTAAGTTGCTGTTTTCTTCCTGAATTATGGCCAATCTCCAGAATAGGCTCATGGTTTTGTGTCCAAGATATGTACTACCTCCAAGCTCTGTGACATGGCCATGTACTGGATAGCTGAATGGAATGGCGAGCATCTCAGAAAACTCAGATATCAGTGTGACCAGTAAAGTCTCAGTGGAGAATCCCTGCTTTGGGCCATTTGCTTACCTATTGTTCTGTTGCCCTGAGAGTCAGGAAGGTCTTTGTCTCAGGCCAACCCTTTGTGAATCCTGAAGGAAATATTTTTCAAATGGAAATGAATATGCTTTACCTTTGGCTCTTTCCTTAATTGATTTGGAAAGAGATGTGTGTGAATCAGCCTCTTGTCCCAGTGTGATTCTTTGACTTATATTCTCAGTACCCGATGGATCTAAAGAAAGATCCCATGGGTGCATAAAATCCAAAATGGCAAAAAGAGCAGTCATTGTTGATGAAGTATTTTGCCTTCCTCTGTAAGGTTCCTGAATTCCATCAAGTGAGAATAGGGATCTTTTGGGTCAAATGAGTTCTTCAAATCTATTCAGAGGCTATCCAGTAGGTGCTTGAGTTTTCTCATCTTTCCAATTCACATAAAGAATCTGTACCCGACACTCAGTAGGACTCAAATTGGAGAAGCAGAGCAGTATTAAGGGCAGGCCTATTTGATCACTCCTGGTACACAGGAAGGTTGTACAGGCCACTGGGAATTTAGGCAAATGAGGGGCAACAGAGCTTATTTTGGACACTGTCTTGGGCTATGCTAATGCTATCAAATGTCAATCCTATTGTTGACTTCATATTTGTTTTATCCTAAGCTCATATATTCATCCTCAACCCTGTTGAAAATATCTAATCCCATCACTCACTTTATTCTTTTCCTGATTTCCTAATGTCTCTATTGATATCTGCTTTCCTACATATTTTGCCCTGTGCATCATTGTGACTGACTCTTCACTTGTGTTGACATTTACATTGACTCTCTAACCAAAACCCTATTGCTAAAGAACTTTTGTTCCAAATCCTATACTCACTTTTCTTCCTAAACTTACCGACTATCTTTCTAATCCAACTGACTATAACTTTTTGAATGGATGTTCTCTTCTACATTCAATGATCCAAGTACAGTTCAGGTTTCTATTCAACCGGGTGAGGGGGTAGATTCTGCAGTTTGGCAATTGGGGACAGCACATTCTGGGAACAAGATTAGCAAAGAGTTCTCAAGATTTCAACAGTGTTTCGTTAAGTGTACAGAAAAACAGGAAGTGACAAGTACATATTTTATTAACCTTTCATTCCAAACTTCTTTTTCTGGCTACTTCTAATCATAAAAGTGATCTTTGTGGGGTGTCACATTCTATGTCTGCTAGTGGGGTATTACCATAATTTTAATTTGTCCAATTTGAGCTTGGAGAAAAGAAATTACATGGTTGAGGAAACAGGGTTTTATAGTTAGTAATAATATGAGGATTATTATTGGACCGGCCAGGGTTGATAAAAACGTAATTAACCAGGGGGACTGTGTAAAAAAAGACTCAAACTACCCTTTTTGTGCCTCTCTCTCTCGTTGTTGCTCTTCAAGGCATCTTTTTAATTTACTCATAGATTTTTTTACAACTCCAGTATTGTCGACATAAAAACAACATTCTTCCCTCAATGAAGCACAAAGGCCCCCCTCTGTCATGAAAAAAAGGTCCAACCCTCGACTGTTCTGTAAAACAACTTCAGAGAGAGAGGTTAAAGATTCCTGCAAAGCTGTGATGGAGGTTTCTAAAATCTTTAAGTTTTGATCTATTGCTGCTTCTAATTGGGTCACTTGTTGTGTCCCATGGACCAGAGCAGTGGTTCTTGTGCCCAACCCTGCAGCAACTCCTATTCGTAATAGAATGGCTAAGGTGAGGGACATATGTTCCCCGCGGAACCGGGTTGTATGTCCCCCTCTTTGATCTTCAGATGAACCTGCGTCATGATAGAGCACTCTGGGAAACATCTGCACCATTTCACAATTAATCACATCTGTTGACCATTTCATGAAAACATAAACAATGTTTAATATATAGAATTATACTGTTGTAGGGACGGACAAGGCAAGGCACCTAAGATAGCACCAAAGACACGGAAACAGTCTTTTTTGGTTTCAACCAGATTCAGAGGGCATTGCTTCTGTTGTAATCAATTAATCCCCTGAAACCCAAGTTACGTAGTTTCAGAATTTTGTACCCAACACGTAAGGGAAGGGGCTCAGAAGTTCACAGTCTGCAGAAGTTCACAAAAAGCAGTTTTTGTTTCTGTTTTTTCCTCAGTTTGGGCAAGTTAACTTTTCAAGGACACCTGGGTGGGGGTGTCTTCCCTTTCTTTTTTTCCCCCTTCCAGCTGTTTCCATACAGCCTAGTTTGTAACTTCTTTATCTTAGAAATGTAGCCATCTCTGTGAAGCCCCAGCTCAAGGCCAGAGGCCTTTTTTTCAAATATTTTGTGAAAAACTAGTAAGGGTGTGTCTAGATCAGGAGTGCTGAATTTTTTAGCCAGTTGCCAAGGAGACCAGGGCAACACAAAATAGGAAGTTTATCTACAGTGAACTCTTTTATAGGGACTCTTTTGCTGAAAGTCCTAAATCAGCCATGGTGAAGACTTCTGGAGAAGGTCAGTTAAGACTTTTCTGTGGGCCTGGTACAGAGGGGGACAATTTGGAAGGCAGGGATAAGAGCAGCTCTGTGGATCTGAGAATGAGAAAGGAGAGATGTAAAAGAATATTGGAAGAGGGCTTTGGGATCTTAATAGCAACAAAAACTTGAGCAGTAGAACAGATAGAACAGAGGGGGAGACGGGAGTGAGATTCCAAAAAGCCTGTGAGGGACTTTAAATTCTTAGTAACCTGTTTTTAGTGATGACAAAGCAACATTAAAGGCCATTTTCATTACTTCTTGTATTAGGGTCTGAGGATTCTTCTCAGCGGGTTTGAGCTTTGCATTAGGTGGTAAGAGGACTGGGTGGGACCCGGTGCGGGCACTGACAGGAGAGGAGAGGAGTGAGTGAATGGAGTGGTACCTCAGTACCTGCGACCTCAGCAAGGGAGCAATGGTCTGAGAACCAGTCGAGATTTGGGTTTTTGATCTAGATATTGGAGGGGAGAAATCAAGTTGCTGAGGTGGGAGTGACAGCGGAGAGTCTGGAGCACAAGGCTGAGGGTGAGCATCTATTGGAGAAGCATAGTTCAGGATGTGAGCAAAGGTGAGAGAAGGCCTCCATAGCGGAATCTCCTTTCACCCTTTTGAGCACTTGCAGAAGTTAAAAAGGTCACACAGAATTTGAGGATCTAGAGACCCCTCTGGGGGCCATCGGTTTTGGTTATCTAATTCGTAATATGGCCAATGCTGTGTACAGAATTTGATGAGGAGTTTGGGTTCCATCTGACTGTCCCTGTATGCTCACATCCCCATGACTTACAATAGAAGTTTGCTCTCCCCCCCCCACAGCCGTGACTGTTTGTGGCTTTGATAGTCTGCCAGGCAAACATAGTAATCTAGGCTAGCCATCCTGCATCTGGCTCACGTGTCCCTACATCTATAATGTTTGTTTCCATTATCTATGGTACGGAAGGGATTTAATGGAATTTTAGTGGGATCCTGTTAATCAGGGATATCCCAATAGGAAAGACCTATAGCCAGCTGGCAAATGACTGGGTGGAGAGATGGCCACCAGGTTCGTAAGGGGGCTGTATTCGAGAGAGGCCATACTTCGTGTCCAGTAGGATTTGTGATCAGCCATCGCAGCTTAAGGGGCTGATGAGGGTTAAGACTACTGGTCGTCAAAAGGAGAATAAATATCTTCCAGGATCTTCTTTACAACCATTTGCGATGTTTCTTTTTTCTTCTTTTTTATTTCTTTTTTTTTGTGTGTGTGGGGAAGGCTTCAATACATCCTGAAAATGTATGTTCAAAGACTAGGAGTTATTTAAGTCCATACCTTACTGGCTTAATTTCAGTAAAGTCCACTTCCCAGAATTGTCCTCGTCTGGTTCCTCATAGGTGCTTTCCTGCAGGAAGCTTGGAAGTGTAAGCTTTAACCAATTAATGGACCTGACAGGCTTTTGTTACCCATTCAGTTATTTCCTTTTGCTGTGAGTAGGTTAGTGGAAAACTGTGTTCTTGATCCTTCACGAATGAATGCAGTTTCTTTGAACAAAGGTGAGTGAGTTGATGAACATTTGCTACTGACATAGTTAGAGCCATGATTATAGGAGTAGTTACTGAAGGATTAAAAAATTCCACTTGGGGGCCTTCAGGGTTAAAAGTTATTTTGGCCCAGAGCTTGGTGAGCAGAACTCTGCCCATCAATGGGGCCAGGCATTCTGGGATTACTAGGAAGGAGTGATGGATTTTTCCTTTTCCCTGGTCCATGGCCCTCGTAGTTGTCAAAGCCCGATATTTACTTCTGTTAGACTCTTGAATTAGACACCTTTTATACGGTAGAGGGCCCAATGGGCCTTATGGGCTGAGTATATTCCCCCTGTATCTACTTCAAAGTTTATTGTGTTCCCCTCCACTTCAAAAGTTACCTTGAGGTCAGGGAGAGGATCTGAGCCCGGACTTTCTTAGTATTCCTCCAGAGTCAGAATATCTGGCTGGCATGGCTGTCTCTTTCTAGGGCACTCTTTGGCCCAGTGTCCTTTTTCTTTAGAGTAGGCACATTGATCTGAGGCCAGGGGTGGCCTCTAGTGTGTGCCCAGGTATCCCTTCCTGTCTCTCTGTTTCTTAATTTCTGGCCTATTTGTTGTTGTGACCAGGACCTTAGTCAATGCCTTAGTCTGTCTTTTGTTTCTTTTATCCTCACTCAGCTCCCTTCTCTTCCTCAGTTTCTCTCTTAAAGTATACCTTCTCGGGTTCTCTGACTAAATCCCTCAAAGTCATATCTTGTAATCCATCTAAGCATTGTAACTTTCTTTTAATATCCAGGGCAGCTTTCCCAATAAAGGCCATTGTGACAGATGCCTTTTGATCCTCTGCCTGAGGATCGAAAGGAGTATGTCTCTTATATGCCTACATAATTATCTCTAGGAACATAGAGGGAGATTCATCAGGCCCTTAAATAATCTCTCTTACCTTGGCCAAATTAGTTGGTCACCTAGCGGCCACTAAGATACCCACTATTAGAGCCCGGCGATAAGTGGACAGATGCTCCCTACCTTCAAAGGTGTTAGGGTCCCAGTTGGGTCGTTTCAAGAGAAAGCCGGCTTTGAATATGTTGGGAAGTTGTGTTGGTCACGCATTTGGTCCGAGGATACTTTTTTCTAGCCTCCAGGAGGATTCTCTTTTGTTCCTCTGTCATGAAGAGAGTCCCTAGGAGTTGTTGGCAGTCATCCCAAGTAGGTTGGTGTGAAAACATCAATGACTTCACCAGACCTGAGAGCCAGGTTGGGTCCTCGGTAAAAGGGGGATTGTTATTTTTCCATTTATATAGGTCTGAAGAGGAGAAGGCCAATACTGGTAGGCTTCCATTTTTTTTCCCCATGGCCATCATCAATCATTGGCCCTTAGGGATGGAGGGAAGCAACACGGGAGTTCCAGGGTTTTCAATCATTTGCCACTGGCGAGTTCCTTTAGCAAGTCCAGCTTCCTCCAGGAATGGAGGGGCTGTGTGTGACGCAGGGGAGTTATCTGGAGGGCCCTGTGCTGGCTTAGAGTCCTCCAATTGCGGAGAGGCTGAGTCAGCAGCTGGAGAATCACTTAGAGGGTGTTGGGGGTTGTGGGACAAGGGTAGAAGATAAGGAAGGGGAGGAGAGTCCAGTAGAGTCAAATCTTGTGACTCAGGGAGAACAGAGGGTGGAGGAGGAGGAGGAGCAGAGGGGTTGAGAGATCGTGGGGGAAGGAGTAGGAACGGGGACACAGCAAGGAAAGGCTTCAACCACGGAAGAGGAGATTTGCAGAGGTCCTGCCAAGTTAAGGTATATTCCTGTTTATAAGTATGGCTATGTGGCCCTGGCTGTAAGACAATATCTCTGTCTTTTTAAATTACTGGGAAGTAGAAAGATCCTTCTAGGGGCCATCCGAATCCAAAGGTGGGCCATTCTGAGGCACACAGAGTCTGCCAGGTCCAGCGTTTTACTGAAAAAGAAACATTCTGAGCCCTTAAGCGGACTTTGGTCCATAGATCAAGGGTCAGGGACAGAGGCATTGAAGTGATCTGTCCCATAATGAAAGATACACAAACAGTAAAAGCAACGACACAGGACACAGACAAGAGAAAACAATAAAGACAGGCAATGGATGTCCAACACTGAGACCAAGACTGAGCTTGTGGCAAAACCCGATGGGCTGGCAATACCGAATCTGAAACAAAGTATCACTGAGTCGAGGGGACTATTATTCCTCGTTTCCCGAGTCCTCTGTGGCGTCCCCCAGGGACTTGGCTTGTGGCTCTGTGACACGTCTGCCAGCCACCATCAAAGAGAGCTCACACACTTCATCGACAGCCATTTTGCCAAGCCCTAACCTGAAACCTGAAACCAGAAAGAGGCACCTTACTTACCCTGAGAGTAGCCCATTGGGGTCTCTCGTTCACCGCTGCTGGATTTCGGTGGAACCTCCATATATAAAGATCGGAAGAGCATTGGGGGAAGAGACCACCAAGAGACTCTCTCATGCAAAAACAAAGGGTTTATTCTGGGTCCAGCATGCTGGGGCTCAGAGCTCATTTGAATAGAGCAGAGAACCCTGAGAACAGCTTAAGCAGAGCTTATATACTTTCCTTGAAGAGGGCAGGGAGGAAAGTTTATTGATGGGCCTGGGCAGGTGAGCAGTTTGCGTGCAACTGGGTGAGGGAGTACATTCTGAAGTTTGGCAGTTGGGGACAGCACATTCTGGGAAAAAGTTTAGAAAACACTTCTCAAGATTTCAACAGTGTTTTATTAAGCATACAGAAAAACAGGAAGTGACAAGAATCTATTTTATTAACATTTCACTACCGACTATACTTTGCCAGATTTCCTAAAGTCTCTATTGATATCTGCATTCCTACATATTTTCCCCAGTTCATCATTGTGATTAATTCTTCACATGTGCTGACATTTACATTCACTCAATACCCGAAACCCTATAGCTAAAGAACTTTTGGTCCAAATCCTATACTCACTCTCCTTTATAAACATACCGACTATCTTCCTAATACTCCTGACTATCCATTTTGACTGGAAGTTCTCTTTGAAAATCAATCATCCAAGTTACAAGGTCCTATGCTTAATACCGCAATCAAGGGCCCAATGCCCTTCTGGGCTTCAAATCTTACCTAGATTTCTGTTTTCAGATTCATATATTTTACCTATATATTCTTGAAAATATCGCAGATTCCCAATACTATTATTCATCCAGCAGAATGATTTCTATTCCAAATCAAACCTGTTATTAACCCTAACCATACACTGTTCCCTCAATCTAACTTTAGAGAAGAGCAAGGACAGAGTTGGTCTTAAAATACAAGAATGTAGGGGATCTTCCAACTGCTGAGAAACTCAAAGGTCTATGCGCAAATGATCCCTAGAGAAGTTGTAGGCACCTATGAAGGAACTGAGAGAGCAAAAGTCATCTTTCATTGCAAACAACCTGGTCAGCATGAAGGGATGTGTCTGAATCAGCCTCTCTCTTCTTTATGTAGAGAAGGAGGACCAAACGAGGCCTCTGTGGAGAGCTGTTCCCGGTTACCAATGTTTGATATACCATTCTAACTTGTGAAAGTGTCAAAGGAATTAGGGACAGCCTCCATTTCATGGGACCTTTGGAAGCAAATGTTAGGACAACGTGCTTGCCAAGGCATTGACCTCATTCAGTTCCTGAAGGAAGTGACCTCACCTCACATTCTTGGTGATGGAACTCTCTGAACTTGGGATCCAGGCATGGAGGCACACAAATCTAGTCCCAGGCCCAGTCCCAGTGGTCTCCCTTCTTTTGATTTACCAAGGACAGAGTCAGTCTTTCTTGGTATCTACTGATGTGAGGATGGCCAAATGCCAGGAAAGCTCTGAAGAGTGGCCTTTCCTGAGTAAGCAGGAAGTGGCTCACCGCTGTCTCCTGACAACTTCACAGAGTTGGCCAAGGAAACCAGATCTGAGACAGAACAGGCCATTTGATGGGAACATAGTATGGCCCACCAGTCAGAGGTCACACCCGATAGTCAGAGACCTACTTTGGGAAAGGTGGTGACTTTGTGGGTGTGAGTGTGTGTTTGTGATTTTGTCTCATGTTTTGAGAATAGGTAGGAAAGGCAGTTTGTTTGGTTTGGAGTGGACGATTTCTAACAAGTGATTTGACAAGGCGAGTGTTTTTAAGTCTGTGTATCCCACTGTGTCCATGGTTGTAGACATTAGAAAAGAGAATGCATCAAAGGATGTGTCCAGGTTAGTAGAAAGCTTACCAGAATTCTTTCTGCCCAATGTATGAAAGGAATGCGGCTTGCCTTATGGATGGGTAACACCTGCTATCTTCCTAAGTTCCTGTTTTCTTCCTGATTTCTGGCCACTCTCCAAAATAGGCTCATGATTTTGTGACCAAGATATGTACCACCTCCAAGCTCTGTGACATGGCCATGTACTGGATAGCTGAAGGGAATGGTGAGCATCTCAGAAAATTCAGATATCAGTGTGACCAGGAAAGTCTCAGTGGAGAAACACTGCTTTGGGCCATTTGCTAACCTATTGTTCTGTTCCCCTGAATGTCAGGAAGGTCTTTGCCTCAGGCCACCCCTTTGTGAAGCCTAAAGAAAACAGTTTTCAAATGGAAATGAATGGGCATCACCTGTGGCTCTTTGCTTAATTGCTTTGGAAAGGGATGTGTCTGAATCAGCCTCTTGGCCCTGTGTGAGGTTGTGGCTTAGATTCTCAGCACCTGGTGGATGTAAAGAGAGATCCCATGTGTGCATCCAAAACCAAAATGGCCAAAAAGCAGTCCTTGTGGATGAAGTCTGTCGCCTTCCTCTTTAAAGTTATTGAACTCCATCAAGTGAGAATAGGGATCCTTTGGGTCAAATGGGTTCTTCAAAGACCTGCAGAGGTGCTTGTGATTTCTCATGACTGCAAATCACATAAAAATATATACCTGACACTCAGTTTTCCACAAATTGGAGAAGCATAGAAGTATTAACGTCTAGCATATTTGATCACTCCTGTTTCGCATGAAGGGTGTCCAGACCACCCTGAATTTACGCCAATGAGGGGCAAGGGAGTTTTTTTGGACACTCTCTTGGACTCCGCCACTCATGGAAACCTTCCGCCAGAGGTTGTGATTAGTGTCTATATGGAAGAAGATGAGGGCCATATGGGAGGGTTTTGGTTTTAAATTTGGTCATTTATGTCCAGTATGAAGACATGACCTGGACCACCTGGGCTTGAACTCTGGTGTGATTCCCCTTAGAGACTGAATTCAGAGAAGTATTGCCATGAATTTTGTTGGGATTTTAGGAGTCCACCCATGAGAATCACCCTTGGAAACTGAGATCTAGGCCCAGGTTGGCTTTCCACAGAGCCCTGGGTATCTCAGCCAGGATATCACATGATTTAATTCTGAAAGACTTGGCAGCCATAGTTGAGAGTCACAACACCCATGGACGTCACATTGTAGACCTCAATAGGCCTGGCTTCATGTGACATTTGGGCCACTCTTTGGGAAGCCTTGCCTGTGAGAGTTCTACAGAGCATTCATTGAAATGAGCTTCCTCACCATTTAATGGTTCCTGAATGAATTGAAACCCACAGTGCTTGCAACGTCATCCTTGAAAAATGCCTAGATAAATACCATGAAATTTTTGAAATTCCCATGACCAGGTGGCACTGGAGAAACTTTGGATGTCCTGTTGCTGATCGTAAATATGCAAGACAGTGCCTTGATTGAGTGGGTTTCATGAAAATGGTGTAGAACAGTGATGCCAGTATGTTGGAACCTGCTGAGTAGTGGGCCTAGAGCAGTGGTAGGCAGATGTGTGATAAAAAATTTGTGGTGGGGCCATGTGGATCTGCCATTGGCTTCCAAATGGCTTGTGACTGACATGGTGCAGCCAGCAGACCCTTCCATGTAAAGGCTTCTTGTTATATGGAGATGTTTCCGGGCAATGTTCAGAATCAGGTTGCTATGGACATGTGGCCAAGCTATGTGGGATAGAAGCCTGGTTGGTGCATTCTCCTGCAGACCCTGACCAACCACACATGACAGAATTGCCTCCAGAACTGTGTCCCAGTTGAACTTCTTTTATTTCATGAAGCAAATGCCAAAGTCCCAGTGCAGCAGCAAGAAACACCACGAAAAGTGGAGGATGACCAAATGGCTTCCCAGTCCACATGGGAATACCCTTAGCCCCCAGTGGCCACAGTTTACTTACAAAGAGAGAATTCAGCACTGCTGCCTCATGTTCATTGGAAAATAAGAAATCATGTCCTCCAGGTCACATAGATGCAGACACAGCTTTGATGGTCTCAGTAGAAAGAAGCTAAAGCTCCTGACAAAAACATATATTTCAAGTGCCCAAACTCAGAGGCAGTTTCTCAAGAAGTATTTAGGCCAGCAGAGCTCCATATATATGGAGTGTTTATCCTGTCCCATACTAGGAAAACTCCTCTACCACTTCCAAGGTTGTAAACTCCTGAGCATATTATTCACAGATTTTATTTGTCTACTCCTCTAATTGTGTCTTACTTTGGGGGAAGGAAATGTCAAGGAATTGTTCTGGATGAGAGTGGGAAGATTTTGTTTAGCACATATTTGCATACACATTGGTTTCATTTTTCTATTTTACATTTGATATACTGAATCCCTGACACTAACACATACCCTACTAGATTCTGAATACTAATCCTAATATGATGGAGAAAAATAACCGAAACAGAATAGAAATACAAGCAGTTCAGAGGAGGCATGTTGTATACTTGGACTTGCCTTTTGCATTATATAGGGTAGGAGTTATAAATCTAGTAAATTTTTTGTTGAAATAGTTTTCCATGTGCTTTTAAAGTTAACAAATATGTGAATTCCTGTCTCCCTTTCTCTGTATTCTATTCAGCACATGTATTTTTATATGCACATATAGAATCCTACCTGGTATCACACGTGCATTCTTGTGAGTTACATAACTTGGCAGATACAAAGTGTGAGAAGAGATCACTCCTCCTAAACGCTGTTTGAACTGAAAATTCAAACTATGGGTGAGCTTCCTAGTTGAAAAAAGTTATACATAAATCCATATCCAGTAAAATGAATATTTTTGGATCTGTGGATGATATGTATTTCACGGTGTAATTCGATTGGCATATATATTGCTAATTTTTAAAATCTGTGTGTGGATATATATATATATATATATATATATATATTCTCTCCAGATATTTCAAAATATTTAATATATGTGTCTTATTATACACTCCCTAAATTCATTCATGAATATGTATGTGGATTTATAAAAAACTTTTCACAAGATTATTCTCAGAAATATTCATTCACCTGATATACGTATTTTTTTCCTAGTATTGAAAACTAACTTCAGTGAATGGTGCATATGAATCCTAATATTTCTACAGTAACTGATCCAGTTTCACATCAATGCAAGTAGATTCCTATGGGACATGATAAGTATTTTGAAGTTCATTTTTATTTCAACACTGGTACATTACTATTTCTTCAGTTTGTGCACATTATAGGATATATATTTCATCCACAAGTTCACAAATTTATAGGCATATATTTCACTTTCAATCACTTTCTGCTTCAGAAAACACGTGTTCTGCCATGTTTCAAACTGGTCTTTTCATGAGACTTCTTTCAAAACACATTATTTTTGATTTCCATAATCACTTTTGAAGCAAAACTCACACACTCTTCATGATAAACCATAAGCCTAGGATTACAATTAGACGTATAACTAGTTGTTATGAATGATTCTATATCAATATATGATTTCTTGAGAGGCAAGATGGCCGCAAAGGGAGTGCAGTAACTCCGTGTACTGCGTCACTGTGAGGGAAAATGACGAGTTAGAACGGCTAAAAGCTATCTTGTTAGGAATTTCCAGCAAAATTGGGGTGCTCCAAAACCTAGTGGAAGGATTTTCATCGCACGAGGATCAGCTTCAGGGGCTCAAATGCGAGCGATCTGTCCATCTGTATGGAGCGCTGCTTGTTCGGCAGATCACCCCATGGCTGGAGTCTGCGGCGCGCGCTGGGAAACGACAGGCTGGTGGCGCAGAGATACAGCGATCCTGATTCTGTGGGCTCCTGCCAGCTAGGCATTTGCTGAGCTCGGAGCTGAATTCTGGGTTGGAGATGGGGAAAGGAAACGGTCCAGTTTGGTTCTCCACACCAGTCAGACCACGGAGGAAGCCAGCGGCCACCATCTTGGAGAGCTGACGTCACCATCCTTGTCGGAGCATGCACCAAGTCCGGAGAGGCCGAATTCTGGCTCCCGGAACTGTTTTGGCCCGGTGATAAAGAACCCGCTGAAACTGTTTCTCGGTCCGGGTCCTGCTGAATACTGTGGAGGCCAGAGGGGCCGAACAGAGCCGCCGCCCGGGCCCGGAACAGGTCCAGCGACCTGCCGGCGTGGTAGTCAAGAAAACCCGGAGGCAGCGCTGGCACAGGAGCCGGCGGGAGCTGCGCGGCGCGGGACTCCCAGCTACCGCTCCCACCAGTGCTGACAACTGAGGTCTCTTGCACCGACTCGCCTCGGCGTGGGACTCACGGCTACCGCTCCCACGAGTGCTGACAACTTAGGTCTCTTGCACCAGATACGGGGGCGTGGCTACCAGAAGGTAAGCAAATTGGCTGGGGGTTCTCAGCCCCAAGCTCTACAAACTTAGGGCCTGAGGGAGGCCAACAAGAAGAGTGTGCCCAGGCACTAATGAAACAGCTGCTCCACGCGTGTGCAAGGTAGGCGGAACTGTGAACACCGACAAAACAGGCCCAGTGAACCGCCAGACACATCCCTCCGGTTGGGGGAGGGGCAGAGCCTCCGGGCGCCTGCAAGGTAGGCGGACCCACGACCCACCAGCAGAAAAGGCGCAGCAATCCACAGAGCGGCATAGCCACCCCCCGAGCCTACAAGGTAGGCAGACCTGTGACCTACCGGCAGGTCATGCCCAAAAACCTGCGGAGGGGCACAGCTGCCCCACGTGCCTGCTAGGTAGGCTGAACCGTGACCACCAACAGAACAGGCCCAGCGGCCGGCCAGACACATCGCCCCGCCCAGGTTGGGGGAGGGGCAGAGCCGCCGGGCGCCTGCGAGTTAGGCATACCTGCGAATCACCAGCAGATCACACCCAGCAACCGCGGAGCGGCAGAGCCACCCCCGGGCCTGCAAGGTAGGGACACTTGCCACCCACCGGCAGGTCAGGCCCAACAAACTGCGGAGGGGCACAGCTGCCCCACGAGCCTCCTAGGTAGGCAGAACCCTGACCACCGACAGAACAGGCCCAGAGGCCGGACAGATACATCGCCCCGCCCCGGTTGGGGGAGGGGCAGAGCAGCCGGGCGACTGCAAGGTAGGCAGACCTGCGACTCACCAGCAGATCAGGCCCAGCAACTGCGGAGCGAGCGGCAGAGCCACCCCCGGGCCTGCAAGTTAGGCGCACTTGCCACCCACCGGCAGGTCAGGCCCAAGAAACTGCAGAGGGGCACAGCTGCCCCACGAGCCTGCTAGGTAGGCAGAACCCTGACCACCAACAGAACAGGCTCAGAGGCCGGCCAGACACATTGCCCCGCCCCGGTTGGGGGAGGGGCAGAGCCGCCGGGCGCCTGCAAGTTAGGCAGACCTGCATCTCACCAGCATATCAGGCCCAGCAACCCGCGGAGCGGCAGAGCCACCCCCGGGCATGCAAGGTAGGCGCACTTGCCACCCACCGACAGGTCAGGCCCAGCAACTCTCAGAGAGACACAGCTGCTCCACGCGCGTGCAGGGTAGGCGGAACCGTGACCACCGACAAAAAAGGCCCAGTGGACCGCCAGACACATAGCTCCGGTTGGGGGAGGGGCAGAGCCGCCGGGTGCCTGCAAGGTAGGCGGACCCGCGACCCACCAGCAGAACAGGCACAGCAATCCACAGAGCGGCAGAGCCACCCCCCGAGCCTACAAGGTAGACAGACCTGTGACCCACCGGCAGGTCAGGCCCAAAAACCTGCGGAGAGACACAGCTGCCCCACGTGCCTGCTAGGTAGGCTGAACCGTGACCACCAACGGAACAGGCCCAGCGGCCGGCCAGACACATCGCCCCGCCCCGGTTGGGGGAGGGGCAGAGCCGCCGGGCGCCTGCAAGTTAGGCAGACCTGCAACTCACCAGCAGATCAGGCCCAGTGACCCACGGAGCGGCAGAGCCACCCCTGCGCCTGCAAGGTAGGCACACTTGCCATCCACCAGCAGGTCAGGCTCAGCAACTCTCAGAGGGACACAGCTGCTCCACGTGCGTGCAATGTAGGCGGAACCGTGACCACCGACAAAACAGGCCCAGTGGCCCGCCAGATACATCACTCCGGTTGGGGGAGGGGCAGAGCCGCCACCAGCGCCTTTTAGGGAGACAGACCTGCAACCGACAGACAGAACAGGCCTAGTGGCCAGCGGAGGGGCAAAACCGCTGCTCACTCCTGCAAGGTAGGCGGACCTGTGACCACCGAAAGAACAGGCCCATCGAAAGTACAGGCACAGCGGCCTCCTGGCGTGGTAGGCACATTGCCTCAATTGAAGGAGGGGCAGAACCACCACCAAAGCCTGCAAGGGAGACGATGCAGCTATACAAAAGCAATATAAATATATAGGGGGAAAAATCAATAACACAACAGTTTCACCAAGCAGAAAGAAACGCGATCAGTATGAAAAGACAAGGAAAAAAAGGACCACAAGCAATGCAGGTCAATTCAACTTTAGAAGAGGTAATATCTGCAGCAGATGGAATGTCAGATAAAGAATTCAGGATATACATGCTTCAGATGATCTGGAGTCTCAAGGAAGACATTAGACAGCAAAATCAGACAATGAAAGACCACTTCGACCACTTCGACAATGAATTACATAAACAAATCCAAGAAGGAAAAGATCAATTATTCAGGAAGATAGAGGATATAAAAAACAAACAAACAGAAATCCTGGAAATGCAGGAAACAATAAACCAACTTAAAAACTCAATTGAGAATACTACCAGCAGAGTAGAACACTTAGAAGATAGAACATCAGACAATGAAGACAAAGTATTTCAACTGGAGAAGAACATAGACAGCTCAGCAAAGCTGTTAAGAAACCATGAGCAGAACATTCAAGAAATATGGGATAACATAAAGAGACCAAACTTAAGAGTCATTGGGATACAGGAAGGTATTGAGGTCCAAACCAAAGGAATGAGCAATCTATTCAACGAAATAATACGAGAAAACTTCCCAGACTTGAAGAATGAGACAGAATCCCAAATCCTAGAAGCCTACAGGACGCCGAATGTGCAAAATCATAAGAGATCCACACCTAGACACATTATAATGAAGATGCCCAACATACAGAATAAGGAGAGAATTTTAAAAGCTACAAGGGAAAGAAAGCAGATTACATTTAGGGGTAAACCAATCAGGATAACAGCTGATCTTTTAACACAGACTCTGAAAGCTAGAAGATCCTGGAATAACATATTTCATACACTAAAAGAAAATGGGTTCCAACCAAGAATTGTGTATCCCGTGAAATTAAGCTTCAGGATGGAAGATGAAATTAAAACCTTCGATGATAAACAAAAGTTAAAAGAATTTGCAGCTAGAAAACCATCTCTTCAAAACATCCTCGGCAAAATATTACAGGAAGAGGAAATGGAAAATGTCAATGAAAACCAACAGCGGGAGGTAGTACAGTTAAGGGAGGGGGAATAATCAAAGAGGAAAACAAACCATGTTTAGTAACATAAATAAACCAATATGGCTGGAAGAACACCCATATCTCAATAATAACCCTAAATGTTAATGGCTTAAACTCACCAATTAAGAGACACAGGCTAGTAGAATGGATCACAAAACAAGACCCAACAATATGCTGCCTTCAAGAGACGCATTTGATAGGAAAAGACATACTTAGACTGAAGGTGAAAGGTTGGGAAAAATCATATCAATCATATGGACTTTGGAAACAAGCAGGAGTGTCCATATTCATATCAAATAAAATAGATTTCAAGCCAAAGTTAATCAAAAGGGATGAAGATGGACACTACATACTTCTCAAGGGAACCATACACCAACAAGACATAACAATCATAAATATATATGCCGCAAACAATGGTGCAGCTATGTTCATCAAACAAACACTTCTCAAGTTCAAGAGTCTAATAGACCACCATACAATAATCATGGGAGACTTCAACACACCTCTCTCACCACTGGACAGATCTTCCAAACAAAAGTTGAATAAGGAAACTATAGAGTTCAATAACACAATTAATAACCTAGACTTAATTGACATATATAGAATATACCACCCAACATCAAGCAGTTACACTTTTTTCTCAGCAGCACATGGATCCTTCTCAAAAATAGATCATATATTATGTCACAGGGCAACTCTTAGACAATATAAAGGAGTAGAGATAATACTATGCATCTTATCTGATCATAATGGAATGAAATTGAAAATTAACGATAAAAGAAGTAAGGAAAAATCATGCATCACTTGGAGAATGAACAATAGGTTACTGAATGATCAATGGGTTATAGAAGACATCAAGGAGGAAATTAAAAAATTCTTAAAGAAAAATGAAAACACAGACACAACATATTGGAATCTATGGGACACATTGAAAGCAGTTCTAAGAGGAAAATTTATTGCTTGGAGTTCATTCCTTAAAAAAAGAAAAAACCAACAAATAAATGATCTAATACTTCAACTCAAAATCCTAGAAAAAGAAGAGAAAAAAACAGCAAAAGAAGTAGAAGACAAGAAATAATTAAAATCAGAGCTGAAATTAATGAAATCGAAACGAAAGAAACAATAGAAAAAATGACAAAACTAAAATTTGGTTCTTTGAAAAAATAAAAAATATCGACAGACCCTTAGCCACGCTAACGAAGAGAAGAAGACAGAGAACTCATATTACCAGCATACGGGATGAAAAAGGCAATATCACATCAGACACTTCAGAAATACAGAAGATTATCAGAAATTATTTTGAATCCTTATACTCCAACAAAATAGAAGATAGTGAAGGCATCGATAAATTTCTTAAGTTATATGATTTGCCCAGATTGAGTCAGGAGGATATTGACAACCTAAACAGAATAATATCATTTGAGGAAATAGAAGATACCATCAAAAGACTACCAACTAAGAAAAGCCCAGGACCGGATGGGTATACAGCAGAGTTTTACAAAACCTTTAAAGAGGAACTAATACCAATACTTTTCAAGCTATTTCAGGAAATAGAAAAAGAGGGAGAACTTCCAAATTCATTCTATGAGTCCAACATCACCCTGATTCCTAAATCAGACAAAGACACTTCAAAGAAAGAAAACTACAGAAAAATATCTCTAATGAACCTAGATGCAAAAATCCTCAATAAACTTCTGGCGAACCGGATACAAAAACATATCAAAAAAATTGTGCAACATGATCTGGTAGGATTTATCCCTGGGATGCAAGGTTGGTTCAATATACGGAAATCAATAAATGTTATTCACCACATCAATAGGCTTAAAAATAAGAACCATATGATCATCTCGATAGATGCGGAAAAAGCATTCGACAAAGTAGAGCATCCCTTTATATTCAAAACTCTAGAAAAACTAGGGATAACAGGAACATACCTCAATATTGTAAAAGTAATCTTTGCTAAGCCTCAGGCTAGCATCATTCTGAATGGAGAAAAACTGAAGGCATTCCCTCTAAAATCTGGAACAAGACAGGGATGCCCTCTCTCACCACTTCTGTTCAACATAGTTCTCGAATCACTGGCCAGAGCAATTAGACAGACGAAAGAAAATAAAGGCATAAAAATAGAAAAGAAGAACTCAAATTATCACTATTTGCAGATGACATGATTCAATACCTAGCAGACCCAAAAGGGTCTACAAAGAAACTATTAGAGCTAATAAATGAATTCAGCAAAGTGGCAGGCTATAAAATCAACACGCATAAATCAAAGGCATTCCTGTATATCAGCGACAAATCCTCTGAAATGGAAATGAGGACAACCACCCCATTCACAATATCCTCAATAAAAGTAAAATACTTGGGAATCAACCTAACAAAAGAGGTGAAAGACTTATACAATGAAAACTACAGAACCCTAAAGAAAGAAATAGAAGAAGATCTTAGAAGATGGAAAAATATACCCTGTTCATGGATAGGTAGAAGTAACAACATCAAAATGGCGATATTACCAAAAGTTCTCTATAGGTTTAATCCAATGCCAATCAAAATCCCAACGGCATTTCTTGTAGAAATAGAGAAAGCAATCATGAAATTCATATGGAAAAATAAAAGACCCAGAATAGCAAAAACAATGCTAAGCAGGAAGTGTGAATCAGGCGGGATAGCTATACCAGACTTCAAACTATACTACAGAGCAATAGTCACAAAAACACCATGGTACTGGTAACAAAACCGTTGGGTGGACCAATGGTACAGAATAGAGGACACAGAAGCCAATCCACAAAACTACAACTATCTTATATTCGATAAAGTGGCTAAAAGCATGCAATGGAAGAAGGATAGCATCTTCAACAAATGGTGTTGGGAAAACTGGAAATCCATTTGCAACAAAATGAAACTGAATCCCTTTCTCTCGCCATGCACAAAATTTAACTCAAAGTGGATCAAGGAACTTGATATCAAATCAGAGACATGGCATTTGATAGAAGAAAAAGTTGGCTATGATCTACATACTGTGGGGTCAGGCTCCAAATTCCTCAATAGGACACCATAGCACAACAGTTAATAACTAGAATCAACAAATGGGACTTACTCAAACTAAAAAGTTTTTTCTCAGCAAAAGAAACAATAAGAGAGGTAAATAGGGAGCCTACGTCCTGGGAACAAATCTTTACTCCTCACACTTCAGACAGAGCCATAATATCCAGAATATACAAAGAACTAAAAAAATTAGACAATGAGATAACGAATAACCCAATCAACAAATGGGCCTAGGACCTGAACAGAAATTTCTCAGAGGAGGACATACAATCAATCAACAAGTATATGAAAAAATGCTCACCATCTCTAGCAGTCAGAGAAATGCAAATCAAAACCACCCTAAGATACCATCTCACTCCAGTAAGATTGGCAGCCATTAGGAAGTCAAACAGCATCAAGTGCTGGCGACGATGTGGGGAAAAGGGTACTCTTGTACATTGCTGGTGGGACTGCAAATTGGTGCGGCCAATTTGGAAAGCAGTATGGAGATTTCTTGGAAGGCTCGGAATGGAACCACCATTTGATCCAGCTATTCCCCTACTCGGTCTATTCCCTAAAGACCTAAAAAGAGCACACTGTAGGGACACTGCTACATCCATGTTCATAGCAGCACAATTCACAATAGCAAGACTGTGGAACCAACCTAGATGCCCTTCAATAGACGAATGGATAAAAAAAATGTGGCATTTATACACAATGGAGTATTACTCTGCATTAAGAAATGACAAAATCATAGAATTTGGAGGGAAATGGATGGCATTAGAGCAGATTATGCTAAGTGAAGCTAGCCAATCCCTTAAAAACAAATGCCAAATGTCTTCTTTGATATAAGGAGAGTAACTAAGAACAGAGTAGGGACAAAGAGCATGAGAAGAAGATTAACATTAAACAGGGATGAGAGGTGGGAGGGAAAGGGAGAGAGAAGGGAAATTGCATGTAAATGGAAGGAGACCCTTAGGGGTATACAAAATTACATACAAGAGGATGTGAGGGGAAATGAGGAAAATATAAGGGGGAGAAATGAACTACAGTAGAGGGGGTAGAGAGAGAAGAGGGGAGGGGAGGGGGGAAGGGGGATAGTAGAGGATAGAAAAGGCAGCAGAATACAACAGACACCAGAATGGCAATATGTAAATCAATGGTTCTGCAACTGATGTGATTCTGCAATCTGTATATGGGGTAAAAATGGGAGCTCATATCCCACTTGAATCAAAGTGTGAAATATGATATATCAAGAACTATGTAATGTTTTGAACAACTTACAATAATAATTAATTTAAAAAATATATGATTTCTTATATATTTTCAGATATCAATTCAATACATTATTTAAAGGGGAAACAGTTATATTATTTATTAACTGTATGATCTATTCATGCATTATCTCTATATTCATAGACACAGGGTACACCTATTTTTACCCTCAATACTAATTTATACGTTTTCAAAATATTCCTCAAAAAATGGTGGAAGAAATACTCATGTCACCTGATCTATGTATACATTTTATCACAGTAATATTCTGGACAAAAAAATCAAAGGTCACCCTTAAGTTTGTACCAAAGCCTAAATGGAAAGTGAGCATGGATTACTAAAACCTTCCATGTCCAGGTGGCCTAATGCTCTCAAATGTCAATCTTATTGGTGACTACATTTTTGTTTCTTCCTAAGATTATATATTCAACCTCAAGCCTGTTGAAAATGTCTAATCCTATCACTCACTTTATACTTTGCCTGATTTAGTAATGTCTCTCTTTATATCTATTTTCCTACATATTTTCCCCTGTTCATCATTGTGACTGACTCTTCACTTGTGCTGACATTTACATTCACTGTCTACCTGAAACCCTATTGCTTAAGAACTTTTGGTCTAAATCCTATTCTCACTCTTCTTTGTAAACCTACTGACTATCTTCCTAATCCTACCGACTATCCCTTTTTGAGTGGATGTTCTCTTCGACATTCAATCATCCAAGGTACAAGCTCCTATGCCATTGTATATAGATTTATCTGAGACATTTTTGCAGAAAATAATTCAAAGCTAAGTGTACCAATTAAGGGCCCAATGCCCTTCTGGACTTCATATCTTCCCTAGATTTCTGTTTTTATACTTATATTTCACCTATATATTCTTGTAAATATCATAGTTTCCCAATACCATTATTCGTCATGCAGAAGGATTCCTAACCCCAAATTGAACATGTTACTAACCCAAACCATACACTGTTCTCTCAATCGAACTTTACAGAACAGCAGGGACAGGGTTGCTCTTAAAATACAGGAATGTAGGGCATGTTCCACCTGTTGAGAACATCAAAGGTCCATGCAGAAATGATCCCTTGAGAAGATGTAGGCAGCTACGAAAGACCTGAGAGAGAAAAGTCATCTTCTATGGCAAACAACCTTGTCAGCATGAAGGGATGTGTATGAATCAGCCTCTCTCTTCTTAATGTAGAGAAGATGGACCAAAACAGTGCTAGGTGGAGAGCTATTCCCGGGTGCCCATGGTTTATATACCATTCTAACTTGTGAAAGTGTCACAGGAAGTAGGGGCAGCCTCCATCTCATGGGACTCTTGAAAGCAACTGTTAGGACAAAGTGGTTGTCAAGGCAATGACCTCATTCAGTTCCTGAAGAAGTGATCTACCTCACTTCCTTGGTGATGGAACTCTCTTAACTTGGGATCCAGGAAGCCAGGCACCCGGAGCCAGTCCAGTCCCAGACCCAGTAGGCTCACTTGTTTGAATTTACCAAGGAGAGTGTCAGTCTTTCTTGGTACCTACATATGTGAGGATGGCCAAATACCAGGAGAGCTCTGCATAGGGGCCTTTCCTGAGAAAGTAGGTAGTGGTTCACCGCAGGCTCCTGACAACTTCACAGAGTTGGCCAAGGAGACCAGATCTGAGATAGGACAGGCCATTTTGGGGGAACATAGTATGGCCCACCACTCAGAGGAAACTCCGGATAGTCACAGAGTTACATGGGGGAAGGAGGTGTCTTTGTGGGGTGGGTGTGATTTTGTGGTTTGTCTCATGATCTGAGAATAGGTAGGAAAGACGGTTTGTTTGATTTGGAGTGGTCTTCTTCTAGTAAGTCGTTGGACAAGGCAAGTGTTTCTATATCTGTGTATCCCACTGTGTCCGTGGTTGTAGACATTAGAAAATAGAATGCAACAATTGATATGTCCTGTATAGTAGAAAGATTCCCGGCATTCATCCTGCCCAATTTATGAATGGACTGCAGCTTGCCTTATCCATGGGCAACACCTGCTACCTTCCTAACTTCCTGTTTCTTCCAGAATTCTCACCACTCTCCAGAATAGTCTCATGGTTTTGTGTCCAAAATATGTACCACCTCCAAGCTCTGTGACATTGCCATGTCCTGGATAGCTGAAGGGAATGGCGAGCATCTCTGAAAACTCAGATATCAGTGTGACCAAGAAAGTCTCAGTGGAGAAACCATGCTTTCGGCCTTTTGCTTATCAATTGTTCTGTTTCCCTGAATGTCAGGAAGGTCTTTGCCTCAGGCCACCCCTTTGTGAAGCCTGAAGAAAACAGTTTTCAAATGGAAATGAATGGGCATCACCTGTGGCTCTTTGCTTAATTGCTTGGAAAGGGATGTGTCTGAATCAGCCTCTTGGCCCTGTGTGAGGTTGTGGCTTAGATTCTCAGCACCTGATGGATGTAAAGAGAGATCCCATGTGTGCATCCAAAACCAAAATGGCCAAAAGAGCAATTATTGTGAATGAAGTCTCTCGCATTCATTTGTAAGGTTCCTGACCACCATCAAGTGAGAATACGGATCCTTTGGTTCAAATGAGTTATGCACAGGCCTGCAGAGGCTAACCCATAGGTTTTTGGGTTTTCTCATGGCTCCAAATCATATAAAGAATCTATACCTGACAGTCAGTAGGCCTCAAATTGGAGATGCAGAGCAGTATTAACAGCTGGCCTATCTGATCACTCCTGGTTCACCGGATGGGTGTCCAGGCCACCTTGACTTTAGGCAAATGAGGGGCAAGGGAGCTTATTTTTGACACTGTCTTGGGCTGCACCCCTCATGAAAAACTCCAGCCAGAGGTTATGATAAGTGTCTATATGGAAGAAGATGAGGGCCATGTGGGAGTGTTTGGTTTTAATTGTGGTCATTTGTTTGGCGGTTGGAAGAGATAACTGGATCCACCTGGGCTTGAATTCTGGCATGATTCCTCTTAGAGACTGAGTTCTGGAATTTACCTCAAAGAAGTATTGCCATGAAATGTGTTGGGATTTTAGGAGGCCACGCATGAGATGCGCCCTTGAAAACTGAGATCGAGGGCCAGGGTGTCTTTCCACAGTGCAGTGAGAATCTCAGCCAGGATATCACATGATTTTATTTTGAAAGACTTGGCAGCCATAATTGAGAGTCTAAACACAAATGGAACTCATATTGTAGACCTCAATGATCCTGGCTTCATGTGACCTTTTGGCCACTTTTTGGGAAGCCTTGCCTGTGAGATTTCTCCAGAGATTTCATTTAAATGAGCTTCCTCACCACATAATGGTTCCTGCATTAATTGAAACGCACAGTGACTCCAACTTCATCCTTCAAAAATGGCTAAATAAATACTATCAAATTTCTGAAATTCCCATTACCAGGTGGCACTGGAGAACCTTTGGATATCCTGTTGCTGAACATGAGTGAAATAATTCCCCACACAATGACACTTCACCGGGAGAATTCCAATTTTATTGCTAAAAGCTGTGTGCTTATATAGAACTAAGGGGGAGATGGTATGGCTTAGATAAATGGCAGCAACCCGTTTATTGAAAAGTTCTTTCAAATATCAGCTCCAGAGCCCAGGAATTAGTTCTCATTGGGGCTAAGGTTCCCCACAAGCGAGATTTGAAATTGGCGCTGGTGGGAGAGTTCACAAGGGTGGGAACTTTTTGCGCCACTGCAGAAATGAAGAAGGTAGGAAGAAGAAGTCCTTAGGCGCCATGTTGGGGTTTTTCTCTGGGGTATGGCTGCCATTTATTCTTTTCCCAACATTCCACCCTTTTTGTTTTCTTAGGAAGTGGGGCGTCGTTTGTCAGATCTGACTGCTTCCTGCTGTGTGGGGGTGGTGTGGGGCCTAGAAAGAGAAGTGGAGGAATGCTCAGGGGGCAGGTATGGGGATATCATGGCAGCCAGAAATAAAACCCAGTGGCTATAGACAGCTATTTTCATAGGGGTGAAGTCAATGAATGTTCCCTGAAGCCAAAGATGTCGATGGCATGGAACCAGTCCTGGATGGAAGAGATTGTTGGTATCAGCCACTGGTCCTGTAACAGAGACTCAAGGAAATACTGGAAGCGTTGCCTGGACATGGTGTCGCCAGCACCTGAAGAAGATCAGAGCGAATAAAAACAGAATGAAGATAAAAATTAAAGCAAATATCAATTTTTGGCAGAAGTTCCATGTTGGGGGACTGACATAGAAGAGGCCAAGGGCCATGAGAAAGCTTAGAAGGTGGTAAAGACTATGAATCCAGGATGGCAGATTAAGAGGTTCTCCGAGCTCGTTGTCTCCCGCTGTCTAATACCCGTTGCATTCCATCGTGCCTGGTAGTGAGCTTCATCACTGAGTGAACTGTTCTTTTGGAGATGTTGGGGATTCATCGGTCATCAGAGGCTGGTAGTGACTAAGCAAAAGCTGGTTGAAAGTTTGATTAGGAATTTTATGCAGTTGGGTTTGAAGGCACTTCATTATGCAGGGCAAGAGAGCACAAAAAAGGAGCATCCAAATAATTGGCCCCAAGATATGTAGTAAGTACATGGCAAGATAGGATTGGAAGAACCCCGTTATGGGATTGGAGGAGGTAGGTTTGAGCAATTGGGTCGATAATTCCTGCAATTTAACAACATTTTTTTTTATTAGCCCAGATTCATTAACATAATAGCAAAATTCTCTCACTTTTTCTGCAGTGAGAAGATCAATTGCCCTTTGGTTCTGTAAAGCCACTTGTGCCAATGAAGTAACCTGCCGCTGCAAGGAACCCAGAGACTCAGCCATGGTATTGAGTGTTTCCTGCAGTTTTTGTTGAAGGTCATTGGATCCCATAGAGCATGACCTATAGCTCCACCAGAGAGTCTGAGACCCGTCACTGAGGTTGTTAAAATGAGGCCTACCAGACCCGGCAGAAAGACTACCCTACGGGTGCGGGAAGGTAGGGCCAACTGTCAGAATTCGGTGGGAGTATACAAAGATAGCTGAGGAACTACAGTAACCAAGAAACAGGCACCAGAGACATTGATGGTTGAGGTACTTAAAGACCCATTACACCAGAGGAAATGTCCAGGTTGCATAAACACAGGGCTCTATGGGGTGCTGTAGCTCACGGAACAAATGGGTAAAGGATTCATTATTGGCAGGTTTAAACAGATGAAAGGAAATAAAGTATTGGTGGAATAACTTTCCCACAGTGGGATACGTGTCACATGTAGGGGTTGTCCTTTTTAGAGAAATTGTAGGGTTTTGCTGGAATATTTCCTGCCGCTAATGGGACTGCTTCTAGAAGTGGACGACTAAGTGAAGCACAGAGAAAGCACTGAGAAGTAGGCACACAAAGAGGGGTGGAGTTTAATAATCAAAAAGTTTGGTGTAGCAAATTGAGCCATGTGGGAGGGGGACCTGAGAGGGTTGAAGGCTCTGAATCCTCTTTGGATGAGCTATGGATATGATCTCGAAGTTTTGATTCTGAGTCCTTAATGTGTTCGACTACCTGGATGGTTGCCTTAGGTTGTGTAATCAGGGTGCGGCCAATAGTCATCCACCCTGTGGGTCTGACTGAGGTTGTCCGAGCATAGACAGCAAACTCAACATAGCCCCATCGTTTGGCCTTGGGGTCAGGTTTATATAAAGTATACCATCCATTGTTACTGGATGAAGAGCCTTTATGCCACTTTATGTAACTAGAAGTCCACCCTTCAGGGTAACCAAATGAGTGGTAAGAATAGCTACCACGTTCATCATGGAACATGCATGACCAATAGGGGCACCCATTATATATCTCAGGCCACCAATGACAATAGTCTTTTGTTTGATCAAAAAGGAAGCAAATGAAAGGCCAGTTCCAGCTACCAGGGACGAAGGTCCTTGAAGGTGACAATTTTAGGGAAATAGAGGTGCAGTTGTGGATGAAGCAAGTAGTTGCATCCACTGCGCAGACCTTCTGCATGCCATGTTCTGAGTATCGTTCCCGAAAAGTGAATAAATGCATGGTAGGTGAGGAGGGTAAAGACCAGTCCTGACAGAGCACAGAAAATAAGCAGAGCACAAAAAACAAGCAGTTAGAGAAGACTAGGGTGTTGGGAGAGCTCATTGTGCCTTCTTTAAGAGGAATTGGGCTGCAAGAAAAACCGTGTGAGCCACAACTAAAATGGGTGAGATGGGTGTGGAGAGCAGGAGTAAAGGGGAGGTTCAGTAGGTGATTCTTGGAGTTCCTCTGGGGTGGCCCTGTCTTCAGCAGGTGGGGCCTTCTGGTGATGTGGCTTCAACCTAGACATGTGAATCCAGGGAGTGAGACAGTTGTCTGGTAAGGAGAGTTTGGCGGCGGTAAGGGTAAAGAGAATGACAGGATAGGGGCCTTCCCATTTTGCGGCAAGAGTCCCTTTCTCCTCTGGGGTATTATAATAGACTAGACTAACAGGTGTTAAGGGAGGAGTGTTTGGAGAGGAGACTGGGTCCGGAAGAAGCCAGTCCTGATATTTCCAGAGTTCCGAGCGGAGATGGAGCAAGAGAGGCAAAGACAAATCTCGGGTGAGAGGTCCTTGTGAAATGACCAACCCAGGTGTTATAAGAGGTCTTCCATACATTATCTCAAAAGGAGACAGTAAAGATGGTTTCTTAGGGAGAGCTCTGATTCGAAGCAAAGCCAAGGGAAGGAGTTTGAACCAGTCTATGTTTAATTCCATTGTCAATTTGGTAAGGACTTCCTTTAGAGTACGATTTACCCTTTCCACTTTCCCTGAAGCCTGGGGGAAATATGGACAGTTGAAATGCCACTTGAAGGAGAGGGCTTGAGAGACCTTTTGTGTGATCCTAGAAGTAAACTCAGGGCCATTGTCATATTGTAGGGAAGTGGGCATACCAAACCTGGGGATGATGTCTGTCAGTAAGATTGAAGCTACAGTGGAAGCCTTTTTATTGGAAGTGGGAAATGCCTCAACCCAACCAGAGAAAGTGTCCACAAAGACAAGGAGGTATTTAGTGCGCCATACTGTGGGCATGTTGGTGAAGTCTACCTGCCAGTCAGCAGCAGGAATGTGTCCCCGGGCTTGGTGGAAAGGGAAAGGTTTGGGCCTTAAAGGAGTATGAGGGTTGGTCCGCTGACAGATCTGACAATTAGAGGCTATATTCTGTAGCATGGCTTGTCAGAGGGGGTGAGGGAAAAGAAACTCTGTAAAAAGAGGGTCAAAGACTGAGAATTGGAAAGGAATAGAGTATGAAGGAACTTGAAAAGATGCTTGTTCTTACTGAAAGACGTAGGGGCTTCAGATGAGCTGTCTAAAGTGGCCATTATATGTCCCCCATGGAGGCCATAATTGAAAGTGGTAGCAGCCATTCGTGCCGCCTGGTCAGCTTTGGCATTGCCCTCAGTGATAAGAAAGCCGTCCTTCTGATGGGACCTACAATGGACAACTCCCAACTGGGTGGGTAAGTGGCCTCTATTAGATTGGTTATAAAAGCTGAATTAGTGATCACATTACCTTTGGTGGTAAGTAGGCCTCGCTACTTTCAAATATCTGCATGGGATAATAAGATATGGAAGACATATTTTGAATCAGTTTAGAGGGTGAGGGATTTGCCTTGTGCTAGAAGGCAGGCACGAGTGGATGCTATAAGTTCAGCTTACTTGTCTGTAGTTCCTGAAGGCAAAACTTTGGCCTCTATAATCTCAGTGGCTGAAAATACAGCGTATCCAGAGTAATGAGTTCCGTTCTCCCTAAAGGAACTGCTGTCAGTAAACCAGATAAGGTCAGGCTTGCTGAGTGGTCTCTCAGAAATGGAAGAATGACAGGGGAGGAAATCATCTAAGGTTTCCAAGCAATTATGAGTTGGTATGTGAGACATGGGAGTCATTGGGAGCAGTGAGGCAGGGTTCAGTGCAGAGCAGGGGAGGAAAATAATATTAGGGTTTTCCAGAAAGGAAGTGAGGGGCGACAGAAATCTGGATGTAGGGAGAGTTTGAAGGCCCTTTTAAGCTAAAAGATCCTTCAAGTGATGTGGGGAGTGGATAGTTCAAGGGGCCCCAAAAGTCAGCTTAGAGGCTTCTTTGTGTAAAATTTGTCCAGTAGCCAGAGCTCTTCAGCAAGGGGCGCACCCACGGATGGTAGGGTCTAGTTGCTTGGACAAATATGACACAGGTGCAAATGTACGCCCATAGTTTTGACCTAAGACCCCAAGTGCTTGCCCCCCTTTTTCATGGACATATAGATGAAATGTTCTTGAAAGATCTTCAAGGTGAAGGGCAGGTGCCTTTAAGAGGAGGTGCTGAAGCCTGCGGAAGTGGTAGATGAGAAAGGAGGCAAGAGATTCACTAGGGGGTCCCTTTGCTAGGTCATACAGGGGTTTGGAGAGAAGAGAATAATTTGGGATCCAGGCCCTAAAATAACCTGCTAATCCTAGGAATGATAGTATTTTGGCTTTCGTATAGGGCACTGAAAGATCACAGAGGAGTTGCCTCCTATCCAGTGTTATTTCATTTTTCCCGGGTGTAAGGCAAAAACCAAGATAGGTGACCGAAGACTGGGAAACCTGGGCCTTGTGGGGAGACTCCCTATATCCCTTGTCTTCTAGGAATTTATGAAGCTGAGCGGTGTGGGATTGAGAGTGTTCCCAGAAAGACTACATAGAAGAAGGTCATAGACATATTGAAGTAGAGTAGAGTCAGGACAGGTCAGGTGAAAGGATGTGAGGTCCTGGGCAAGAAATTGGCCAAAGAGATGGGGGCTATCCCTGAATCCCTGTGGGAGGACAGTCCAGGTAAGCTGATGAGAATGGCGGGTGTGAGAGTCAGTCCATGAAAAAGCAAAGATATCCTGAGATTCTGAGAACAAGGGAATAGAAAAGAATGCATCTTTTAAATCTAGGACTGAGAAGTGAGTAGTAGTGGCATGGATCTGAGAGAGGAGGGTGTAAGGGTTGGGCACTAGCGGGTGGATGGGGTCCACAGAGGAGTTGACAAGGCGAAGTTCTTGAATCAGCCTGTAGGACACGTTAGGTTTCTTAACTGACAGAATGGGTGTGTTGAAAGGAGAGTGTGTAGGCCTAAGATACCCCTTTCATAATAAATCCTGGATGATGGGTTCTAATCCAAGGAGGGATGTGGTTGTGAGTGGATATTGTGGTTGACTAACATATCTTGAAGGGTCCCGTAAGACAATATGAATAGGACTGCATTTAGCCATAAAGGGTGTAATTGTGTCCCAAACCTCAGGGTTAAATGGTTTAGATAGTCGTGGGAGAGTGCATGAAGGAGGTGTATCTGCCCCTAGGAATATCATGAGGAAATGAGAGGTAGGAGAGGTGTGGGGTGATAAGTGAATGGTGACTTTTAATAGTGAGAGTATGTCCCTTCCCAGAAAGGGAATGGGGCAATGGCTCATAACAAGAAAGGAGTGAGTGAAGGACAAAAGGGATCGCTGCATATAACATGATTGGGGGGGTTTGAGGAAAAATCTTTTTACCTCCTACCCTGACAATAGGAGTTTTTGAGGGTGTGGTAGGACCCTAATACTCCCTCAAAATCAAAAAAGCGGCACCAGTATCCAAGAGGAAGTTAATGAAGCGTCCATCCACCAGGAAGGTGACCCTAGGCTCTTGATTCTTGATGGTAATAGTCTGGAGGGAAGGCCCAGGACTCCGTCAATCCTCCTCTGCCAAGCCCAGGTGAGGCTGGGGTTGCTGGGCAGCAGACCAACCTCCCTTCTGGGTTGTTGGGCAGTCTGCCCCCCAGTGTCCACTTTGATGGCATTTTGCGCAGGGGTTGTAGGGTGTCCTCGGCGAAGAACAATTCCTGGTCCAATGTCCCTCCTTACCTCATTTGAAGCAAGCTCCAGGGGGGGTCATATTGGGACGGCATGGTGATGGCCTTCTCTGAATGAGCTGGGCCAACATTTGGAATTTGGCATTTTCAGCCCTCTGCCTACGGAATTCACTTTCATCCTCTCTACCATGAAAAACCTTGAAAGTGACAGCAAGGATTTTGGTCTGAGGAGTAGCAGGGCCCTGTTCAAACTTTTTAAGCTTGGCTTTAATGTAAGGGTAGCTTTGGGCCAGAATATATGTTATTAAGACATGACGGCCATCAGGGGTTTCTGGGTCGAGGTTTGTGTACTGCTGAAGGGACTTGGTTAGTCTATCCAGGAATTCTGAAGGTGTTTCCTCCTTCCTTTGAATGACCTCCTGCATCTTTTGAAAGTTAACAGCCTTGCGGGTGGCCTTTTTCAGTCCCGCCAAGAGGCAGGATGTAAAAAGGTCACTAGACTGTAAGCCCATAGGGGATCCTGCTCTGGGACAGCATGAGGGCCTGTGGGTGGTTATGATTGGTCCTATGATTTTCATCAGCATGGGCTTGGGCTAGCTCCCAGAACCATTGCCTTTCCTTGGGGAGAAGTTTATTGGCCAAGAGCATGTAGATGTCATGATGAGTGAGGCTATATGCTTGCAGTACCCATTGAAACTCCCGAATGTAAGTGGTGGGGTCAGTGGTGAAAGAGCCTAACTTCCTCTCTAGCTGAGTAATTTCTGACATGGAGAAGGGCACGTGGACTCTGATGACACCCTTGGGACCAGCTACCTCACGAAGGGGTGCGATTGTCTTGGGGGTGGGAAGGAGTCCCTTAGACCTGGTAACAGGAGGACTGAAAGAGGCAGGCGGTGGACAGGAAGGAAAGGGAGGGGAATGGAATGTCTCTGTGGAAGAGGAGGGGGTGGAGCAGGCAGAAGAGTGGGGAAGGGAGGGGGATGAAATGGAAGGTTGAGGATCCGTGGAATCAGGCAGAGGAAGAGGAGAATTTTGCGGGAGAGAAGGGTCAGTTGGGGCTGGGGGATAAGGTGGGGGTTGATCTGCTGGGTCGAATGAGGAAGAATCTGCGAAGTCAGGAGTAGAACTAGGGGAAGAGAGGGGTTTGCAAGCAAGAAGGACCTGAGAGGGAGGGCAGGAGGAGCAGAGACAGGGTGCTGTGCGAGAAGGCTAAAACATTCAATACAGGGAATCTCACTCCACTTTTTCAGATGCTGGCAGTAATTAAAAAGGTCCAAGAGGAGGTTTGGATCTAAGGAGCCTTCTGGAGGCCAATGATTGCCATTATCCAGTGGATATGTAGGCCAATCTTGGGTACAGAATTTGATTAGAAGTTTGGGCTTGATGTCTGGTGTGAGGGAGAGTGTGGCCAGATTTTTTATTAAACTTTTGAGAGGTGAGGTTTCAGGTACAGATAAAGAGGTGCCCACAGTCACAGGGAGAGATGGAAGAGAGAGAGAGAGAGAGAGAGAGAGAGAGGAGAGAGAGAGAGAGAGAGAGAGAGAGAGAGAGAGAGAGAGAGAGAGAGAATAAGTGTAAGCAAGAGAGACAAAGAGAAAACCCGGCCTGGAACGGACTCCGGGAAGTGCTCAGGGCGAATGGGGGTCAGGTGGGCATCCCCAAAATGACCAGCCGTCATGAGGAAATACAGAGGGCACTACCTGATCGTCACCAGTGAAGTGCGATCTGTGAGACCCAATGGGTTCGGAGCCACGGGCAACCTGACATCAGGAAAGTTTTCGAACGCAGCAGAAGAAGTAAGTAATGAAAACAGAACTCCGGCTCCAGCAGAATGCAGTTCCAGGATGGGAGTTCAGTTTTCCCCGAGCAGAGAGGCAGCTTCAGCCAGACACAGCAGGCCCACAGGAAACAGCAACTCTAGCCGGCAGCAGCAGCAGCAGCAGAGGAGGAAAAACCACAGAGCCTCTCATGTAAACTCAGAAGCCTCACACCCCAAAGGGAAACGGATCACCAGAGGGTCCACTGCAACCAGTAAAGGTCTTAGTGGGAGGAATTCCCTCCCCCCTACCAGGTGTCTAGAGTGTGACAGACGATCATGGTCACAAAGCCAGCGGTAGCCCGAAGGGAGTTGGCGAGCCGGGGTCAGGGGAGGCTTACATACAACAAATCAGTGGTGAGTGCAGGAAGCCTGCGTCTGAAAAGAGCAGACCAGGGCAGAGTGCCACGGTGGAGCAGTGGACGGGGCTCTTGTTGGAAAGAGCTCACCCATATCCTCACACGGGGCACCAGAATGAAAGAACTCCCCACGCAAAGGCACTTCACCGGGAGAATTCCAATTTTATTGCAAAAAGCTGTGTGCTTATATAGAACTAAGGAGGAGATGGGAGGGCTTAGATAAATGGCAGGCAATCCATTTATTGGCAAGTTCTTTCAGATATCAGCTCCGGAGCCCAGGAATTAGTTCTTATTGGGGCTAAGATTCCCGGCCAGCAAGATTTGAAATTGGCGCCAGCAGAAGAGTTCACACGGGCGGGAACATTTCGCACCACTGCAGAAAAGGAGAATGTAGGAAGAAGAAGTGCTTAGGCGCCATGTTGGGTTTTTTTTTCTGGGGTATGTCTGCCGTTTATACTTTTCCCAACAATGAGTATACCAGACAGTGCCTTGATTGACTGGTTTTTATGAAAATGGTGTTTAACAGAGATGCCAGAAAGTTGGATCCTGCTGATTAGTGGGCCAAGAGCAATTGTGGGCATGTGTGTGATAAAACATCAGTGGTGGGACCATGTGGATCTGCCATTGGCTTCCAAATGGCTTGTGACTGACATGGTGAAGCCAGCAGACCCTTATATGTAAAGGCATCTTGTTACATGGAGAGGATTCAGGACATTGTTCAGAATCAGGTTGCTATGTTCAAGAAGGCAAGCTATGTGGAATAGAAGCCTGGTTCTTGTATTCTCCTACAGACCCTGACCCACCACATGTGACAGAAATCCCTCACGCACTGTGTCCCCGTTGAACTCCTTGTATTTCATGAAGCAAATACCAAACTTCCAGTGCAGCACCAAGAAACACCACGAAAATAGAGGATGACCATATGGCTTCATAGTCCACACTAGAGACATTTAGCCCCAAGGGGCCACAGTTTACCTTCAAAGGGAGAATTCAGCACTGGTGTCTCATGTTCATTGGAAAATAAGAAACCATGTCCTCCAGGTCACATAGATGCAGACCCAGGTTTATGGTTTCACTAGAAAGGAAGCTAAAGCACTTGACAACAACATATATTTCAAGTGCCCAACCTCACAGGCAGTATCTCAAGAAGTCTCTAGGACAACAGACATCCATGTTTTTGAAGTGTTTACCCTGTCCCTTACTTTTGGAAACTCCTCTAACACTTCCAAGGTTGTGAACTCCTGATCGCATTCCATTCCAGATATGTATTCATGGATTTTCTAACTCTTCTCCTCTAATTGTGTCTTACATGGGGTGAAGGTGTTGTCAAGGTATTGTTCTGGATGAGAGTGGGAAGATTTTTGTGTAGCACATATTTACATACACATTGGATTCATTTTCCAATTTTCCATTTGAAATACTGAATCCCTGTCAGTAACCCATACCCTAATAGACTCTGACTACTAATCCTAATATGATGGAGACAAATAACCCAAACATAATATTAATACAAGCAGTTCAGAGGAGGCATGGTGTATAGTTGGTCTTGCCTTTTGCATGATATAGTGTAGGAGTTATAAATCTTGTCAATTGTATGTTGAAATAGTACTCCATGTGTTTTTAAAGTTAACACATATGTGAATTTCTGTCTCCTTTTTTCTGTAGCCAATTCAGCACATGTATTTTTATATGCACATAAAAAATCCTACCTGGTATCACACGTACATTTTTGTGAGGTGGCTAACTTAGCAGAAACAAAGTATGAGAAGATATCACCCCTCCTAAACGCTTTTGGAACTGAAAATTCAAACTATGAGTGAGATTTTTAGTTGAACAACATTATACATAAATCCATGTTCAGTAAAATTAATATTTTTGGATCGGTGGATGATATATATTTCACGATGAATTTTGATTGGCATATATATTGCTACTTTCTAATGTTTCTCTGTGATATATATATATATATATATATATATATATTCTCTAGATTTTTCCAAATATAAAATATATGTGTCCTATTATACACTCCCTAAATAATTCACTCATGCTCATGTATGTGGTTTTATAATCAAATTTTCATACGATTATTTTCAGAAATATTCATCCACCTGAAATACATATTTGTTTTCTAGTACTGAAAACTCACTTCACTGAATGGTGCAAACAAATCCTTATATTTCTACTGTAACTGACCCAATTTAACATCAATGCAAGTAGATTCCAAAGGGGCATGATGTGTATTTTGACGTTCATTTTTATTTAACACTGGTACATTATTATTTCTTCAGTTTTTGTACATCATAGTATATACATTTCATCCACAAGTTCACAAATTTAAAGACATTTGAAACACATTCAATCACTTCCTGCTTCAGTACACATGTATTCCTCCTTGCTTTTGACTGGTTATTTATTGAGACTTCTTTCCAAACACATTATTTTCGATTTCCATAATCAATTTTGAAGCAAAACTCACACACACTTTATGATAAACCACAACCCTAATATTACCATTAGATGTATAACTGGTTGGAATGAATGTATGTATGTCAATATAACATTTCCTGTGTATTTTCAGATATCAATTTATTCCAATTTCTAAAGTTGGAATCAGTTATATTATATATTCACACATGGTACACCTATTTGTGCCCCCAATACTAATTTATATCTCTTCTAAATATTGCTCCCAGAAATGGTGCAAGAAAGACTCATGTCACCTGATCTACATATATATTCTGTCAACAAAATGCAAAGTCACACTTACAATTGTACCAAAGCCTAAATGGAATGTGAGTATGGATTATGAAAATCACCCATGTCCAGGTTGCCTAATGCTCTCAAATGTCAATCCTATCGGTGACTACATATTTGTTTCTTCCAAAGATTATGTATTCAACCTCAAGCCTGTTGAAAATGTCTAATCCTATCAATCACTTCATCATTTGCCTGATTTCCTAATGTCTCTAATGATATCTGCTTTCCTACATATTTTCCCCAGTTCATCATTGTGACTGACTCTTCACATGTGCTGACATTTACATTTTCTGTCTACCTGAAACCCTATTGCTAAAGAACTTTTTGTCCAAATCCTATACTCACTCTTTTTTTCTAATCCTACCAACTATCTTCCTAATCCTACCAAGTATCCTTTTTTGACTGGATGTTCTCTTCGACATTCAATTATCCAAGGTACAAGGTCCTATGCCATTATGTATAGATTTATCTGAGACACATGTGCACAACATAATTCCGAGTGAAGTATCCCAATCAAGGATCCAATGCCCTTTTGGGCTTCAAATCTTACCTAGATTTGTGTTTTCATACATATATTTCACCTCTATATATACTTATAAATATTGCAGGTTCCCAATACCATTATTCATGCAGCAGAATGATTCCTAACCCAAATCAAACATGTTATTAACCCTAACCATACTTTGTTTCCTCAATCTAACTTTACAGAAAAGCAAGGACAGAGTTGGTCTTATATAGAAATGTAAGAGATCTTCCACCTGCTGAGAACCTCAAAGCTCCATGCAGAAGTGAACCCTGGGGGAGATATAGAAAGCTATGAAGGACCTGAGAGAGCAAAAGTCATCTTTCATGACAAAAAAAAAAAAAACAGGTCAGGATGAAGGGGTGTGTCTGAAGCAGTCTATCTCTTCTTAATGTAGAGAAGATGGACCAAACCAGGCCTGTGTGGAGAGCTGTTCACGGGTGCCTATGTTTGATATACCATTCTTACTTGTGAAAGTGTCACAGGAAGTAGGGGCAGCCTCCATCTATTGGGACACTTGGAAGCAACTGTTAGGACAAAGAGGTTGCCAAGGCAGTGACCTCATTCAGTTCCTGAAGGAAGTGACCTATATCATTTTCTTGGTGATGGAACTCTCTGAACTTGGGATCCAGGATGCCAGGCACCCAGAGGCATTCCCAGTCACAGTCCCAGTGGCCACACATGTTTGGATTTACCAAGGACAGAATCGGTCTTTCTTGGTAACTACTGATGTGAGGATGGCCAAATTCCAGGAGAGCTCTGAAGAGGGGTCTTTCCTGAGAAAGCAGGTAGTGTCTCACTACTGAACTGAAACCCACAGTGCCTCCAACTTCATCCATGAAAAATGGCTAGATAAATACAATAAAATTTTTTAAATTCCCTTAACCAGGTGGCACTGGAGAACCTTTGGATGTCTTTTTCCTGGTCATTAGTGTACAAGAGAATGCCATGATTGACGGTATTTCATGAAAATGGTGTAGAACAAAGATGCCAGTAAGTTGGACCCTGCTGAGTAGTGGGCCTTTTGCAGTGGTGGGCAGGTGTGTGATAATACAGCTGTGGTGTGGCCATGAGGATTTTCCATTGCCTTCAAAATGGCTTGTGACTGATATGGTGCAGCCAGCAGACCCTTCTTGTTATATGGAGAGGTTTCCGGGCAAAGTTCAGAGTCAGATTTCTATGGACAAAGGGGCAAGCTTTGTGAGATAGAAGCCTGGTTGTTGCATTCTCCTGCAGACCCTGACCCACCACAAGTGACAGAACTCCCTCTAATACTGGGTCCCAGTTGAACTCATTGTATTTCATGAAGCAAATACCAAACTCCCAGTGCAGCAGCAAGAAACACCACGAAAAGTGGAGGATGACCAAATGGCTTCACAGTTCACACGGGGAGACAGTTAGCACCAAGTGGCCACAGTTTACCTACAAATAGAATATTCAGCACTGCTGCCTCATGTTCATTAGAATACAAGAAACCATGTCCTCCAGGTCACGTAGATGCAGACCCAGCTTTTATGGTGTCACTAGAAAGGAAGCTAAATCTCCTTGCAACAACATATATTTCAAGTGCCCAAACTCAGAGGAAGTTTCTCAAGAAGTCTTTAGGCCGGCAGAGCTCCATGTTTTTGGAGTGTTTACCTGTTAGACCAGGACGCTAGAAAAGACCACTGACTCAAATTAAAATCAAATAAAATTAAGCTTATTATTTCCACCGGCCATGCTGCCTCTCCCTCCCAAAACGAAGGGAACAAGACAGCAACCCCAGCTTTCCTACAGCCCAGCTTTATAGCCCAGAAAGTTACCCAAAAGGGGGGTTACAGATAACAGAACTCTGTTAAACATCACACTAAAGGTAGTTTACAATTTTTTTGCTGTCCCTACATGAGAATTCATGAGGACCATTAGAGTCTCACAGAGGGTTGTTGTCTTGCCAGAGAAGGCAAATATTTATGATGTGTCACTAAAGTTTCTGAGAGGGCTGCTATCTGGTCAGAGAGCCAGGCATGTGTGAGTTCCAGGCGCGGGCAGGCATTCCAAGCAGGTTCAGAATTTGAAGTAATTAATGGTAAAGCCAAAATTATCTTTTCATGTCTTTGTGGCATGATGGCTCCCAATTTTAATAAAAGATGAGGTTGGGTCTACAATTTCCCCCTTTTCTCTGTGTCCCTTTCAAATCTTTGATAGATTATGGGAAGAGCACTGAGGAAATTTTAATCCCTCAGGTAAGAGTCTCCAAATTTTTAGAACTCACCCAAAACCGATCTAGCTGATTTTACCCTTCTTAATTACTTATATTGATAGTCTATTTATCTTTCTCTCCATTGTTGTAAGAAGAGTGGCATCACTAATTTTTTCTTCTTCTGTCCTGAGACAGGGTGACGTGAGTGGGCTCGGCGTGAGGGACATGAGTTGCCTATTAGAAGTCAGTTGAGAGACATGAGTTGCCTTTTAGAAGTCAGTTCGGTTTGAAGTCAGGTTGGGGAAGAACAGGTTGTAAAGTCATCTGTGAATGGGTTCTTCTATGAGTGAAACAAAAACCATGAGTACTGGATAAATGTTGCAGCAGCTACAACATGTCACTGTATAGAAATTCCCTCACCAGTCTTTAATATCCCCAGTTATCAGGACTGTCAACTTAATATTTAACTTTAAGTGTTACAGTTGGCCCTCCCAATAAGACACAATTTAATAATTTAATGTCATCTGATCTTGTAAAATCCTTTTACTAGTATGACCTCTGCGTCTAATAGAGAAACCTTTAATTCTGTTACTCAGGCCTGGATAATCGTACTAGCAAACACCAAGCCTACCTTTGTAGGTTAGGAATATCTGTAGGTCTTAAACTGAAAACTTCTGCCTGTGGCAGCTCTTCTTGATAGTCTCTTTTTATAAGTATTAGGCATTCCTGTGTGAGAATCCTTCTTTGTAGCCTCCAGTCTTACTTGTTTTGGGAGGATAAGATAAAGTGCATACCTTAAAATTTTATTATTATTATTATTATTATTATTATTATTATTATTATTATTTAATATGCCCAGGAGTGGCTGTATTTTGGTCTTAACTGTCTTTGCTAAGTGTTTAAGATGAAGCAGTCAAACTGACTTTTGTTTCTATCTATTGTTAACAGTCAGCTGAGCTTTTGTGGGAATCAATTCTGGGGAAACTTGAGAGGAGATTCTCAGTTCTGCTAGTGCCATTTGCGCTAGGTGGGTCCAGGTCTTGCTTCACCATTTGGCTTCCCTCAGAATCATCAGGGATGTCTCCTTTCTCTGATGACTCTCCTCTTTGTAACAAATGCACTGATTGGCTTTCTGTTCTCCAGTGGTCTCATTAATCTCCCTGATCAGGAGGTTATGTGGCTCAGAGTTGCAAAGCTCTTTAGAGAAGTCCCCTGTTCCCTGGATTCAGACTGACTCAGAGGGCAAGAACCAAATATTGGTTTTCTTGGCCCTTTTCATTTAACATTAATTTTAAATCCTAATCTTAAACATCCAGCAAATAAATTTTAACAGCCTTATATTAAGAGTACTGGGCTTTAATGTCTATAACTTTATAATTACCTTTTTATTAATTGGGATCTGTATTATTCTGTCTGTATTGTAATTGATGACTTATTATCTTGAATAAACCCATGTTGTGTTCTTAAAGCAACGCATTTGTAAAACACTAAGAGGGAATCTTTAGATCACTTATAAGAAAATTTCAAACTAAAATTAACAAAAGTAAAAATACTTAGTTCGTGTAATATCTTCCCTGAATTTTTTGGCTGAGTTATACATTATATCCCCTGTTTGAGATCCTAGGAATATTGACAATAAAAAAAAAACTTTTTAACATAACTTTAAAGAAATATTATCTGACCTACATGTTTCATAGTCATTCTCACATGTAGTAAGATGGGACACACAGCCTTATCTCAGGTAAGGCAGGGCTCTTTATAAATCTTAAGTATTTTAATTCTAAAGCTGATCTTTATTTTTAAATATCTTTTGACAAAGTTTACATAAATTGTTTGAGGTCACATGAACATTAGCTAACACCATATGATATCACATTTAAAACATGAATTAAAGAAATGCTGAAAGTTTTTAACCTTTACAAAGATTAGGCTCTAATTAACTTAAAAATACATTTAAATTGTTCCCCAATGTAAAAAAGTAACATAAAAATTTACATATCTTATTGATAACAGGTAAATAAATCCACAATATATTTTTTACCACACAACTTCAGAGCACCAGCTTGATATAATGCTCTTTTAAGGTTTCTACCTTACAGACTTGCATACCTGTAAGATATGAAAACATTAATAGCATAACAATTACATTTATGTTTCTACATTAATCAAGTTTGGCTTTTAAAGAAATGGCAGTACAGTGCTCTAAAATAACAGTTCTTATTTAATCAGTTGTTTAATTTTTATGGTTGCTTGCTCTAGAAAACATAAATCTTAATAAACTCAATGTTATGGGTAAACTTATGTTTTAAGAAATTTTTGCCTCATTAACACATGACTGATTTTTACAATCTTATACAGAGTTTACTAAAAAAAATACAGATCTTAGTAAATCAATCAGATATCTAACTAAAGTACTCATGAATGAGTAATCCCATATCAAATTTACTTTACTTATTTATCAAAAAGTTAGAGAAACGTATTGAACAGTGTAAACCATTTTTATGTTGAAGGAAAGGTACTAGAGCCAAGGCATATTAGACATTTTATAGATGTTAATATTTTGTTAGATGTTTGAACACCTAGAAAACTTTGTAAGCTTAAATTTAAAGACATTTGTTTTTATCTCTTTATCCAATTTAAATTGAAACATTTAAATCACGTGAATTAAAGATCTTTGGATCCACTTTTTAAAATTTGTTTTTATGAGCGCTTTTTTTTATGAGCGCTCCTTATATATGTTAATTTATGTATCATATATATGATATACGGACATATGTATATATAGACATACAACACATAACAAAATTGTGCACACATAATAATAGTAAAGGCCTCGTAGCATTTCGCAGGTGAAATCTTTATTGCAATGTTTCAAGAAGTCCACAGTTGGTCAAAGATAGAACTGATCAGAAAAACATTAACCTAGGTCTGTATGCTCAAAATCATGAGGTCAAAAAACATAAAGTATCTCAGAAAAAAAATAAGAGTCCTAGAAAAAATGACTTGCCAGTAATTAGAAAATACCATACAATTTACCTTTTTTTCCCTTAGATCTCAAATCAGTCTCCTACAAAGCTTGCAGGCTTCTTTCATTTGCATTTCAACATAAGTCATGGCTGAGGTCTGGAAGGAGCAGGAAAAAAACTGCTATTCTGAACAGACATCTCAGGACTAAGGCATTTTAACCATAATTTTCAGGTTCGGATGTTGAAAATTATGATACAAGTTTAAGATACAATTCACAAAATTTTATATCTTTACATCTTGTTTGGTCAACAGACACCATACTATGATTTACTATCCATGTCCAAATTAATGCACTGGTACACACAGTGACATTTTCCCAGGCTACCCAATTCAAAATTGGTGAAAAAAAAAGACTGTATGATTGGGAAGTTTCTTGCCAACTTGGAAGTCGAGTTCTTCAGTTATCCATCCTAAGTATTTAAGTTCTCTGGCATGAATTATCTGAAATCATAAACTAAACAATTACCTAAACCCGACTTTTAACTGCAAGATTGTGCAATGCTTCAAAAACCCATTCAGATACAAGATTGTTAAAATAAAACATCATCATTTCGACACACATTCAGCTAAGATCATTCCCAAAAAACAATTTATAATATCAACACATTATTGCACATGCCTTAAAGGGCCAGAAACAAAGACACAATACAGACCGAAAGGAGGTTCAGACTATGGCTGTCAGAGAGAACCCTTTAAACCAGAGCAGATAAGAGAAAAATCTCGTACACCAGTGGGACCATAGCTGTCCCCACAAGGGGACCAGATGTTTTCACAGAGGGGCAACCTGAAATGTAAAATAAAGTGTCTCCATGGTGATTTTACTGCATTTAGTGTCCCCTTTTTCTTTTTCTCTTTTTTTAACAAGACAGAGGTGGCATAATCCTTACAGTGCAGGGAAGGAAGGAGGTAATTCCCTGAATCAACAGGGCTTTGGCAGCTGCTGGGAGTCCCTCAGTTTCTCCTTTTACATACAGGATTAGCTCCTCTGATTCAGTTCCACACCAAGCATGCTCTATCTCCTAACATTTCAGTAGATAGGTCTCACAAAGTTCCTGGGCGGAGGGGGGGTACAAGATTTGTAACTTAAAGTTTGGTTCCTGACCTTGAAGCCAATTAATACCAATTTAATAATGAGGACTGGGTTTTGAGAAAAAGAAAAAAGGAGGTTTATTGCTTGGCTAACAAAGGAGAAACACAGGGGACTCTGCCAAAGTTGTGACTCTCTTTATCTGGAGGGACAAGGGGTTTTAAAGGAGTTTCACTTGTTAACCTGGGAGATACTCTGTTCTTAGGTCCCCAGCAGGCATTTCCCTCTGCAATGGGTGTGCTCCAGGCAGCCAGTTAGGCGCTTCTATCATCCTGCTTCTCAAAGGGGGATAAAGTTCATTGCAGTTCCTTAAAACACAGTCCAAAGGGGTGTCAGGCTTACTCTCTTTATTTCTGATTTTCATGTCCAATATACTTAAGTTTTTACCACCAAAATCACACAACAAAACGAACAAAAACAAACAAACAAAAAAACAAAAAATAGAACACAGAACACAAATAAACAGAAACCCGGTGGCTAAACACAGAAACAGGGGAACGGTGCAACATCTTGCTAAAGCTCCAGGGTAGGAGCGCGTGCGTGCTCATCGGCACCTCTCTACAGTTCCAGAGGAATTCCCTACAGAACAGAACAGAGGACAGAAAGATTCTCGTTACTGTTCTGCACAGAAGTATATGTGAGCCTCCCCGTGCCACATCTCTGTCATCAGAAGAGATCTCCCTTAACTGGATATCAGATGTTATAAAGGAGCCACTTACCTATGGAGGCCTCCTCCATCAGGTGCTTGCTAATAGTTTTAGTGCAGAGGTTCACTGTAGTGCTCCCTGGACTAAAGGCTCTTTTCCAAATATAAAGAAGATGGACCAAATCAGGCCTTCGTGGAGAGTGGTTCCTTGGTGCCTATGGTTGATATACCATTCTAATTTGTGAAAGTGCCACAGAAAATAGGGTAAGTCTCCTTCTCATGGTACGCTTGAAAGCAACTGTTTGGATAAAGTGGTTGCCAAGGCAGAGACCTAATTCAGTTCCTGAAGGATGTGATCTCACCTCAATCCCTTGGTAATGGAACTCTCTGAACTTGGGATCCAGGAAGCCAGGCACACAGAGTCAGTCTCAGTCCCAGTCCCAGTGTCTCACTTGCTTCAATTTAGCAAGGACAGAGTCAGTCTTTCTTGGTACCTACTGATGTGAGGATGGCCAAATGCCAGGAGTTCTCTGAAGAGGGGCCTTTCCTGAAAAAGCAGGTAGTGGCTCACAGCTGTCTCCTGAACACTTCACAAAGTTGGACAAGGAGACCAGATCTGAGACAGGACACGCCATATTGGGGGAACATAGCATGGCCCAGCAGTCAGAGGATACTCTGGAGAGTGAGAGACCTACTTGGGGAAGGAGGTGCCTTTGTGGGTGTAGATGTGTGTTTGTGGTTTTGTCTCATGTTCTGAGAATAGGCAGGAAAGTCGGTTTGTTTGGTTTGGAGTGAACTGTTTCTAGTAAGTTGTTTCACAAGGCGAGTGTTTCTATGTCTGTGTATCCCACAGTGTCCGTGCTTGTAGACATTAGAAAAGAGAATGCATCAATGGATGTTTCCTGTCAAGTAGAAAGCTTCCCAGCATTCATTATGCCCAATTTATGAATGCACTAGGGCTTGCCTTATCGATGGGCAACACCTGGTATTTTCCTAAGTTCCTGTTTTCTTCCTGAAATCTAGCCACTCTCCAGAATAGGTTCATGCATTTGCATCCAGGATATGTACCACCTCCAACCACTGTGACATGGACATGTACTGGATAGCTGAAGAGAATGGCAAGCATCTCAGAAAAGTCAGATATCAGTGTGACCCGGAAAGTCTCAGTAGAGAAACCCTGCAAAGGGCCTTTTGATTACCTATTGTTCTGTTGCCCTGAATGTCAGGAAGTTCTTTGCCTCAGGCCACGCTTTTGTGAAGCCTGAAGAAAACAGTTTTCAAATGGAAATGAATGGGCATCACCTGCGGCTCTTTGCTTAAGTGCGTTGTAAAGGGATGTGTCTGAATCAGCCTCTTGGCCCTGTGTGAGCCTGTGGCTTAGATTATCAGCACCTGATGGGTCTAAAGAAAGATCCCATGTGTGGATCCATAATCAAAATGGCCAAAAAAATCAGTCATTGTTGATGAAGTCTCTCGCATTCCTCTGTAAGGTTCCTGACCTCCATCAAGTGAGAAAAGGGATCCATTGGGTCAATTGAGTTCTTCAAAGCCCTGCAGATGCTAGCCCATAGGTTCTTGGGTTTTCTTATGAATCCAATTCAAATAAAGACTCTAAACCCCACAGACAGTAGGCCTCAAATTGAAGAACAGAGCTGTATTAATGGCAGGCATATTTGATCACTCCTGGTTCACAGGAAGGGTGTCCAGGCCACTCTGACTTTTGGCAAATGAGGGGAAAGGGAGATTATTTGGGACACTGTCTTGTGCTGCGCCTCTCATGGAATCCTCCTGCCAGAAGTTATGATGAGTGTCTATTTGGAAGAAGATGAGTGCCATTTGGGAGTGTTTTGGTTTTAATTGTGGTCATTTGTGTGGCGGTTGGTAGAGATAATTGGGTCCACCTTGTCTTGAATTTTGGTGTGATTCCCCTTAGAGACTGTGTTTTGGAACTGACCTCTGAGAAGGTACAAGGTCCTGTGTCATTGTATATCCATAATTCTAGGACATCTCTACGGAATGTAATTCAAAGCTAAGTATACCAATCAAGGACCAAATGAACTTCTGGGCTTCAAATCTTACCTAGATTTCTGTTTTCATACTTATATTGAAAGGTTAATAAAATAGGTACTTGTCACGTCCTGTTTTTCTGTATGCTTAATAAAACACTGTTGAAATCTTGAGAACTGTTTGCTCTTCTTGTTCCCAGAATGTGCTGCCCCCAACTGCCAAACTGAAGAATGTACTCCATCAACCATTTGCACGCAAACCGCCCACTTGCCCTTAACCATCAATAAACTTCCCTCCCTGCCCTCTCCAAGGAAAATATATAAGCACTTCTTAAGCTGTTCTCAGGGCTCTCTGCTCTATTCAACTGATCTCTGAGCCCTTGCATGCCAGACTCCCAATAAACCCTTTGAGGTTGCATTAGACAATCTCTTGGTGGTCTCTTCCACCGACGCTCACCCGACCTTTACTTCTGGTGGCCCCAGCGAGATCCGGCAGCTGCAGATGAAAGACCCCCAACGGGATGCTCTGGGGGTAAATAAGGCCCCTCTTTCTGGTTTCAGGATTCAGGTTAGGGTTTGACAAAATGGCTATTGGTAAAGAGCGTGAGCTCTCTCCCACGGTGGCTGACACACATGTCACAGAGCCACAGGCCATGTTCCTGTGGGATGGACTCGGGAAATCGAGGAACCATAGTCTCCTCGACTCAGTGATATTTTCTTTCAGATTTGGAATTGGCAGCCCATCAGGATTTGCCCGCTACTCAGTCCTGGTCTCAGTATTGGACGTCCATTGTCTGTCTTTATTGTCTTGTCTTGTCTGTGTCGTGTGTCTTTGCTTTCACTGTCTGTGTATATTTCATTATGTGACAGAGCACTTCAATGCCTCTGTCCCTGACCCTTAATCACTGGACCAAAGTCTGCTTAAGGGCTCAGATTCTTTTTTTTCATTAAAACACCAGACCTGGCAGATTCTGTGTCTCAGAATAACCCACCTTTGTAGTCAGATGGCCCCTAGAAAGATGTTTCTACTTCGCACTAATTTGAAAAGTCTGAGATATTGTCTTTCAGCCGGGGCCACATAGCCATTCAGATCAATAGCCATATATCTTAACTTGTCAGGACCTCTTCAAATCTCCTCCTCCATGGGTGAAGCCTTTCCTTGTCCCTGAACCCACTCCTACTCCTTCCCCTACGATTCTATCTCTCAAACTCTCTGCTCCTCAACCTCCACCCTCTGTTCTCCCTGAGTCTCAAGACTCTACTCGTCCTTATCCTCTGCCCTTGTCCCCCAACCCCCAAAACCCTGTAAGTAATTCCCCTGCTGCTTACTCAGCCTCTCCACCATTCGAGGAAGCCAGGATGGCCCAGCACCCTCCAGATGACTGTCCAATGGCACACACAGCCCCTCCTTCCCTAGAGGAAGCTGGCCCGGCTAAAAAAACTCAGAGAACTCGCCAACGTTTTCACACCTGCCTACTTGGGATGACTGCCAACAACTCCTAGGGACTCTCTTCACGACAGAGTAATGAGAGGAAAAACCTCCTGGAAGCTAGAAAAAAATATCCTCGGACATGATGGGCGACCAACACAACTTCCCAACATAATCAAAGCCGGCTTCCCCTTAAACCAACCCAACTGAGACCCCAACACCTTTGAAGATAGGGAGCATATGTCCAATTATTGCCAGGCTCTAATAGCGGGTATCCAAGGGGCCGCTAGGTGACCAACTAATTTGGCCATGGTAAGAGAAATTATTAAAAGGCCTGATGAATCTACCTCTATGTTTCTAGAGAGAATTATGGAGGCATATAAGAGATATACTCCTTTCGATCCTCAGGCAGCAGATCAAAAGGCATCTGTCATGATGGCCTTAATTGGGGAAGCTGCCATGGATATTAAAAAAAAAAAAAGTTAAAAGAGAGATTTAGTCAGAGAAGCCAAAAAAATATACTATAAAAGAGAAACAGGGAAAAAGAAAGGGAGCAAAGGGAGGATGAGAGAAGCAAAAGAAAGACTAAGGCATTGACTTAGATCCTGGTCACAACAAGAAAGAGGCCAGAAATTAAGACATAAGGTGACAGGAAGGGATACCTGGGCCCGTGCCAGAGGCCACCCCTGGCCTCAGATCAATGTGCCTACCGTAAAAAAAAGGACACTGGGCCAAAGAGTGCCCTATAAAGAGACAGACACGCCAGCCAGCCATTCTGACTCTGGAGGATGACTAAGAAAGTTGGGGCTCAGATTCCTTCCCCTAGCTCAGGGTAACTTTTGAAGAGTAGGGGACCCCAGTAAACTTTGAAGTGAATACAGGAGCAGTATACTCAGCCCTTAGGGCCCCATTGGGCCGTCTATCAAATAAAAGGTGTGTAGTTCAAAGGGCTAATGGCAGTAAATATTGGGCTTAGACTACTAAGAGGACCATGGACCTGGGGAAAGGAAAAATCCATCACTCCTTCCTAGTAATCCCAGAATGCCCGCACCCATTGATGGGCAGAGATCTGCTCACCAAGCTCTGGGCCAAAATAACTTTTAACCCTGAAAGCCCCCAAAAGAAATTTCTAAATCCTTCAGTAAAAACTCCTATAGTCACGGCTGTAACTATATTAGTAGAAGATAAACATCCACTCTTCACACCCCCCAAGACTGATCAAACAGGCAAGCTACCGCAGAAATGGATAACAGATTACCCAGATGCCTGGGCAAAAACTGCTGTGTTAGGCCTGGCCGTGAAACAACCTCCAATAACAGTGGACTTAAAAACCTCAGCCTCCCCAATCAATGTCAAATAATATCTTCTAAGCATAAAAAGCTAAAGATGGGATAAGGCCCTATATTCAGAAATATCTGGCCTTAGGGGTCCTAAGGCCCTGTCAATTGGCCTGGAACACTCCCCTGTTATTAGAAGCCAGGAACCGGGGACTATCAACCTGTTAAAGACCAAAGAGAGATCAACAACAGAGTGCAGGACATTCACCCCACAGTACCTAATCTGTTCAAACTGCTTAGCACTCTGAACCCTGAGCAGAAATGGTATACTGTTCTGGACTTAAAACAAGCTTTCTTTTGCTTGCCTCTGCATAAAGATAGTCAGTTGCTGTTTGCTTTTGGGTGGGTAGACCCAGAAACCGGAAAGTATAGTCAACTAACTTGGACTAGACTCCCAGAGGGGTTCAAAAACTCCCCCACTCTCTTTGATGAAGCCCTCCACAGAGATCTCAACAATTTCAGAACTACACACCCCGAAGTCACCCAGCTTCAATACGTGGATCACCTGCTACTGGCATCCAACACCAAGGAAAACTGAACTGGGACCCAAGCACTATTATCGGAGCTTGCTCAACTCGGGTATAGAGCTTCTGCCAAAATTGCCCAATTTGCCAGCAAGAAGTGATCTTCCATGACTATTTCCTCAGGGGCGGTAAACGATGGCTCACTGAGCCCAGAAAACAAACCGTTGAGCAGATACCAACCCCATCTTACAGCAGACAACTAAGAGAGTTTCTTGGGATTGCTGGGTTTTGCAGGTTATGGATAAATGGGTTCGCGTCCTTAGCTTCTCCTTTATACCCGATGTTAAAGGGAGATGCCCAATTCAAATGGACCCCTGAGTAACAGGAAGTTTTAGATAACATCTAAGGACACTGACACTGAACGCCTCAACTTTACTGAGCTCAGCCTGCAATTACAGAAAGCCCTACACTAAGTTAAAAATGTACGTCAACTCACTCACCTTGGTTCAAAGAAACTGCAGGCACTCCTGTAGGATTAAGAACAGAGTTATCCACTAACCAACTCACAGCGAAAGAAAAAAACTGAACCGGTAACAAAAGCCTGTTGGGTAAGTCAATTGTTTAATGCTTACCCTTCCAAGTTTCTTAGAGGAAAGCACCTATGAGGAACCAGACCAGGACAATTCTGGGAAGTGGACATTACTGAAATTAAGCCAGCAAGGTATGGACTTAAATATCTCCTAGTCTTTGTAGATACATTTTCAGGATGGATTGAAGCCTTACACAGACACACACACACACACACAGAAAAAAAAAAAAAAAAAAAAAAAAAAAAACAACGGCCCAAATGGTTCTCAAGAAGATCCTGGAAGATATTTTTCCAAGATATGGTCTGTTTAAGGTAATAGGGTCTGATAATGGACTTGTGTTCATGGCCCAGGTAAGTCACGTGTGGATTAATTGTAAGTTACATTATGCTTATATACCCCAGAGCTCAGGAGAGGTAGAAAAAATAAATAGAACCACTAAAGAGACCTTAACAAAATTAAGCTTAGAGACTGGCATAAAAGATTGGACTATGCTCCTGCCTTATGCACTGTTTCATGCGAGAAATACTCCCTCAGTTTCTTTGTGTAACCTCACCCCCTATGAAATTCTCTATGATGCCCATCATCCAGTAAGGGACCTAATCCCCAACTCTAAGGCCTAACAGTCCCTTCCACACCCCTTGCTTGACAGACTTAAAGCCATTGAAAGAACTCAGTGATAACTGTGGAAACAGCTGGCCACTGCCTACCAACCTGGGGACGAGGGGATTCCACATCAATATCAAGTAAGAGACTTCGTCTACATAAGACAACATCAGGTGTCATTCCTAGAACCCCGCTGGAAAGGAACATACCAGGTGCTACTTATAACACCTACAGCGGTAAAAGTAGACAGAATCACTTTTTGGATCCATGCCTCTCATCTAAAGCCTTCGCTGTGTCCAGACTCTGGTTGGAAACTGGAAAAGACTGGTAACCATTTCAAATTTCGTATTCGCTATGTGGACAAGACTGTAGACTCTCCCCTTGGCCACCAGTACTCCTAACCCTCATCAGCCTGTTCAGCAGTGAAGGCTGATCTCAAATCCTACTAGACAAGAAGTATGGTATATCTCGCATACAGCCCCCTTAGGGACCTGGTGGCTATCTCTCCACCCAGACATTTTTCAGCTTGGTATACGTCTTTCCTATTGAGATAACCCTGATGAAGAGGATCCCACTAAAGTTTCATTAAATCCCTTCCGTTCCATAGATAATTGAAACAAACATTATGGATGCACAGAAACGCGAGCCAGATTCAGGTTGGCTAGCCTAGATTACGATGTATGCCCGGCGGACTATCAAAGCCACAAACAGCCATGGCTGTGTGGGGGAAAAGCCAACTTCTTGTGTAACTCATGGGGATGTGAGCATACAGGGGCTGCCTGGTGGAACCCAAACTCCTCATCACATTCAGTACACAGCATTGGCCATATTACCAATTAGACAACCAAAAGCTATGGCCCCCAGAGGGTTCTCTACATCCTCAAATTCTGCGTGACATTTTTAACTTCGGCAAGTGCTCAAAAGGGGAAAATTCCCCTATGCGGAATCCTTTTTCCTCCTTCACTCACATCCTGTACTATGCTTCTCCAATAGTTCCTCACCCTCAGTCTTCTGCTCTAGAGTCTCTGCTGTCACTCCCACCTCAGCAACGTGATTTCTCACCTCCAACTACTAGATCAAAAACCCAAACCTCTGCCAGTTCTCAGACCATTGCCCCCTTGCTGAGGTAGCAGGTACCGAGGTACCCCTCCACTCACTCACTCCTCTCTTTTTCTTTCTGTGCCTGCACTAGGTCCCACCAAGTCCTTTAAGAAGCTAAACCAAAGCTCAAACCAGCTGAGAAGAGCCCTCAGACCCCTATCCAAGATGTAATAAAAATGGCCTTTAAAGTTGCTTTGTCATCACTGAAAACAGGTTTCTAAAAATTTAAAGTCCCTCAGGGGTTTTTGGAATACTCACTCCCATCTTCACCTCTGCTCTACCTGTTCTACTGCTCAAGTTTTGTTCTAGGAAAATCCCAAACCCCTTTTCCATTATTCTTTTACATCTCATCTTCCTCATTCTCAGATCCACGGAGCTGCTCTCAGCCTCGCCTTCCCAGTCTTCCCCCTCTGTACCAGGTCCATAGATTTGTCTTAAATAACCTTCTCCAGAAGTCTTCACCGAGGCTTACATTAGGTCTTTCAGCAAAAGAGTCCCTCTGAAAGAGTTCAATGTAGATAAACTTCCACTTTTCGTGTTGCCCTGTTCTACTTGGCCACTGGCTGGAAAAATCACCACCCCTAAGCTTGACACCGCCTTACTAGGTTTTCACAAAATATGTGAACAAAGCCTCTGGCCTTGAGCTGGGGCTTCACAGAGATGACTACATTTCTAAGATAAAAAAGTTACCAACTGGGCTTCATGGTGACAGCTGGCAGGGAGAAAAAAAAGAGACAATAAAGCTCTCCCTTTCCAAGGTGTCCTTGAAAAGTTAACTTGCCCAGAACAGAGGAACAAAAACAGAAACAAAAACTGATTTTTGTGAATTTCTACAGACTGTGAACTTCTGATACACTTCCCTTACATGTTGGGTACAAATTCTAAAACTACCAAAACTTGGGGTTCAGGGGATTAATTGATTACAACAGAAGCAATGCCCTCTAAATCCGGATGCAACCAAATAAGGCTGTTTTCCTGTGTGTGGTGCTATCTTAGGTCCCTTTCCTTGTCCATCCCTACAACAGTATAATTCTATACACTTTAACATTATTTATGTTTTCATAAAATGGTCAATATATGTGATTAATTATGTAATGATGCAGATGTTTTCCAGAGTTCTCTATCATAACGTAGGTTCATTTAAAGATCAAATAGGGGGGCATACAACCCGGTTCCAGCGGGAACCTGTATCCCTCACTTTAGCCATCCTATTAGAAATAATAGTTGCTTAAGGGGTGGGCTAGTCCATGAGACACAACAAAGACACAATTAGAAGCAGAAATAGGCCAAAATTAAAGACATTAAAAACTGACATCACAGCTTTACAGGAATTTTAACCTCTCTCTTTCTGAAGTTGTTTTACAAAGCAGGCGAGTGTTGGACCTCCTCTTCATGAGAGAAAGGTGCCTTTTGCTTGTATTGAGGGAAGAATGTTGTTTTTGTGCCGACAATACTGGAGTTGTAAAAGAATCTATGAATAAATTAAGAAAACGACTTGAAGAGCGTCAAAGAGAGACAGAGGCCCCAAAAGGGAGGTTTGAGTCTTGGTTCACATAGTGACCTGATTAACTGCGCTTTTATCTGCCATGGCCGGTCCATTAAAATTCCTCATATTATTGCTAACTGTAGGACCCTGTTTGCTCAACCGTGTAGTTTTCTTTCTAAACCAAATCGAACCTGTTATTAATCCTAACCATACACTGTTCTCTCAATCTAATTTTACAGAAGAGCAGGGACAGAATTGGTATTAAAATACAGGAAAATAGAGGATCTTCCACCTGCTGAAAACCTCAAAGGTCCACGTAGAAATGATCCCTGGAGAAGATGTAGGCAAGAATGAAGGACCTGAGAGAGCAAAAGTCTTCCATGGCAAACGACCTGCTCAGGATGAAGGGATGTGTCTGAATCAGCCACTCTCTTCTTAATGTAGAGAAGATGGACCAAAGCAGGCATGTGTTGAGAGCTGCTCCTGCATGCCTATGGTTGACATACCTCTCTGACCTGTGAAAGTGTCACAGGAAGTAGGAGCAGCCTCCCTCTCATGGGAACCTTGGAAGCAACTGTTAGGACAAAGTTGTTGCCAAGGCAGTGACCTCATTCAGTTCCAAAAGGAAGTGACTTCACCTAACTTCCTTGGTGATGGAACTCTCTGAACTTGGAATCCAGGAAGCCAGGCACCCAGAGCCAGTCCCAGTCCCAGTCCCAGTGGTCAAACTTATTTTGATTTACCAAGGACAGACTCAGTCTTTCTTGGGACCTACTGATGTAAGGATGGCCAAATGCAAGGAAAGCTATGAAGAGGGGCCTTTCCTGAGAAAGCACGCAGTGGCTCACCGCTGGCTCCTGACAACTTCACAGAGTTGGCCAAAAAGACCAGATTTGAGACAGAACAGGCTATTTCCAGGGAACATAATAAGGCCCACCAGACAGAGGACACTCTGGATAGTCACAGACCTACTTGGGGGAAGGAGGTGCCTTTGTGGTGTGGGTGTGGGTTTGTGGTTTTGTCTCATGTTCTGAGAATAGGTATGAAAGGCGGTTTGTTTTGTTTGGAGTGAACTGTTTCTAGTAAGTCGTTTGACAAGGCGAGAATTTCTATGTCTGTGTATCCCACTGTGTCCGTGGTTGTAGACATTAGAAAACAGAATGCATCAATTAATATGTCCTGTCTAGTAGAAAGCTTCACAGCATTCATCCTGCCCTATTTATGAATGGACTGCAGCTTGCCTTATTGATGTGCAACACCTGCTATCTTCCTTAGTTTCTGTTTTATTCCTGAATTCTGGCCACTCTCCAGAATAGGTTCATGGTTTTCTGTTTAAGATATGTACAACCTCGAAGCTCTGTGACATGACCATGTACTGTATAGCTGAAGGGAATGGTGAGCATCTCAGAAAACTCAGATTTCAGTGTGACCAGGAAAGTCTTAGTGGAGAAACCCTGCTTGGGGCCTTTTGTTTACCTACTCTTCTGTTGCCCTGAATGTCAGGAAGGCCTTTTCCGCAGGCCACCACTTTGTGAAGCCTGAAGAAAACAGTTTTCAAATGGAAATGAATGGGCATTACCTGTGGCTCTTTGCTTAATTGCTTTGGAAAGGATGTGTCTGAATCAGCTTATTTACCCTGTGTGAGGCTGTGGCTTAGATTCTCAGGTCCTGATGGATCTAAAGAAAGATCCCATGTGTACATCCAAAACCAAAATGGCCAAAAGAGCAGTCCTTGTGGATGAAGTCTCTCGCCTTCCTCTGTAACTTTCCTGACCTCCATCAAGTCAGATTAGGGATCCTTTGGGTCAAATGAGTTCTTCAAAGCCTTGCAGAGTCTAGCCCATAGTTGCTTGGGTTTTCTCAAGACTCCAATTCACATAAAGAATCCAAACCCCACAGTCATTTGGCCTCAAATTGAAGAAGCAGAGCAGTATTAACGGGAGGCCTATTTAATCTCTTCTGGTTCACAAGAAGGGTGTCCAGGCCACCCTGAATTTAGGCAAATTAGGTGCAAAAGAGCTTATTTTGGACACGGTCTTGGGCTATGCCCCTCATGGAAAACTCCAGCCATAGTGGAGTTTATTGTGAGTGTCTATATGGAAGAAGATGGACGCCACGTTGGAGTGTTTTGGTTTAAATTGTGGTCATTTGGGTGGCGGTTGGAAGAGATGACTTGGTCCACATGTTCTTGAACTCTGGTGTGATTCCCTTAGAGTCTGAGTTCTTCAACTGACCTCAGAGAAGTATTGCCATGAATAGTGTTGAGATTTTTGGAAGCCAGGCATGAGCATCGCCCTTGGAAACTGAGTTCTAGGCCCAGGGTGGCTTTCCACAGAGCACTGAGCCTCTCAGCCAGGATACCACAAATTTTATTCTGAAAGACTTGGCACCCATAGTTGAGAGTCAAAACTCATATGGACCTCACATTGTAGACCTAAATGGGCATAGCATCATATGATCTTTTGGCCACTCTTTGGGAAGCTTTACCTGTGAGTTTTCTCCAGAGATTTCATTGAAATGAGCTTCCTAACCATTTAATGGTTCCTGAAAAAATTGAAACTCACAGTGCCTCCAACTTCATCCTTAAAAAATGGCTAGATAAATACCATGAAATTTTTGAATTTCCCATCACCAGGTGGCACTGGAAAACCTTTTGATGTCCTGTTGCTGATCATGAATATACCAGACAGTGCCTTGATTGATTGGGTTTCATGTAAATGGTGTAGAACAGAGATGCCAGTAAGTTGGACTTTGTTGAGTAGTAGGTTAGAGCAGTGGTGGGCAGGTATGTGATAAAACATCTGTGGTGTGGCCATGTGGATCTTCCATTGGCTTCCAAATGGCTTGTGACTGACATGGTGCAGCCAGCAGAACCTTCCATGTAAAGGCAAGTTGTTATATGGAGAGGTTTCGGGACATTGTTCAGAATCAGGTTGCTATGGTCAAGGGGGCAAGATATGTGGGATAGGATCCTGGTTCTTGTATCCTCCTGCAAAACCTGACCCACCATACATGACAGAACTTCCTCTTGCATTGTGACCCAGTTGAACTCCTTGTATTTTGTGAAGCAAATACCAAACTCTCAGTGCAGCAGGAAGAAACACCACGAAAATGGAAGATGACCATATGCCTTCACAGTGCACACCGGCACACATTTAGCCCCCAGTGGCCACAGTTTATCTAAAAAGAGAATTCAGCACTGCTGCCTCATGTACATTGGGAAATAAGAAACCATGTCCTCCAGGTCTCATAGATGCAGACCAAGCTTTTATGGTCTCCCTAGAAAGGAAGCTAAAGCTCTTGACAACAACATATTTTTCAAGTGCCCAACCTCACAGGCAGTTTCTCAAGAAGTCTCTAGGCCAGCAGACCTCCATGTTTGTGGAGTTTTTACCCTGTCCCATACTTTTGGAAACTACTCTACCACTTCCAAGGTTGTGAGCTCCTGAGCATATTGCATTCCACAAATTTACTCACAGATTTTCTAAATCTTCTCCTCTAATTGTGTCTTACTTGGGGTGAAGGGATTGTCAAGGCATTGTTCTGGTTGAGAGTGGGAATAATTTTGTGTAGCACATATTTACAAACACATTGGATTCATTGTTCAATTTTCCATTCGAAATACTGAATCCTTGACACTAACCCATACCCTACTAGACTCTGACCATTAATTCTAATATGATGGAGAAAAATAACCGAAACAGTATAGAAATACTAGCACTTCAGAAGAGGCATGGTGTATAGTTGGTCTTGCCTTTTGCATGATATAGGGTAGGAGTTATAAATCTTGTCAATTTTTTGTTGAAATATTTCTGCATGTGTTTTTAAAGTTAACACATCTGTGAATTCCTGTCTCCATTTTTCTGTAGCCTATTCAGCACATGTATTTTTATACGCACATATAGAATCCTACCTAGTATCACACGTATATTCTTGAGAGGTGGCTAACTTGGCAGATACAAAGTGTGAGAAGAGATCACTCCTCATTAATACTTTTGGAACTGAAAATTCAGACTATGAGTGAGCTTCTTAGTTCAAGAACATTATACATAAATCCATGTTCAGTAAAATTAATATTTTTGGATCTGTGGATGATATATATTTCACAATGAATTTTAATTGGCATATATATTGCTACTTTTTAATGTCTCTGTGTGTGTTTTGTGTGTGTGTGTGTGTGTGTGTGTGTGTGTATATATATATATATATATATATATATATATATATATATATACATACTCTCTAGATTTTTCAAAATATAAAATATATGTGTCCTATTATACACTCCCTAAATTCATTCTTGTTCATGTATGTGGTTTTATATTAAACTTTTCATAAGATTATTTTAAAAATATTCATCCACCTGAAATACATATTTGTTTTCTAGTACTAAAAAGTTACTTCAGTGAATGGTGCAAACAAATACTTATATTTTTACAGTAGCTGACCCACTTTAACATCAATGCAAGTAGATTCCTAGGGGACATGATGTGTATTTTGACGTTCATTTTTATTAAACACTGGTACATTACTATTTCTGCAGTTTTTGTACATCATAGAATATACATTTCATCCACAAGTTCACAAATTTAAAGAAATTTTAACACATTCAATCACTTCCTGCTTCAGAACATATGTATTCCTCCTTGTTTTTGACTGGTCATTTCATGAGACTTCTTTCCAAACACATTATTTTCGATTTCCATAATCAATTTTGAAGCAAAATTCACACACTCTTTATGATAAACCACAACCGTAATATTACCATTAGATGTATTACTGGTTGGAATGAATGTATATATATCAATATATGATTCCTGTGTATTTTCAGATATCAATTGAATCCATTATTTAAAGTTGGAACAAGTTATATTATTTATTCGCAGTATTGTCTATTCATGCATCATCTCTATATTCATACATACATGGTACACCTATATGTACCTCCAATACTAATTTATACCCCTTCAAAATATTGCTCCAAGAAATGGTGCAAGAAAGACTCATGTCACCTGATCTACATATACGTTTTATCACAGTAATATTCTGGCCACAAAATGCAAAGTCACACTTACGATTGTACCAAAGCCTAAATGGAATGTGAGTATGGGTTATGAAAATCACCCATGTCCACGTTGCCTAATGCTCTCAAATGTCAATCCTATTGGTGACTACATATTTGTTACTTCCTAAGATTATATATTCAATCTCAAGCCTGTTGAAAATGTCTTTTGCTATCACTCACTTTATACTTTGCCTGATTTCCTAATGTCGCTATTGATATCTGCTTTCCTACATATTTTCCCCATTTCATCACTGTGACTGACTCTTCACATGTGCTGACATTTACATTTTCTGTCTACCTGAAAACCTATTGCTAAAGAACTATTTGTCCAAATGCTATACTCACACTTTTTTCTAATCCTACCAACTATCTTCCTAATCCTACTGACTCTCCCTCTTTGAATGGTTGTTCTCCTCAACATTCAATCATCCAAGGTATCAGGTCCTATGCCATTGTGTATAGATTTATCTGAGACATCTGTGCAGAACATAATTAAATGCTAAGTATCCCAATCAAGGACCTAATGCCCTTCTGGGCTTCAAATTTTACCGAGATTTCTGTTTTCATTCATATATTTCACCTATATAATCTTATATATATCGCAGGTTCCCAATACCATTATTCATCCAGCAGAATGATCCTAACCCAAATCAAACATGTTATTAACCGTAACCATAAACTGTTCCCTCAATCTAACTTTACAGAATAGCAGGGACAGAGTTGGTCTTACAATACAGGAATGTAGGAGATCTTCAACCTGCAGAGAACCTCAAAGGTCCATGCAGAAATGATCCCTAAAGAAGATGTAGGCAGCTATGAAGGACCTGAGAGTGCGAAAGTCATCTTTCATGACAAAAAAAAAAAAAAACAGGTCAGGATGAAGGGATGTGTCTGAAGCAGTCTCTCTCTTCTTAATGTAGAGAAGATAGACCAAACCAGGCTTGTGTGGAGAGCTGTTCCCGGGTGCCTGTGGTTGATATTCCATTCTAGCTTGTGAAAGTGTCATAGGAAGTAGGGGCAGGATCCATCTCAGGGACCCTTCGAAGCAACTGTTAAGACAAAGTGGTTGCCAAGGCAGTGACCTCATTCAGTTCTAGACGAAGTGACCTATGTCACTTTCTTGTTGATGGAACACTCTGAACTTGGGATCCAGGAAGCCAGGCACCCTGAGGCAGTCCCAGTCCAAGTACCAGTGGTCTCAAATGTTTGGATTTAAGAAGGACAGAGTCAGTCTTTCTTGGCAACTAAATTGAAGATGGACAAATGCCAGGAAAGCTCTGAAGAGGGGCTTTACCTGAGAAAACAAGCAGTGGCTCACCGCTGGCTCCTGATAACATCACAGTTTTGGCCAAGGAGACGAGATCTGACATAGCACAGCCCGTTTCGGGGGAACATAGTATGGCCCACCAGTCAGAGGACGCTCTGGATAGTCACAGACCTATTTGGGGAAAGAAGGTGCCTTTGTGGGTGTGTGTGTGTGTGTGTTTGTTTTTGATTTTGTCTCATGTTTTGAGAATATGTAGGAAAGTCGGTTTGTTTGGTTTGGAGTGGACTGTTTCTTGTAAGTCCTTTGAGAAGGCGAGTGTTTCTATGTCTGGATATCCCACTGTGTCCGTGGTTGTAGACAATAGAAAAGAGAATGCATCAATAGATGTGTCCTGTCTAGTAGAAATCTTCGCAGAATTCATCCTGTCCAATTTATGAATGGACTGCAGGTTACCTTATGGATGGGCAACACCTACTACCTTCCTACATTCGTGATTTCTTCCTGAATTCTGGCCACTCTCCCATAGGCTCATGGTTTTGTGTTCAAGATATGTATCTCCTCCACAATCTGGGACATGGCCATGTACTGGATAGCTGAAGAGAATGGTGAATATCTCAGAAAACTCAGATATCAGTGTGACCAGGAAAGTCTCAGTGGAGAAAATCTGCTTTGGGATTTTGCTTACCTATTGTTCTGTTGCCCTGAATGTAAGGAAGGTCTTTGCCTAAGGCCCCACATTTCCAATGCCTGAAAAAAACAGTTTTCAAATGGAAATAAATGGGCATCACCTGTGGCTCCTGGCTTAATTGCTTTGCAAAGGGATATGTGTGAATCAGCCTCTTAGTGCAGTTTGAGATTATCACTTAGATTCTCAGCACCTGATGGATCTAAAGAAAGATCCCATGTGTGCATCCAAATCCAAAATGGCCAAAAGAGAAGTCATTGTGATGAAGTCTCTTGCCTTCCTCTGTAAGGTTCCTGATCTCCATCAAGTGATAACAGGGATCTTTGGGTCAACTGAGTTCTTCAAGCCCTGCAGAGGCTAGCCCATAGGTGCTTGGGTTTTCTTATGACTGCAAATCACATAAAGAAACTATACCCGACAGTCAGTATGCCTCAAATTGGAAAAGCGGAACAGTATTAATGGCATGCCTCTTTGATCAGTCCTGGTTCACAGGAACGTTGTCCAGGAAACACTGACTTTAGACAAATGAAGGGCAAGGGAGCTTATTTTGACATTGTCTTGGGCTGTATGCCTCATTAAAACTTCCAGCCAAGGTTATGATGAGTGACTATATGGAAGAAAATGAGGGCCATGTGGGAGTGTTTTGGTTTTAATTCTGGTCATTGGTGTGGCGGTTGGAAGAGATGACTGGGTCAACTGGGCTTGAACTCTGGTGTGTTTCCACGTAGAGACTGAGTTTTTAAACTGATCTCAGAGAAGTATTGCCATGAATTGTGTTGTGATTTTAGGAGGCCACGCATGAGAGTCGCCCTTGGAACCTGAGATCTAGGACCAGGGTGGCTTTCCACAAAGAACTGGGAATCTCAGCCTGGATATCACATGATTTTATTCTGAAAGACTTGGCAGCCATAGTTGAGAGTCAAAAGACATAGGACCTCACATTGTAGACCTCAATGGTCCTGGCTTCAAGTGACCTTTGTCCACTCTTTGGAAAGCCTTGCCTGTGAGAGTTCTCTAGAATTTTCTTTGAAATGAACTTTCTCAACATTTAATGGTTCCTGAATAATTGAAATCCACAGTGCATCCAACGTCATCCTTGAAAAATGGCTAGATAAATAACACGAAATTTTTGAAATTTCCATGACCAGGTGGAACTGCAGAAACTTTCGATGTCCTGTTGCTTACCATGAGTGTACCAGACAGTGCCTTGATTGACAGGGTTTCATGAAATTTGTTTAGAACAGAGAAGCCAGTATTTTGGAGCCTGCTGAGTAGTGGGCCTAGAGCAGTGGTGGAGAGGTGTGTGATAAAACATCATGGTGGGGCCATTTGGATCTGCCATTGGCTTCAAAATGGCTTGTAACTGACAGAGTGCAGACATCAGACCCTTATATGTAAAAGCGTCTTGTTATATGGCGTAGTTTCAGGGCAATGTTCAGAATCAGGTTGCTATGGACAAGCGGGCAATCTTTGAGAGATAGAAGCCTGGTTGGTGAATTTTCTTGCAGACCCTGACCCACCACACGTGACAGAACTACCTCAAGCACTGTTTCCCAGTTGAACTCCTTGTATTTCGTGAAGCATGAACCAAACTCCAAGTGCAGCAGCAAGAAACACCACGAAAAGTGGAGGATGACCAAATGGTTTCACAGTCCACACGGGGAGACAATAAGCCCCCAGTGCCCACAGTTTACCTACAAAGAGAGAATTCAGCACTGCTGCCTCGTGTTCATTGGAAAATAAGAAATGTTGTCCTCCAGGTCTCATAGATGCAGACCCAGCTTTGAGGGTCTCACCACAAAGGAAGCTTAACTCCTGACAACAACCTATATTTCAGTGCCCAATTTCACTGGCAGTTTCTCAAGAAGTTTTAGGCAAGCAGAGCTTCATGTTTGTGGAGTGTGTACCCTGTCCTTACTTTTGGAAACTCCTATTCCACCTCCAAGTTTGTGCACTCCTGAGCATTTTCGATTCCAGAAATGTAATCACAGATTTTGTAACTCTTCTACTCTAATTGTGTCTCCCTTGGGGCGAAGGTAATGACAAGGCATTGTTCTGGATGAGAGTCAGAAGATTAATTTTTCTATTTTCCATTTGAAATTCTGAATCCCTGACACTAACCCATATTCTACTAGACTTTGACTACTAATCCAAATATGATGGAAGAAAATAACCCAAACAGTACATAAATACTTGCAGTTCAGAGTTGGACTTGCCTTTTGAATGATAAAGGGTAGGTGTTATAAATCTATTCAATATTTAATTGAAATAGTTCTCCATGTGTTTTTAAAGTTAACAAATATGTGAATTACTGTCTCCCATTCTCTGGAGCTTATTCAGCACATGTATTTTTATATGCACCAATAGAATCCTACAAGGTATCACACGTACATCCTTGTGAGGTATATGACTTAGCAGATACAAAGTGTGAGAAGTGATCACTCCTCCTAAACGCTGTTGGAACTGAAAATTCAACCTATGGGTGAGCTTTCCAGTGGAACAACATTATACATAAACCCATGTTCACTAAAATGAATGTTTTTGCATCTTTATGATATATATTTCATGATGAATTTCGATTGGCATATATATTGCTACTTTTTAATGTCTGTGTTTGTGTGTGTGTGTGTGTGTGTGTGTGTGTGTGTATATATATATATATATGTATATATAAATATATATGTATATATATATAAATATATATATATATACTCTCCATATTTTTAAAAATATGAAATATATGTGTCTTATATACACTCCCTAAATTCATTAATGTTCATGTATGTGGATTAATAATCAACTTTTCACAAGATTATTCTTAGAAATATTCATCCACCCGAAATACATATTTGTTTCCTAGTACTGAAAACTAACTTCAGTAAAAGGTGCATACAAATCCTAATATGTCTACTTTAACTGACCCAGTTTAACATCAATGCATGTAGGTTCCTATGGGACATGATGTGTATTTTGACATTAATTTTTATTCCACACTGGTACATTACTATTTCTTCAGTTTATGCACATCTCAGTATATATATTTTATTCACTAGTTAGCAAATTTATAGGCATTTGTTTCACTTTCAATCACTTCCTGCTCCAGAACACATGTATTCCTCTATGTTTCTTGACTGGTCTATTCATGAGACTTTTTTCCAAATATATTATTTTCGATTTTTATAATCAATTTTGAACCAAAACTCACACACCCTTCATGATAAACCATAACCCTAAGATTATCGTTAGATATATAACTGGTTGGAATGAATGATTGCATATCAATATAAAATTTCTTATAAATTTTCAGATATTTATTCAATCCATTATTTAAAGTGGATCCAGTTATATTATTTATTCACAGTATGGTCTATTCATGCATTATGTCTATATTCATTGGAACAGGGTACATCTATTTGTACCCCCATACTAATTTGTAAGTCTTCAAAATATTGCTCGCAGAAATGGTGGAAGAAATACTCTTTTCACCTGATCTACATACACATTTTTTTACAGAAATATTCTGGACACAAAAAGCAAAGGTCACACTTAAAATTGTACCAAAGCGTAAATGGAAAGTGAGCATGGATTACTAAAAACATCCATGTCCAGGTTGCCTAATGCTCTCAAATATCAATTCTATTTTTGACTACATATTTGTTTCTTCTTAAGATTATATATTCAACTTCAAACCTGTTGAAAATGTCTAACCCTATCACACAATTTATACTTTGCTTGATTTCCTAATGTCACTATTGATATCTGATTTCCTATATTTTTCCCCAGTTCATCATTGTGACTGACTCTTCACATGTGCTTACATTTACATACACTCTCTACCCGAAATCTTATTGCGAAAGAACTTTTGGTCCAAATCCTATACTCACTCTTCTTTCTAAACCTACCAACTACCTTCCTAATCCTACCGACTATCAGTTTTTGACTGGATGTTCTCTTCAACATTCAATATCCAAGGTACAAGGTACGATGCCAGTGTATATTGATTTATCTGAGACATCTGTGCTGCACATTACTCAAAGCTAAGTATCCCACTCAAGTCCCCAATGCCCTTCTGGGCTTCAAATCTTACCTAGATTTCTGCTTTCATACTTATGTTTCACATATATACTCTTGTAAATATCGCATTTTGCCAATACCATTATTCATCCCGCAGAATGATTTGTAACCCAAATTGAACATGTTATTAACCCTAACCATACACTGTTCCCTCAGTATAACTTACTTAAGAGCAGGGACAGTGTGGGTCTTACAATATAGGAATGTAGATGATCTTCCACCTGCTGAGAACATCAAAGATCCATGGAGAAATGATCCTTGCAGAAGATATAGGCAGCTATGTAGGACCTGAGAGAGCAATAGTCATCTTCCATGGCAAACAACCTGGTCAGGATTAATTGATAGTCTGAATCAGCCTCTCTCTTCTTAATGAAGAGAAGATGGACTGAACCAGGCCTCTGTGGAGAGCTGTTCCCTGGTGCCTATGGTTGATATACCATTCTAACTTCTGAATGTGTCACAGGATGTTGGGGCAGCCTCCATCTCATGGGAACCCTGGATGCAACTGTTAGCACAAAGTGGTTACCAAGGTAGTGACCATATTCAGTTCCTGAAAGAAGTGACCTCACTTCACTTCCTTGGTGATGGAATTCTCTGAACCTGGGATCCAGGAAGGAAGGCACCCAGAGCCAGTCCCACTCCCAGTTCCAGTGGGCTAAGTTGTTTGCTTTTCCCAAAGACATAGTCAGTCTTTCTTGGTACCTACTGATGTGAGGATGGCCAAATGCCAGCAGAGCTCTGATGAGGGGCCTTTCCTGAGAAAGCAGGTAGTGGCTCACCTTTGGCTCCTGACAACTTCACAGAGTTGGACAAGGAGACCAGATCTGAAACAGGACAGGCCATTTTGGGGGAACATAATATGGCCCACCAGTCAGAAGACACTCCGGATAGTCACAGACCTATTTGGGGGAAGTAAGTGCCTTTGCCGTTGTAGGTGTGAGTTTGTGGTTTTTTCTCATGTTCTGAGAATAGGTAGGAAAGGTGGTTTGTTTGGTTTGGAGTGGACTGTTTCTAGTAAGTCGTTTGACATGGTGAGTGTTTCTAGGTCTGTGTATCCCACTGTATCCGTGGTTGTAGACATTAGAAAAGAGAATGCATCAATGGATGTGTTGTCTCTAGTTGAAAGCTTCCCCGCATTCATACTGCCCAATTAATGAATGGACTGCAGCTTGCCTTATGGATGGGCAACATCTACTATCTTCTAAAGTTCCTGTTTTCTTCGTGAATTCTGGCCACTCTCCAGAATTGGCTCATGGTTTTGTTTCCCAAATATGTAACACCACAAGATTCTGTGACATGGCCATGTACTGGATTGCTGAAGGGAATGGAGGCATCTAAGAAAACTCAGATTTCAGTGTGACCAGTAAAGTCTCAGTGGAGAAACCCTTCTTTGGGCCATTTGCTTACTTCTATTTCTATTACCCTGAATGTCAGGAAGGTCTTTGCCTCAGGCCACCCCTTTGTGTAGCCTGAAGAAAACTGTTTTCATATGGAAATGTATGGACATCACCTGTGGCTCTTTGCTTAATTGATTTGGAATGAGATGTGTCTGAATCAGCCTCTTGTCCTTGTATGAGGTTGTGGCTTTGATTCTCAGCACCTGATGGATCTAAAGAAAGATCCCATGTGCTTCCAAAACTAAAATGGCCAAAAGAGCAGTCATTGTTGATGAATATTTTTGCCTTCTTGTTTTAGGTTCCTGACCTCCATAAAGTGAGAAAAGGGATCCTTTGGGTCAAATGAGTTCTTGAAATCCCTGCAGAGGCTAGCCCATATTTGCTTGGGTTTTCTCATGACTCCAAATCACATAAAGAATCTATACCCTACAGCCAGTAGGCCTCAAATTGGAGAAGTGGAACACTTTAACAGCAGGAATATTTGATCATTCCTGGTTCACAGGAAGAGTGTCCAGGCCATCATGATTTTAGGCAAATGAGGGGCAAGTGAGCTTATTTGGGCTCATAGAAACCTCCAGCTGGAGGTTATGATGAGTGTCTACATGGAAGAAGATGATGGCCCTGTGGGAGTGTTTTGATTTTAATTGTGGTCATTTTTTGGCGGATGGAAGGGATGACTGGGTCCACCTGGGCTTGAACTCTGGTGTGATTCCCCTTAGACACTGAGTTCTGAAACTGACCTCAGAGAAGTATTGCCATGAATTGTGTTGGGATTTTAGGAGGCCACGCATGAGACTCACTCTTGGAAACTGAGATCTAGGCCCAGGGTGGTTTCCACAGAGGCCTGAGAATCTCAGCCAGGATATCACATGATTTTATTCTGAAAGACTTAGCACCCATATTTGAGAGTCAAAACACACATGGACCTCACATTGTAGATGTCAGTTGGCCTGGCTTTAGGAGACCTTTTGGCAACTGTTTGAGAAGCATTGACTGTGAGAGTTCTCCAGAGCTTTCATTGTAATGAACTTTCTCAACACTTAATGGTTCCTGAATGAATTGAAACCCACAGTGCCTCTAACTTCACCCTTGAAAAATTGCTAGATAAATACCATGAAATTTTTGAAATTCCCATGACCAGGTGGCACTGCAGAAACTTTTGATGTCCTGTTGCTGATCATGTGTATACCAGACAGTGTCTTGTTTTTGACTGGGTTTCATGAAAATGGTGTAGAACAAGAGAAGCCAGTAATTTGGAGCCTGCTGAGTAGGGGGCCTAGAGCAGTGGTGGGCAGGTGTGTGATAAAACATCATGGTGGGGCCATGTGAATCTGCCATTGGCTTCCAAATTTTTTGTGACTGATATAGTGCAGACATCAGACCTTTATATGTAAAGGCATCTTGTTAAATGGAGAGTTTTCAGGGCAATATTCAGAATCAGGTTGCTATGGTTATTGGGGCAAGCTATGTGGGAAACAAGCCTGGTTGGTGCATTCTCCTGCAGACCCTGACCCACCACACGTGACAGAACTCTCTCCAGCACTGTATCTCAGATGAACTTTTTATGTTTTGTGAAGCAAATACCAAATTCCCAGTGCAGCAGCAAGAAATACCACAAAAAGTGGAGGATGACCAAATGTCTTCACAGTCCCCACTGGGAGACACTTAGCTTCCAATGGACACAGTTTAGCTACAAAGAGAAAATTGAGCACTGCTGCCTCATGTTCATTGGAATATAAGAAACCATGTCTTTCGGTTACATAGATGCAGACCCAGCTATGATGGTCTCACTACAAAGGAAGCTAAAGCTCATGACAACAACATATATTTCAAGTGCCCAACCTCAGAAGCCGTTTCCCAAGAATTCTTAGGCCAGCAGAGCTCCTTTTTGTGGAGTGTTTACCCTGTCCTTTACTTTTGGAAACTCCTCTACCACCTCCAAGGTTGTGAACTCCCGAGCATATTCCATTCCATATATGTATTCATAGATTTTCACACTTTTCTACTCTAATTGTGTTTTACTTGGGGCGTAGGTAATGTCAAGGCATTGTTCTGGATGTGAGTGTGAAGATTTTTGTGTAGCACATATTTACATACACATTGAATTCATTTTTCAATTTTCCATTTGAAATACTGAATCCCTGACACTAACCCATACCCTACTAGTCTCTGACTAATAATCCTAATATGATGGTGAAAAATAAGCCAAAAAGAGAAGAAACACAAGCAGTTCAGAGGACGCATTGTGTATATTTGGAATTGCCTTTTGCATTATATAATGTAGGAGTTATAAGTCTAGTCAATTTTTTTGTTGAAATAGTTCTAAATGTGTTTTTAAAATTAGCAAATATGTGAATCCCTGTCTCCCTTTCTCTGTAGCCTATTCAGCACATGTATTTTTATATGCACATATAGAATTCTACCTGATATCACTCGTATACACTTGTGAGGTGGCTGAATTGGCAGATGCAAATTGAGAGAAGAGTTCACTCCTCCTAAACGCTGTTGGAACTGAAAATTCAACCTATGGGTGAGCTTCCTAGTTGAAAAACATTATACATGAATCCATGTTCAGTAAAATGAACATTTTTCGATCTGTGGATTATATACATTTCATGATGAATTTCTATTAGCATATATGTTGCTACTTTTTTTTTCTTTTATTCGTTGCTCAAAACATTACAAAGCTCTTGAATATCATATTTCATACATTAGATTCAAGTGGGTTATGAACTCCCATTTTTACTCCAAATACAGATTGCAGAATCACATTAGTTACACATCCATATTTTTACATAATGCCCTATTAGTTACTGTTGTATTCTGCTACCTTTCCTATACTCTACTATCCCCACTCCCCTCTCTTCCCATCTTCTCTCTCTACCATACCTACTGTAATTCATTTCTCTCCTTGTTTTTTTTCCCACAACCTCTTATATGTAATTTTGTGTAACAATAAGTGTCTCTCTCCATTACCATGCAATTTCCCTCTTCTCTCCCTTTCCCTCCCACGTCATGTTTCTGCTTAATGTTAATCTTTTCTTCATGCTCTTCCTCCCTGCTCTGTTCTTAGTTGCTCTCATTATATCAAAGAAGACATTTGGTAATTGTTTTTTAGGAATTGGCTAGATTCACTAAGCATAATCTGCTCAGTGCCATGCATTTCCCTGCAAATTCCATGATTTTGTCATTTTTTAGTGATGCGTAATTCTCGATAGTATATAAAAGTCACATTTTTTTATCTATTCATCTATTGAAGGGCATCTGGGTTGGTTCCACAGTGTAGCAATTGTGAATTGTGCTGCTATGAAAATCCATGTGGCAGTATCCCTGTAGTACGCTCTTTTAAGGTCTTCAGGGAATAGTCCGAGAAGGGCAATAGCTTGGTCAAATTGTGCTTCCATTCCCAGCTTTCCCAGGAATCTCCATACTGCTTTCCAAATTGGCCACACCAGTTTCAGTCCCACCAGCAATGTACAAGAGTACCCTTTTCCCCACATCCTCGCCAGGACTTGTTGTTGTTTGACTTCATAATGGCTGCCAATCTCACTGGATTGAGATGGTATTTTAGGGTGGTTTTTATTTGCATTTCTCTTACTGCTAGAAATGGAGAGCATTTTTTTCATGTACTTGTTAATTGATTCTATGTCGTCCTCTGAGAAGTTTCTTTTCAGGTCTTTGGCCCATTGGGTTATTGGTTATCTTATTGTCTAATTTTCTAAGTTCTTTGTATACTTTGTATACTCTGGATATTAGGGCTCCATGTGAAGGGTGAGGACTAAAAATTTGTTCCCATGATGTAAGCTCCATATTTACCTCTCTTATTGTTTCTCTTTCTGAGAAAAAATAATTCAGTTTAAGTAAGTCCCATTTGTTGATTCTTATTATTAACTCTTGTTCTATGGGTGTCCTATTAAGGAATTTGGAACCTGACCACACAATATGTAGATCGGAGCCAACTTTGTATTCTATCAGACGCAGAGACTCTGATTTGAATCTAGCTCCTTGATCCACATTGAGTTAACTTTGGTGCATGGCGAGAGGAGGGGATTCAGTTTCATTTTGTTGCATATGGATTTCCAGTTTACCCAACACAATTTGATGAAGATGCTATCCTTCCTCCATTGCAGGCCATTAGCTCCTTTATCAAATATAAGATAGTTGTAGCTTTTTGGATTAGTTTCTGTGTCCTCCATTCTGTACCATTGGTCCACCCGCCTGTTTTGGTACCAGTACCATGCTGTTTTTATTATGATTGCTCTGTAATATAGTTTGAAATCTGGTATCGCTATACTGCCTGATTCACACTTCCTGCTTAGAATTGCTTTTGCTATTCTGGGTCTTTTATTTTTCCATTTGAATTTTATGATTGCTTTATCTATTTCTACAAAAAGTTTCTATGGGATTTTGATTGGCATTGCATTAAACCTATAGAGAACTTTTGGTAATATCACCATTTTGATGATGTTAGTTGTGCCTATCCATGAACACGGTATATTTTTCCATCTTCTAAGATCTTATTCTATTTCTCTTTTTAGGGTTCTGTAGTTTGCATTATATAAATCTTTCACCTCTTTTGTTAGGTTTATTCCCAAGTATTTAATTATTTGAGGAAATTGGGAATGCAGTGTTTTGACTCATTTTTGTTTCAGAAGTTTTGTCGCTGATATACAGAAATGCCTTTGATTTATTCATGTTGATTTTGTATCCTGCCACATTGCTGCATTCATTTATGAGTTCTAGTAGTTTTTTCTGTAGACCCTTTTGGGTCTTCTATGTATAGAATCATGTCGTCTACAAATAGTGATAATTTAAGTTCTCCTTTTCCTATTTTTATGCCTTTAATGTCTTTCATCTCTCTAATTGCTCTGGCCAGTTTTTGGAGAACTATATTGAATAGAAGTGGTAATAGAGGACATCCCTGTCTTGTTCCAGATTTTAGAGGGAATGCCTTCAATTTTTCTCCATTCAGAATGATGCTAGCCTGAGGATTAACATAGATAGCTTTTACAATGTCGAGGTAAGTTCCTGTTATCCCTAGTTTTTAAAATGTTTTGAACATAAAGAAATGCTCTACTTTGTTGAATGGTTTTTCTGCGTCTATCGAGATGATCATATGGTTCTTATCTTTAAGACTATTGACGTTGTGAATAACATTTATTGATTTCCATATATTGAACCCTCCTTGCATCCCAGGGATGAATCCAAGTTGATCATGGTGCACGATTTTTTTGATGTGCCTTTCTATCCAATTCGCCAGAATTTTAATGAGGATTTTTGCATCTAGGTTCATCAGAGATATTGGTCTGTAGTTTTCTTTCTTTGAGGTGTCTTTGTCTGGTTTCAGAATCAGGGTGATGTTGGCCTCATAGAATGAATTCGGCAGAGCTCCCAGTTTTTCTATTTCCTGAATAACTTGAGAAGTATTGGTATTAATTCTTCTTTAAAGGTTTTGTAAAACTCTGCTGTATACCCATCCGGTCCTGGGCTTTTCTTGGTTGGTAGTCTTTTGATTGCTTCTTCTACTTCATCCATTGATATTGGTCTGTTTAAATTGTGTGTTTCCTCCTGACTCAGTCTGGGCAAATCATAAGGCTTAAGAAATTTATCGATGTCTTCACTATTTTCTATTTTATTGGAATACAGGTTTTCAAAATAATTTCTAATTTTCTTCTGTATTTATGTAGCATCTGTTGTAATATTGCCTTTTTCATCCCATATGTTAGTAATTTGATTTCTCTCTCTTCTTCTCTTCGTTAGCATGGCTAAGGGTCTGTCTATCTTATTTATCTTTTTGAAGAACCACCTTTTAGTTTTGTTAATTTTTTCAATAGTTTCTTTTGTTTCAATTTCGCTATGATTTTAATTATTTCTTGCCTTCTGCTACATTTGCTGTTGTTTTGCTCTTCCTTTTCTAAGGCTTTGAGATGAAGTGTGAGCTCATTTATTTGTTTTTCTTTTCTATTTTGAGGAATGACCTCTAGGCGATGAATTTACCCCTTAAAACTTCTTTTCATTGTACCCCATAGAATCTGATATGTTGTGTCTCTATTTTCATTTATCTCTAAGAATTTTTTGATTTCCTCCTTTATGTCTTCTGTAACCCATTGATCATTCAGTAACATATTCTTCATTTTGGATGTGATGTATGATTTTTTCTTCCTTCTTTTATCATTGGTTTCCAGTTTCATTCCATTATGATCACAAAAAATTCATGGTATTATCTCCACCCCTTTATATTTACTGAGGGTTGCCCTATGGCATAACATATGGTCTATTTTTGAGAAGGATCCATGTGCTGCTGAGAAAAAAGTATATCCACTTGATGATGGTTGATATATTCTATATATGTCAGTTAAGTCTAGGGTATTGATTGCGATATTGAGTTCTATAGTTTCTTTTTTCAACTTTTGTTTGGAGGATCTGTCCAATGGTGAGAGAGGTGAGTTGAAGTCACCCATAATTATTGTATTGTGGTCTATTTGATTCTTGAACTTGAGGAGAATTTGTTTTATGAACATCGCAGCACCATTATTTGCTGCGTGAATATTGATAATTGTTATGTCTTGTCGGTGAATGGTTCATTTTAGCAGTATATAATGTCCTTCTTTATCCCTTTTGATTAAATTAGTCTTGAGGTCGATTTTATTCGATAGGAGGATGGCCACCCCTGCTTGCTTACGAGGACCGTGTGCATGGTATAAATTTTCCCAATCTTTCACCTTCAGCCTGTGTATGTCTTTTCCATACAGATGTGTCCCCTGGAGGCAATATATTGTTGGATTTTTTTTTTTTTATTTCAAGTTACAAGCCTATGTCACTTTATTCGAGAGTTTAAGCCATTTACTTTTAGAGTTACTATTGATATATGGTTTGTACTGCCACCCATGTTTGCTTATATCTTTTTTTTAAATTAGTTTGTTTCTCCATGATTAGCTTTTCCCCCGCCCTCTGTCATTACTGAGGCACTTCTCACTCATGGTTTTCGTTGTTGATTTTCATTTCTTCCTCGTGTAGTGTTTTGCTCAAGATGCTTTGCAATGCTGGTTATCTGGCTGCAAATTCTTTTAGGTTTTGTTTATCATGAAATATTTTTATCTCGTTGTCTTACCTTAAGCATAATTTTGCTGGATACATAATTCTTGGTTGGCATCCATTGTCTTTCAGTGTTTGAAGTACGTTGTTCCAGGATCTTCTCACTTCCAGCATCTAGGATGAAAAATCCATTGTTAACCTTTTTGGTTTACCCCTGATTGTAATGATTGTAATCTGCCTCCTTTCTCTGGTAGCTTTTAATATTTTCTCTTTGTTCTGTATATTGGATATCTTCATAACAATGTGTCTTGGCATTGGTCTACTGTGATTTTGTGTGCTCGATGTCCTGTAAGCATCTACAATTTGTTTATCTGTTTCCATTTTTATTTCTGGAAAGTTTTCTGTAATTATTTCATTCAGCAGGTTTCTCATTCCCTTGGTTTGAATCTCTGTACCTTCCTCTATCCATATGACTCATTGTTTTTTTTTTTTTTTTTTTTTTTATGTTATCCCATATCTCTTGAATGTTTTCTCATAATTTTTTACAGCATTTCTTTGTTGGCTAGACTTTTTTCAAGATGATATATTTTGTCTTCATTCTGTCTTCTACTTGCTCTACACTGTTAGTGATACTCTCAATTGAATTTTTAATTTGGTTTATCATTTCCTTGATTTCTAGAATTATTGTTTGATTTTTCTAATAATCTCTATCTCCTGATAAAGATGTTTAATTTCTTATTTTATCTGTTTATGTAATTTATTTTCAATGCGTACTATCACTGTTTGTTTTTGCTGTCTCGTACCCTCTTTAAGGTTCCATTCCATCTGTCTAAGGTATTCCTTGAGTTCTTTATATGACCATTTTTCTGATGACTCTAGGTGCTCTTGAATATTTAGGCTGTCCTTCATTGTTCGTACTCCTTTTCTTCCTTGCTTTTTTATGCTTCTCATGTTACTTCTCGTTCTGTTTGACTACTGAGTTACTGCTTACTCTTATAAATTTATTTGATGCTTGGGAGGAAAGATATTAGAAGGGAAGGGAGAAGTCACTAAAGAGAATGAGAGTAGGCAGGTAGAATTCAAGTAAGGGGGAATAAAAAAATTGAAATGAAATGAAAAGACAAAAAAAATAGAAAATAAAGAAAGAAAATTTTAAGTAATAATGATGATTAAAAAATTGAAAATTAAAATTTAAAATAATAATATTAATAATAATAATAATAAAATAAAAGAAATTAAAAAAATAAAAACATTTTAAAAAGTTAAAGAACAACAACAACAAAAATGAAAATGAAAGAAAAAGAAAAAAATACAAATAAAAAAATAGTAATAATACATGCAGTCCAAGAGTTCAATTAACTTCTCTTCCAGTAGGTGGAGCTGTGCGCACTGGGCCAAGCTTCTCCTCTCAATAAGTGGGAACCAATCACTGTGCAGCAGCTCTTCCTCCCAGACTGGGCGGGTCTCCAACCCTGAGTGCCTAGGGCATTCTCTTGTTCTTCCTCAAGCCAGGCCCCACTCACCTGTGATGCTCACCACAATACTGGTTACAAGCCAGGCCTCTGCTCCTGGTAGCCCTGTTTTGATGAACGCCTGGGCACACTCTCCTTGATTGCCTCCCTCAGACCCTAAGTTTGTAGAGCTTGGGGCTGAGAAACCCCAGCGAATTTGCTTGCCCTTTGGGAGCCATGGCCCCGGTAGGTGGTGTAAGATACCTCAATTGTCAGCACTGGTGGGAGCGGTAGCCGGCAATTACACGCCTCGAGTCGCGAGCCAATCCTGATTCCCTAGGTCTGGGTATTGCTCTCCTTGGAGAGCTGGGAGGGACCATTACGGCAGAGGTGGGAAGGGCCCTTGAGGTTTCCCTGCGGTGTTGAGAGAGATGGCAATGGGATAACACACTTGTCGCACTGGTTTCAATGAAGTTATCTCCTCCGACTGTGACGTCAGTTCGCTGCCATGGTGGTATCCCATTAAAATGGTGACCGTTCGTTCCCTTTGCTGGGTGACCAATGCAACAGGTGGGTCCTGACTATCTCTCCCAAGCCCCATTTCAATCCTGTGGCCACTGCCTATGAAGGCTCAGTTGGCTTTTAACTCTGTCAATTCCGAAAGCCCGACCAATTATTTCAGCGGGAATGTTAGTGCTGAGTCACAAAAACCAGATGAATCTAAGCTTGAATGCAGCCAATCCGGGCTTTGTGTGTGTTCTGAGGGGCCCAGACTGTTCGCCCCAGATTCACAACAGGTCAATATTGCCTAGTGATTCTGAGCAAACAGCATTTAGACAGTTTACGACTCCCTATGCCCGCGCAGCTGAAGAGATCAGAGACTTGAATTCTCCATGCCTGCCTTCATAATGGATCTCCTGTATTGCTACTTTTCAATATCTGTGCATTTGCGTGTGTGTGTGTGTGTGTATATATATATATATATATATATATATATATATATATATACATACTCTTTAGATTTTTCAAAATATGAAATATATGTGTCTTATTATGCACTCCCTAAATACATTCATATTCATATCTGTGGATTTATAATCAACTTTCAACAAGATTATTTTCAGAAATAATCATCCACCTGAAATACATATTGTTTCCTAGTACTGAAAACTAAATTCAGTGAATGGTGCATACAAACCCTAATATTTCTACAGTTACTTAGCCAGTTTAAAATGAATGCAAGTAGATTCCTAGGGGACATGATGTGTATTTTGACTTTCATTTTTATTCAACACTTGTACGTTACTATGTCTTCAGTTCATGCACATGATGGGATATATATTTCAGTCACAAATTAGAAAATTTATAGGCATTTGTTTCACGATCAATCACTTCCTGATTCAGAACACATGTATTCCTCCATGTTTCTTGACTGGTCTTTTCATGAGACTTCTTTCCAAACATATTATTTTTGTTTAACATCATCACGTGTAAAGCAAAACTCAAACACCATTCATCATAAACCATAATCCTAATATTACCATTAGATATATAACTGGTTGGAATGAATGATTGTATATCAATATAAGATTTCTTATATATTTTCACATATCAATTCAATCCATTATTTAAAGTGGAATCAGTTACGTTATTTATTCATAGTATGGTCTATTCATGCATTATCTCTATATTAATAGACACAGGGTACACCTCTTTGTACCCCTAATACTAATGTATACGTCTTCAAAATATTGCTCCCAGAAATGGTGAAAGAAATACTCATGCCACCTGATCTACATATACATTTTATCACAGTAATATTCTGAACAAAAAAAAAAAACCATAAAAATGTCACACTTATGATTGTACCAAAGCCTAAAAGGAAAGTGAACGTGGATAACTAATAACATCCATGTCCAGGTTGCCTAATGCTCTCAAATGTCATTCCCATTCGTGACGAGATATTTGTTTTTTCCTATGATTATGTATTCAAACTCAACCCTGTTGAAAATGTCTAATCCTATCACTCACTTTATACTTTGCCTGATTTCGTAATGTCTCTATTGACACCTGCTTTCCTACATATTTTCCCCAGTTCATCATTGTGACTGACTCTTCACATGTGCTGACATTTCCATTCACTCTCTAAACGAAACCCTATTGCTAAAGAAGCTTTTTATTCCAAATCATATACTCACTCTTCTTCCTAAACCTACTGACTATCTTCCTAATCCTACTGACTATCCCTTTTTGACTGGATGTTCTCTTCTACATTCAATCATCCAAGGTACAAGGTCCTATGCCACTGTATTTCGATTTAACTGAGACAACTGTACAGAACATAATTCAACACTAAGTATCCAAATAAAGGGCCCAATGCCCTTCTGGGCTTCAAATCTTTCTTAGATTCCCGTTTTCATACATATATTTCACGTATATATTCTTATAAATATCGCAGGTTCCCAATCTCATTATTCTTCCTGCAGAATGATTCCTAACCCAAATCGAACATATTGTTAACCGTAACCATACACTCACTTTGCAGGAGAGCAATAACAGTGTGGGTATTAAACTACAGGAATCTAGGGGATCTTCACCTGCTGAGAAACTCAAATGTTCATGCAGAAATGATCCCTGGTGAAGATGAAGGTAGCTATGAAGTACCTCAGAAAGCAAAAGTCATCTTCCATGGCAATCATCCTGGTCAGGATGGAGGGTTGTGTCTGAATCAGTCTCTCTCTTCTTAATGTATAGAACATGGACCAAACCAGTCCTGTGTGGAAGCTGTTCCCGGATGCTTATGGTTGATATAACATTCTAACTAGAGAAAGTGTCCCATGAAAATCAGGACAGCCTCCACCTCATGATACTTTTGGAAGCAACTGTTAGGACAAAGTGGTTGCCAAGGCAGTGACATCATTCATATCCTGAAGGAAGTGATCTCACCTCACTTCCTTGTTGATGGAACTCTCTGAACTTGAAATCCAGCAAGCCAGGCACCAAGAGACAGTCCCTGTCCTAGTCCCAGTGGTCTGACATGTTTGGATTTACCAAGGACAGAGTCAGTCTTTCTTGGTACCTACAGATGTGAGGATGGCCAAATGCCAGGAAACCTCTGAAGAGGGGCTTTTCCTGAGAAAGCAGGTAGTGTCTCACCGCTGGCTCTTGAGAACTTCACAGAGTTGGCCAAGCAGACATGATCTGAGACAGAAGAGGTCATTTCCGGGGAACATAGTATGGCCCACCAGTCAGAGGACACTCCAGGGTGTCACAGACCTACTAGGGGGAAGGAGGTGCCTTTGTGGGTGTGGGTGTGAGTTTGTGGTTTTGTCTCATGTTCTGAGAATAGGTAGGAAAGGCGGTTTGTTTGGTATGGAGTGGAATATTTCTATTAAGTCCTTTGACAAGGCGAGTGTTTCTATGTGTGTGTATCCCACTGAGTCCATTGTTGTAGACATTAGAAAAGACAATGCATCAATGGATGTGTCCTGTCTAGTAGAAAGCTTCCCAGCATTCATCCTGCCCAATTCATGAGTGGACTCTGGCTTGCCTTATGGATGGGCAACACCTACAAGCTTCCTAATTTCCTGTTTTCTTTCTCAATTCTGGCCACTCTCCAGAATAGTATCGTGGTTTTGTGTCCAAGATTTGTACCTCCAAGATCTGTGACATGGCTATGTACTGGATAGCTGAAAGAAATGGCTAGCATCTCAGAAATCTCAAATATCTGTTGACCAGGAAAGTCTCAGTGGAGAAACCCCTCTTTGTTCCTTTTGCTTACCTATTGTTCTGTTGAATGTCAGGAAGTTTTTTGCCTCAAGCCACCACTTTGTGAACCCTGAAGAAAACAGTTTTCAAATGGAAATTAATGGGAATCACCTGTGACTCTTTGCTTAATTGCTTAGGATTGGGATATGTCTGAATCAGCCTGTTGGCCCTGTGTGAGGCTGTGGCTTAGATTCTCAGCACCTGATGGATCTAAAGATAGATCCCATGCGTGCATCCAAAACCAAAATGGCAAAAAGATCAGATATTGTTGATGAACTCTCTTGCCTTCCTCTGGTAGGTTCCTGATATCCATCAAGTGAGAATAGGGATCCTTTGGGTCAAATGAGTTCTTCAAAGCCCTGCAGAGGCTAGGCCATAGGTGTTTGATTTTCATGACTCCAATTCACTTAAAGAATCTAAACCCCAAAGCTAGAAGGCCTCAAGTTGGAGAAGCCAAGCAATATTAAAGGGAGGCCTATTTGATCACTACTGGTTCACAGGAAGAGAGTCCAGGCCACCCTGACTTTAGGCAAATGAGGGGCAGGGAGCCTATTTTGGACACTGTCATGGGCTGCGTCCCTTATGGAAACCTCCAGCCAGAGAATATGATGAGTGACTATATGGAAGAAGATGAGGGCCATGTGAGAGTGTTTGGTTTTAATTGTGGATATTTGTCTGGCGGTTGGAAGAGATCTCTGGGTCCACCTAGGCTTGCACTTTGGTGTGATTCCCCTTAGAGACTGAGTTCTTTTACTGATCTCAGAGAATTATTGCCAGGAATTATGTTGGAATTTTAGATGGCCATGCATGAGAGTTGCCCTTGGAAAGTGACATCTAGGCCCAAGTTGACTTTCCACAGAGCACAGGGAATATCAGCCAGGATATCACATGATATTATTCTTAAAGACTTGGCAGCCATATTTGAGAGTCGAAACACACATGGACCATACATTGTAGACCTCAACGGGCCTGGCTTAATCTGACTTTTCGCCACTTTTGGAAGCCTTGCCTGTAAGAATTCTCCAGAGTTTTCATTGAAATGAGCTTCCTCACCATTTAATGGTTTCTGAGTGAATTTAAATTCCCAGTGCCTCCAACTTCATCCTTGAAAATTGGCTATATCAATACCATGAAATTTTTGAAATTCCCATGACCAGGTAGCACTGGAGAATATCTGGATGTCCTGTTGCTGATCATGAGTATACAAGACAGTGCCTTGATTGACTGGGTTTTATGAAAGTGGTGTTTAACAGAGATGCCAGTAAGTTGGATCCTGCTGAGTAGTTGTACTAGAGTAGTGGTTGGAAGGTGTGTAATAAAACATCTGTGGTGGGGGCATTTGGATCTGCCATTGGCTTCCAAATGGATTGTGACTGACATTTTGCAGCCAGTAGACCCTTATATGTAAAAGCATATTGTTATATGGAGAGGTTTTAGGGCAATGTTCAGAATCAGGTTGCTATGGTCAATGGGGCAAGCTATGTGGGATAGAAGCCTGGTTGGTGCATTCTCCTGACGAACCTGACCCACCACACTTGACAGAACTTACTTCAGCACTGTGTCCCATTTGAAATCCTTGTATTTCATGAAGCAAATACCAATCTCCCAGTGCAGCAGCAAGAAATACCACGAATAGTGGAGGATGACCAAATGGAATTACAGTCCACAGGGGGAGACACTTAGACCCCAGTGGCCACAGGTTACCTACAAATAGAAAATTCAGCACTGCTGCCTCATGTTCATTGGAAAATAAGAATCCATGTCATCCAGATCACATAGATGAAGACTCAGCTATGATGGTCTCACAACAAATGAAGCTAATGCTCCTGACAACAGCATATATTTCATTGCCCAACCTCAGAGGCAGTTTCTCCAGATGTTAGGCTGGCAGAACTTCATGTTTGTGGAGTTTTTACCCTGTCCCTTACTTTTGGAAACTCCTCTACCACCTGCAAACTTGTGAACTCCTGAGCATTTTTCATTACACATATGTATTCACAGATTTTCTAACTCTTCTCCTCTAATTGTGTCTTATGTGGGGCGAAGGTAATGTCAAGGCATTGTGCTGAATGAGGGTGGGAAGATTTTTGTGTAGCACATATTTGCATGCACATTTGATACATTTTCCAATTTTCCATTCGAAATACTGAATTCCTGACACTAACACATACCCTACTAGACTTTGACTTTTAATCCTAATATGGTGGAGAAAAATAACCCAAACAGAATAGAAATACAAGAGGTTCACAGGAGGCATGGTGTATAGTTGGACTTGCCTTTCGTATGATAAATGGTAGGTGTTATAAATCTAGCGAATTTTAATTGAAATAGTTCTGCATGTGTTTTAAAAGTTAACAAACATGTGAATAACTGTCTCCCTTTCTCTGTAGCCTATTCATCACATGTATTTTTATATGCACATATAGAATTCTACCTGGTATCACTCGTACATTTTGTGAGGTGGCTGGCTTGGCAGATACAAATTGTGAGAAGAGATCACTCCTACTAAATGCTGTTGGAACTGAAAATTCAACATATGAGTGAGCTTCTTATTTGAACAACATAAATCCATGTTCATTAAAATGAATATTTTTGGATCTGTGGATGATATATTACTTCGTGGTGAATTTCGATTGGCATACATAATGCTACTTTTTAATGTCTGTGTGTGTATGTATATATATATATATATATATATATATATATATATATATATACTATATATATATATATATATATATATATATATATATATATATATATTCACTCTCCAGATTTTTCAAAATATGAAGTATATTTTTTCTTATTATACACTCCCTAAATTCACTCATATTCATGTATTTGGATTAATAATCAAGTTTTCACAAGAATATTCTCAGAATTATTCATCCACCAGAAATACATATTTGTTTCTTAGTACTGAAAACTAACTTTGGGGGATCATATGATGGTGGTGAAGGGAGTGCATCACCCCCATGTACCGAGTCACTGTGCGGGAGAATGACGAGTTATAATGGCTAAAACCTATCTTGTTAGAAATTTCCAGCAAAATTGGGGTGCTCCAAAACCTAGTGGACATATTTCCATCTCACGAGGATCAGCTACGCGGGCTCAAACACGAGTGATTTGTCCGCATAGAGGGTCATGCTGCTTATTCAGGAAATCGGTCTGCGGCTAGAGTCTGTGGCGTGCACTGGGAAACGAAGAGATAGCAATGCAAATATACAGCGGTGTGGATTCTGTGGGCTCCTGACAGGTATGCAATCACTGTGATAAGTGCTGAATTCTGGGTTTGAGACGGGAAAGGATGCGGTCCAATTCGGTTCTCCACACCGGTCAGACCACAGAGGAAGCCAGCGGCCACCATCTTGGAGAGCTGATGTCACCATCCCTGTTTTCGACTGATCGAAGCTCATTCAGCTATAGAACAGGTAATTTCAGGATGCCATTCACCTTTGTGTCGCAGACAAATTACTCAGGCTCAGTGCCAAAGAACCTGCAGAAACTCCGTCTTGGAGCCTGCTCCTATTAGAACATACACCAAGCCCAGAGCGGCCGAATTCCGCCTCTCGGAACTGATCTGGCCGAGGGCTAAAGAACCTGCGGAAACTGCTTCTCATTCCGGGTCTTGCTGAATACTGTGGAGGTAAATATCAACCGAGCCTTCATAGGCAGTGGCAACAGGATTGAGACGCGGCTTGTGAGGGCCGGTCAGGACTCACCCATTGCTTTGGTCACCCAGAAAAGGGAACGAAATGCTGCCTTTCACATGGGATACCAACATGACAAATTTCTGATGTCATCAGAAAGTAGCAGAGGAGATAACTTCATTGATACCAGCAGTGACAGAAGCAGTTGGTCTCCTGGTGAAGAAAGTGAGTCACAAACACCCGGGTCTCTCTCACTTTGTCATCAAGCCAGAGGGGCAGAGCAGAGCAGCTGCCCGCACCTGGAACAGACCCAGTGACACACCTGCATGGTAGTCACGTCAACCCAATTGGAGTAGAGGCAGAACAGAGCCGCTGCCCGGGCCCAGAACAGGCCCAGCGACCCACAGGTGTGGTAGTCACGTCACCCCAATTGGAGTAGTTGCAGAGCAGAGCCTTCTCCCGTGCCTAGTACAATCCCAGTGGGTCACCAGCATGGTAGTCACATTACCCCAATAGGAGTAGGGGCAGAGCAGAGCCTTCGCCCATGCCCAGAACAGGCCCAGCAACCTGCAGGCATGGTAGTCACGACACACCAATTGGAGTAGGGGCAGAGCAGAGCCACCACCCGCGCCCGCAAGGTAGCAGACCTGCACCTGACCAGAAGAAGAGGCCCAGCGGCCTGCTGGCGCGGCAGACACTTTACCCCATTTGGAGTAGGGGCAGAACAGAGCTGTAGCCCGTGCTCACAAGGTATCCTGACCTGCGACCAACCGGCAGACCAGGCCCAGCGGCCCACCGGCGTGGTAGTCACGTCACCCCAATTGGGGTAGGGGTAGAGCAGAGCCGCCGCGCACGCAAGCAAGGTAGGCAGATCTGCGACCGATCGGCAGAACACCGCAGGGGTCCACGGGCGTGGTAGACACGTCACACCAATTGGAGGAGGGGCAGAGGAGAGCAGCCTCATGCGCCTGCATGGTAAGCAGACCTGCGACCGATCAGAATAACAGGCCTAGCGGCCCATCAGCGTGGTAGATATATCACCCCAATTGGTGGAACAGCACAGCCACCCCTGCCCCTGCAATGAAGACTTTTCAAATATACAAGAGCAATATAAATATATAGGGGGAAAATTTCAAAATCACAACAGTTTCACCAAGCAGAAAGAAACGCGAGCAGTATGAAAAGAAAAGGAAAAAAGAACCACAAGCAATGCAGGTCAACACAACTTTAGAAGAGGTAATAGCTGCAGCAGATGGAATGTCAGATAAAGAACTCAGGATATACATTCTTCAGATGATCTGAAGTCTCAAGGAAGACATTAGACAGCAAAATCAGACAATGAAAGATCACTTCAACAATGAATTACATAAACAAAACCAAGAAGCAAAAGATCAACTATACAGGGAGATAGAGGTTGTAAAAAATAACAAACAGAAATCCTAGAAATGCAGGAAGCAATAAACCATCTTAAAAACTCAATTGAGAATACTACCGTCAGAGTAGAACACTTAGAAGATAGAACATCAGAAAATGAAGACAAAGTATTTCAACTTGAAAAGAACATAGACAGCTCAGCCAAACTGTTAAGAAACCATGAAGAGAACATCCAAGAAATATGGGATAAAATAAAGAGACCAAACTTAAGAGTCATTGGGATACAGGAAGGTATAGAGGTCCAAACCAAAGGAATGAGCAATCTATTCAATGAAATAATATGAGAAAACTTCCCAGACTTGAAGAATGAGACAGACTCCCAAGTTCTAAAAGCCTACAGGACGCCGAATGTGAAAAATCATAAGAGATCCACACCTAGACACATTATAATGAAGATGCCCAACATACAGAATAAGGAGAGAATTTTAAAATCTACAAGAGAAAGGAAGCAGATTACATTTAGGGGTAAACCAATCAGGATAACAGCTGATCTTTCAACAAAGACTCTGAAAGCTAGAAGATCCTGGAATGACATTTTTCAATCACAGAAAGAAAATGGGTTCCAACCATGTACTGTGTATCCAGCAAAATTAAGCTTCAGGATGGAAGATGAAATTAAAACTTTCCACGATAAACAAAAGTTAAAAGAATTTGTAGCTAGAAAACCATCTCTTCAAAACATCCTTGGCAAAATATTACAGGAAGAGTAATTGGAAAATAATGAAAACCAACAGTGGGAGGTAGGACATTAAAGGGGGGAAATAATCAAAGAGGAAAACAATCCATGTTTAATAACATAAATAAACAAATATGGCTGGAAGAACAACCCTTATCTCAATAATAACTGTAAATGTTAATGGCTTAAACTCACCAATTAACAGACACAGGCCAGTAGAATGGATCACAAAACAAGACCCAATAATATGCTGCCTACCGGAGACGCATTTGATAAGAACAAGACATACATACACTGAAGGTGAAAGTTTGGAAAAAATCATATCACTCATATGGACTACGGAAAAAAGCAGGAGTGTCCATACTCATATCAAATAAAATAGATTTCAAGCCAAGTTAATCAAAAGGGATAAAGAGGGACACTACATACTGTTCAAGAGAACCATACACCAGCAAGACATAACAATCATAAATATGTATGCCCCAAACAATGGTGCAGCTATGTTCATCAAACAAACTTTTCTCAAGTTCAAGAGTCTAATAGACCACCATACAATAATCATGGGAGACTTCAATACAGCTCTCTCACCACTGGACAGGTCTTCCAAACAAAAGTTGAAATAGGAAACTATAGAACTCAATAACACAATTAATAACCTAGACTTAATTGACATATATAGAATATACCACCCAACATCAAGCAGTTACATTTTTCCTCAGCAGCACATGGATCCTTCTCAAAAATAGATCATATATTATGTCACAGGGCAACTCTTAGACAAATTAAAGGAGTAGAGATAATACCATGCATCTTATCTTATCATAATGGAATGAAACTAAAAATCAATGATAAAAGAAGGAAGGAAAAATCATGCATCATTTGGAGAATGAACAATAGGTTACTGAATGATCAATGGGTTATAGAAGACATCAAGGAGGAAAATAAAAAATTCTTAGAGAAAAATGAAAACACAGACACAATATATCGGAATCTATGGGACACATTGAAAGCAGTTCTAAGAGGAAAATTCATTGCTTGGAGTTCATTCCTTAGAAAAAGAAAAAAACAACAAATAAATGATCTCATACTTCATCTCAAAATCTTAGAAAAACAAGAGCAAACAACAGGAAAAGAAGTAGGAGGAAAGAAATAATTAAAATCAGAGCAGAAATCAATGAAATCGAAACAAAAGAAACAATTGAAAAAATTGACAAAACTAAAAGTTGGTTCGTTGAAAAAATAAATAAAATGGACAGACCCCTAGCCATGCTAATGAAGAGGAGAGAGAACTGAAATTACTATCATATGGGATGAAAAAGGCAATATCACAACAGATATTTCAGAAATACAGAAGATAATCGGAAATTACTTTGAATCCTTATACTCCAAAATAATAGAAGATAGTGAAGGCATCGAAATATTTCTTAAGTCATATGATCTGACCAGAGTGAGTTAGGAGGATATAGACAACCTAAACATACCAATATCAATTGAGGAAATAAAAGAAACCATCCAAAGACTACCAACTAAGAAAATCCCAGGACCGTATGGGTATACAGCAGACTTTTACAAAACCTTTAAATATGAACTAATACCAATACTTTTCGAGCTATTTCAGAAAATTGAAAAAGAGGGAGATCTTCCAAATTCATTCTACGAGGCCAATATCACTCTGATTCCTTCACCAGCTAGACACTTCAAAGAAAGAAGACTAAAGACCGATATCTCTAATGAACCTAAATGCAAAAATCTTAAATTAAATTCTGGCGAATCAGATACAAAAACATATCAAAAAAATGTGGACCATGATCAAGTAGGATTCATCCCTGGCATGCAAGGAGGGTTCAATATACGAAAATCAATAAGTGTTATTCACCACATCAATAGACTTAAAAATAAAAACCATATTATCATCTAGATAGATGCAGAAAAAGCATTCGACAAAGTACAGCATCCCTTTATGTTCAAAACTCTAGAAAAACTAGGAATAACAGGAACATTCCTCAATATTGTAAAAACAATCTATGCTAAACCGCAGGCTAGCATCATTCTTAATGGAGAAAAATTGAAGACATTCCCTCCAAAATCTGGAACAAGACAGGGATGCCCGCTCTCACCACTTCTGTTCAATATAGTTCTCAAAAGACTGGCCAGAGCAATTAGACAGATGAAAGAAATTAAAGGCATATAAATAGGAAAAGAATAACTTAAATTATCACTATTGCAGATGACATGATTCTATACCTAGCAGACCCAAAAGGGTCTACAAAGAAACTAATAGAGCTAATAAATGAATTCAGCAAAGTGGCAGGATATAAAATCAAGACGCATAAATCAAATGCATTCCTGTATATCAGCGACAAATCCTCTGAAATGGAAATGAGGACAACCACTCCATTCACAATATCCTAAAAAAAAAATGGGAATCAACCTAACAAAAGAGGTGAAAGTCTTATACAATGAAAACTACAGAACCCTAAAGAGAGAAATAGAAGAAGATCTTAGAAGATGTAAAAATATACCCTGTTCATGGATAGGCAGAACTAACATCATCAAAATGGCGATATTACCAAAAGTTCTCTATAGGGTTAATCCAATGCCAATCAAAATCCCAAATGCATTTCTTGTAGAAATAGAGAAAGCAATCATGAAATTCATATGAAAAAATAAAAGACCCAGAATTGCAAAACAATGCTAAGCAGGAAGTGTGAATCAGGTGGTATAGTGATACCAGACTTCAAACTATACTACAGAGCAATAGTAACAAAAATAGCATGGTACTGGTACCGAAAAAGGCAGGTGGACCAATGGTACAGAATAGAGGACACAGAAACCAATCCACAAAACTACAACTATCTTATATTTGATAAAGGGGCTAAAAGCATGCAATGGAGGAAGGATAGCATCTTCAACAAATGGTGTTGGGAAAACTGAAAATCCATATGTAACAAAATGAAACTGAATCCCTTTCTCTCGCCATGCACAAAAGTTAACTCAAAATGGATCAAGGAGCTTGATATCAAATCAGAGACACACTGTCTGATAGAAGAAAAATTTGGTTACGATGTACATACTGTGGGGTCGGGCTACAGATTCCTCAATAGGACACCCATAGTACAAGAGTTAATAACTAGAATCAACAAATGGGACTTACTCAACTAAAAAAGTTTTTTTCTCAGCAAAAGAAACAATAAGAGAGGTAAATATGGAGCCTACATCCTGGGAAGAAATCTTTACTACTCACACTTCAGATAGAGCCCTAATATCCAGAATATACAAAGAACTCAAAAAATTAGACAATAAGATAACAAATAACCCAATCAACAAATGGTCCAAGGACCTCAACAGACACTTCTCAGATGAGGACATACAATCAATCAACAAGTACATGAAAAAATGCTCACCATCTCCAGCAGTCAGAGAAATGCAAATCAAAACCACCCTAAGATACCATCTCACTCCAGTAAGATTGGCAGCCATTATAAAGTCAAACAACAAGAAGTGCTGGCAAGGATGTGGGAAAAGAGGTACACTTGTACATTGCTGGTGGGACTGCAAATTGGTGCAGCCAATTGGGAAAGCAGTATGGAGATTTCTTGGAAAGCTGGGAATGGAAGCACCATTTGACCCAGCTATTCCCCTTCTTGGTCTATTCACTAAAGACCTAAAAAGAGCATGCTACAGGGACACTGCTACATCGATGTTCATAGCAGCACAATTCACAACAGCAAGACTGTGGAACCAACTTAGATGCCCTTCAATAGAATAATGGATAAAAAAAATGTGGCATTAATACACAATGTATTATTACTCTGCATTGAAAAATGAAAAAATCATAGAATTTGCAGGAAAATGGATGGCATTAGACTGGATTATGCTAAGTGAAGCTACACAATTCCTGTAAAACAAATGCCAAATGTCATCTTTGATATAAGGAGAGTAACTAAGAACAGATAGGGACAAAGAGCATGACAAGATGATTAACATTAAACAGGGATGAGAGGTGGAAGGGAGGGAGAAGGGAAATTGCATGGAATTGGAAGGAGACCCTCTGGGTTATACAAAATTACATACAAGAGGAATTGAGGGGAAAGGGAAAAATAATACAAGGGGGAGAAATTTATTACAGTAGAGGGAGTAGAGAGAGAAGTGGGGATGGGCAGGGAGGCTAGGGGGGATAGTAGAGGATAGGAAAGTCAGCAGAATACAACAGACACTAGTATGGCAATATGTGAATCAATGGATGTGTAACTGATGTGATTCTGCAATCTGTATACAGGGTAAAAATGGGAGTTCATAACCCACTTGAATCAAAGTGTGAAATATGATATATCAAGAACTATGTAATGTTTTGAACAACCATAAATAAAAATAAAAAAAAAAAAACTATCTTTGGTGCATAATGCACACAATTCTAATATTTCTACAGTAACTGACCCAGTTTAACATCAATGCAAGTAGATTCCTATTGGACATGATGTGTATTTTGACATTCACTTTTATTCAACACTGATACATTACTATTTCATCAGTTTATGCACATAACAGGATATATATTTCATTCACAATTTAGAAAATTTATAGGCATTTGTTTCACTTTCAATCACTTCCTGCTTCAGAACACATGGATTCCTCCATATTTCTTGACTGGTCTTTTCATGAGACTTTTTTCCAAACATATTATTTTCGATTTCCATAATCACTTTGGAAACAAAACTCACACACACTTCATGATAAACAATACCCCTAAGATTACCATTAGATATATAACTGGTTGGAGTGAATGATTGTATGTCAATATATGATTTCCTATATATTTTCAGATATCAATTCAATCCATTATTTAAAGTGGAACCAGTTATAATATTTATTCACAGTATGGTCTATTCATGCATTATCTCTATATTCATAGACACATTGTACACCACTTTGTACCCCCAATACTTATTTATATGTCTTCAAATATTGCTCCCAGTAATCGCGGAAGAAATACTCATGTCATATGATCTACATATACATTTGATCACAATATTTTTCTGGGCACAAAATGCAAAAATCACACTTATGATTGTACCAAATACTAAATGGAAAGTGAACATGGATTACTAAAACGATAAGTGTCCTGGTTGCCTAATGCTTTCAAATGTCATTCCTATTGGTGACGACATATTTGTTTCTTCCTAAGATTATGTATTCAATCTCAACCCTATTGAAAATGTCTAATCCTATCACTCACTGTATAATTGCCTCATTTCGTAAGGTCTGTATTGATATTTTCCTTTCTACATATTTTCCCCAGTTAATCATTGTGACTGACTCTTCACATGTGCTGAAATTTACATTCACTCTATAACCAAAACACTATTGCTACAGAACTTTTGCTCCATGTCCTATACTCACTCTATTTCCTAAACCTACTGACTACCTTCCTAATCCCACCGACTATCTCAATTTGAGTGGATGTTCTCTTCTAAAATCAATCTTCCAAGGTGTAAGGTCCTATGCCATTGATTATCGATTTATCTGAGACATCTGTGCAGAACGTAATTATAAGCTAAGTATCCCAATCAAGGGCCTAATACCCTTCTGGGCTTCAAATCTTACCTAGATTTCTGTTTCCATACTTATATTTCACCTCTATAATCTTATAAATATCGCAGGTTCCCAATACTATTAATCATCCTTCGCAATGATTCGTAACCCAAATCAAACATGTTATTAACCCTAACCATACACTCTTCCCTCAATCTAACTTTGCAGAAGAGCAGGGACAGAGTTCGTCTTACAATACAGGAATGTAGGGTATCTTCCTCCTGCTGAGAACCTCAAATGTCCATGCAGATTTGATCCCTGGAGAAGATGTAGGCATCTATGAAGGACCTTGGAGAGCAAATGTCATCTTCCATCGCAAACAACCTTTCCAGGATGAAGGGTTGTGTCTGAATAAGCCTCTCTCTTGTTAATGTACAGAAGATAGACCAAACCAGGCATGTGTGGAGAGCTGTTCCTGGGTGCCTATGGTTGTTATACCATTCTAACTTGTAAAAGTGTCACAGGAAGTAAGGGCAGCCTCCATTTCATAGGACAAAGTGGTTGCCAAGGCAATGACCTCAAAGAATTCCTGAAGGAAGTAATCTCACCTCACTTCCTTGGTGATGGAACTCTCTGAACTTGGAATCCGGGAAGCCAGGCACCCAGAGCCAGTCTCAGTCCCAGTCCCAGTGGTCTTATTTTTTGGATTTAGCAAGGACAGAGTCAGTCTTTCTTGGTACCTACTGAGGTGAGGATGAACAAATGTCAGGAAAGCTCTGAAGAGGGGCCTTTCCTGAGACAGCAGGTAGTGGCTCACCGCTGGCTAGTGACAACTTCACAGATTTGGCCAATGAGACCATATCTGACACAGGACAGGCGATTTCATCAGAACATAGTTTGGCCCACCAGTCAGAAGACACTCCCAATAGTCACAGACCTACTTGGGGAAGGAGCTTCCTTTGTGTGTGTGGGTGTGGGTTTGAGATTTTGTCTCATATTCTGAGAATAGGTAGGAAAGGCGGTTTGTTTGGTTTGGAGTGAACTGTTTCTGGTAAGTCGTTTGACAAGGCCAGTGTTTCTTTGTCTGTGTATCCCACTGTGTCCGTGGTTTTAGATATTAGAAAAGAGAATGAATCATTGGATGTGTCCTGTCTAGACTCAACTTGCCCAATTAATGAATGGACTGCGGCTTGCCTTATGGGTGGACAACTCCAACAATCTTCCTAAGTTCCTGTTTTCTTCCTGAATTCTGGCCACTCTCCAGAATAGGTTCATGGTTTTTTGTCCAAAATATGTACCACCTCCAAGCTCTGTGACATGGCCATGTACTGGATAGCTGAAAGAAATGGGAGCATCTCAGAAAACTCAGATATTAGTTTGACCAGGAAATTCTAAGTGAAGAAACCCTGCTTTGGGCCTTTTGCTTACCAATTGTTCTGTTGCCCTGAATGTCAGGAAGGTCTTTGCCTCAGGCCACACCATTGTAGAGCCTAAAGAAACAGTTTTCAAATGGAAATAAAAGGGCATCACCTGTGGCTCTTTGCTTAATTGCTTTGGAAAGGGATGTGTCTGAATCAGCCTTTTGGCCCTGTGTGAGACTGTGGCTTAGATTCTCAGCACCTGATGGATCTAAAGAAGTATCCCATGTGTGCATCCAAAACCAAAATGGACAAAAGAGCAGTCAGTGTGGATGAAGTCTCTCGCATTCCTCTGTAACGTTCCTGTCATCCATCATGTGAGAATAGTGATAATTTGGTTCAAATGTGTTCCTCAAAACCCTGCAGAGGCTAGCCCATAAGTGCTTGGTTTTTCTCAAGACTCCAATTCACATAAAGAATCTAAAACACACAGTCAGTAGGCCTCAAATTGGAGAAGCAGTGCCATATTAATGGCAGGCCTATTTGATCACTCTTGGTTCACTGGAAGGATGTCCTGGCCACCCTTATTTTAGGCAAATGAGGGGCAAGGGAGGTTATATTGGACACTGTCTTGGGCTGCACCCCTCATGGAAACCTCCAGCCAGAGATTATGATGATTGTGTAAATTGAAGAAGATGAGTGCCATGTGGAAGTGTTTTGGATTTAATTGTGGATATTTGTGTGACACTTGGAAGACATAACAAGGTCTACCTGGGCTTGAACTCTCGTGTGATTCCCCTTATAGACTGAGTTCAGGAACTGATCTCAGAGAAGTATTGCCATGTATTGTGTTGTGATTTAAGAGGCGATGTATGAGAGTCACCCTTGGAAACTGAGATCTAGCCCCAGAGTGGCTTTCCACAGAGCACTGGGAATTTCAGCCAAGATAACACATGATTTCATTCGAAAGACTTGGCAGCCATAGTTGAGAGTGAAAACACACATGGACCTCATATTGTAGACCTTAATGGGCCTGGCTTAATGTGACCTTTTGGCCATTCTTTGGGAAGCCTTGCCTGTGAGGGTTCTCCAGAGCTTTCATTGAAATAATCTTGCTCACCATTTACTGGTTCCTGAATAAATTGAAACCCACAGTGCCTCCAACTTCATCCTTGAAAAATGTCTAAATAAATACCATGAAATTTTTGAAATTCCCATGACCAGGTGGCACTGGAGAATCTTTGGATGTCCTGTTGCTGATCATGGATGTACCAGACAGTGCCTTGCTTGACTGGGTTTTATGAAAATTGTGTAGAACAGAGGTGCCAGAAAGTTGCAGCCTGCTGAGAAGTGGGCCTAGAGCTGTGGTGGGCAGGAGTGTGATAAAACATCTGTGTTGGAGCAATGTGGATCTTCCATTGATTTCCAAATGGCTTGTGGATTACATGAAGCAGCCAGCAGACCCTTGTAATTAAAGGCATCTTGTTATATGGAGAGGATTCAGGGCAATGTTCAGAATCAGGTTGCTATGGACAAGGATGCAATGTGGCAAGCTTTGAGGGATAGAAGCGTGGTTGGCGCGTTCTTCTGCAGACTCTGAACCACCACACATGACAGAACTCCCTCCAGCACTGTGTCTCAGTTGAACTCCTTGAATTTCATGAAGCAAATACCAAACTCCCAGTTCAGCAGCAAAAACCCCACAAAAAGTGGAGGAGGACCAAATGGCTTCACAGTCCAACGGGGAGACACTTAGCCCCCAGAGGCCACAGTTTACCTAAAAAGAAGAAAATCAACACTGCTACCTCATGTTCATTGGAAAATAAGATACCATGTCCTCCACGTCACATAGAGGCAGACCCAGTTTGATGGTCGCACTACAAAGGAAGCCAATTCTCCTGACAACAACATATTTTTCACGTTCCCAAACTCAGAGGCAGTTGCTCTAAAAGTTTTTAGGCCAGCAGAGCTCCATGTTTGTGGAGTGTTTACCCTGTCCCTTACTTTTGGAAACTCCTCTACAACCTCCAAGGTTGTGAACTCCTGAGCATTTTCCATTCCAGATATGTATTCACTGATTTTCTATCTATTCTCCTCTAACTGTGTCTTACTTGGGGTGAAGGTAATTTCAAGGCATTGTTCTGGATGAGAGTGGGAGGATATTTGTGCAGCATATATTTGCATACAAATTGGATTCAATTTCCAATTTTCCTTTTGAAATACTGAATCCCTGACACTAACCCATACATACTAGACTCAGACAACTCATCCTAATATGATAGAGAAAAATAACACAAACCTATAGAAATACAAGCAGTTCATTGGAGGCATGTTGTATAGTTGGACTTGCATTTTGCATTATACAAGGTAGGAGTTATAAATCTAGTCAATGTTTAATAGAAAAAGATCTCCATGTGTTTTTAAAGTTAACAAATATGAGAATTTATGTTTCCCTTTCTCTTTAGCCTATTCACACTTGTATATTTATATGCATATATAGAATCCTACCAGGTATCACAAGTACATCTTTGTGAGGTGGCTGACTTGGCAGATACAAATTGTGAGAAGAGATCACTCCTCCTAAATGCTGTTGGAACTGAAAATTCAACCTATAGGGAGCGTCCTAGTAGAACAACATTATACGTAAACTCATGTTCAGTAAAATAAATATTTTTGCATCTGTGGATGATATATATTTACTGATGAATTTCGATTGGCATTTATATTGCTACTTTTTAATATCTGTGAGTGTTTGTGTGTGTGTGTGTGTGTGTGTGTGTGTGTGTACACTCTCCAGATTTTTCAAAATATGAAATATATGTGTCTAATATACACTCTCTAAATTCATTTATGTTCATGTATGTGGATTTTTAATCAACTTTTCACAAGATAATTCTCAGAAATATTCATCCACCTGAAATACATATTTGTTTCCTAGTACTGAAAACTAACTTCAGGGAATGATGCATACAAATCCTAATTATTCTACAGTAACTGACCCAGTCTAACATCAATGCAAGTAGATTCCAATGGGACATGATATGTAATTCTTTATTCATTTGTATTCGACACTTTTACATTATTATTTCTTCAGTTTTTGCACATCATAGGATATACATTTCATCCACAAGTTCACAAATTTGTAGGCATTTGTTTCAAATTTAATCACTTTTTGCTTCAGAACACATGTATTGTCGGGGTTTCTTTACTGGTATTTTCATGAGTCTTCTTTCCAAACACATTATTTCCATAGTCACTTTTGAAGCAAAACTCACACACTCTTCATGATAAACCAAAACACTAATATTACCATTAGATGTATAACTGCTTGGAATGAATGATTGTATATCAATATACGATTTCCTGTGATTTTTCAGATATTAGATCAATTCATTTTTTAAAGTTGAAGAAAGTTATATTATTCATTCACATTATGGTCTATTCATTCTTTATCTCTATATTCATAGACACAGGGTACACCTCTTTGTACCCCCGATTCTAATTTTACATCTTCAATATATTGCTTGCAGAAATGGTGGAAGACATACTCATGTCACCTGATGTACATATACATTTTATCAAAGTAATATTCTGGACAAAAAAAAATGTAAAGGTCACATTTATGATTGTACCAAAGCCTAAATGTAAAGTGTACATGAATTACTAAAAACATCCATGTCCAGGTTGCCTAATGCTGTCAATTGTCAATCCTATTGGTGACTACATATTTGTTTCTTCCTAATTTATATATTCAAACTCAACCCTGTTGGAAATGTCTAATCCTATCACTCACTTTATACTTTGCCTGATTTCATAATGTTTCTATTGATATCTGCTTTTCAACAAATTTTCCCAAGTTGATCCTAGTGACTGACACTTCATATGTGCTGACATTTACATTCACTCTATAATCGAAACCCTATTGCTAAAGAACTTTTGGTCCAAATCCTATACTCACTCTTCTTTCTAAACCTACCGACTATCTTCCTAATCCTACCGACTATCCCTTTTTGACTGGATGTTCTCTTCTACATTCAATAAAATGTCCTATGCCATTGTATATCGAATTATCTGAGACAATTTTGCAGAGCATAATTCAAAGCTAAGTATCCCAATCAAGGGCCCAATATCCTTCTGGGCTTCAAATCATAACTAGATTTCTGTTTTCATACTTATATTTCACCTCTATATTCTTGTAAATATCGCAGGTTCCCAATAGCATTATTCATCGCACAGAATGATTCGTAACCCAAATCAAACCTGTTATTAACCCTAAACATACTCTGTTCCCTCAATCTCATTTTACAGAAGAGCAGGGACAGAGTGGTTTTTACAATACAGGAAACTTGGGGACCTTCCACCTGCTGAGAACTTCAAAGGTCCATGCAGAAATGATACCTGGAGAAGTTGTAGGCAGGTATGAAGGACCTGAGAGAGCAAAAGTCATCTTCCATGGCAAACAACCTGGTCAGGATGAAGGGATATGTATGAATCAGCCTCTCTCTTCTTATTGTAGAGAAGATGGACCAAACCAGGCCTGTGTGGAGAGATGTTCCTGGGTGCCAATGGTTGATATACCATACTACCTTGTGAAAGTGTCACAGGAAGTAGGGGAAGGCTCCATCTCATGGGACCTTTGGAAGCAAGTGTTAGGACAAAGTCGTTGCCAAGGCAGTGACCTCATTCAGTTCCAAAGAAAGTGACATACCTCATTTCCTTGGTGATGGAACTGTCTGAACTTGGTATCCAAAAAGCCAGGCACCAAGAGGCAGTCCCAGTCCCAGTCCCAGTGGGCTCACTTGTTTGGATTTACCAAGGACAGAGTCAGTTTTCTTGGTACCTAATGATGTGAGGATGGCCAAATGCCAGGAAAGCTCTGAAGATGGACCTTTCCTGAGAGAGCAGATAGTGGTTCACCACTGGCTCCTGAAAACTGCACAGAGTTGGCCAAGGAAACCAGATCTGAGAGAAGACAGACCATTTCAGGGGAACATAGTATGGCCCACCAGTCAGAGGACACTCTGGATAGTCACAGACCTACTTGGGTGAAGGAGGTGCCTTTGTGGGAGTGTGTGTGGGTTTATTGTTTTGTCTCATGTTCTGAGAATAGATGGGAAAGGCGGTTTGGTTTGGAGTGGACAGTTTCTAGTAAGTTGTTTCACAAGGTGAGTGTTTCTATGTCTGTGTATCCCACTGTGTCCGTTGTTGTAGACATTGGAAAAGAGAATGCATTAATGGATGTGTCCTGTCAAGTGTAAATCTTCCCATATTTCAACCTGCCCAATATATGAATGGAGTGCAGCTTGTCTTGTCGATGTGCAACACCTGCTATCTTTCTAAGTTGCTGTTTTCTTCCTGAATTCTGGCCACTCTCTAGAATAGGCTCATGGATTTGTGTTCAAAATATGTACCACCTCCAACTCTGTGACATGGCCATGTACTGGATAGCTGAAGAGAATTGCGAGCATCTCAGAAAACTCAGATATCAGTGTGACCAGGAAAGTCTCAGTGGAGAAACCCTGCTTTGGGCCTTTTGCTTACTTATTGTTGTTTTTCACTGAATGTCAGGAAGTTCTTTGCCTCAATCCACCCCTTTGTGAAGCCTGAAGTAAACAGTTTTCAAATGGAAATGAATGGCATCACCTGTGGATCTTTGCTTATTTGCTTTGGGAAGGGATGTGTCTGAATTAGTCTCTTGGCCATGTGTGTGGCTTTGAGTTAGATTCTCAGCACCTGATGCATCTAAAGAATGATCCCATGTGTGCATCCAAAACCATAATGGCAAAAAAATCATTCATTATGGATGAAGTCTCTTGCCTTCCTCTGTTAGGTTCCTGAACTCCATCAAGTGAGAATAGGGATTCTTTGGGTCAAATGAGTTCTTCAATTCCCTGCAGAGGTGCTTGGGTTTTCGAGTAACTCCAAATCACATAAGAAATTGATACCTGAAATCAGTAGGCCTCAAATTGGAGAAACACAGAAGTATTAACGGCAGGCTTATTTGATCACTCCTGGTTCACAGAAACGGGGTCCAGGCCACCCTGACTTTAGGCAAATGAGGAAAAAGCGAGCTGATTTTGGACACTGTCTTGGCTTTTCTCATGACTCCAATTCACATAAAGAATCTAGACCCCACAGTCAGAGAGCCTCAAATTGGATAAGCGGAGCAGTATTAAGGGCAGGCCTATTTGATCACTCCAGGTTCACAGGAAGGGTGCCCAGGCCACGCTGAAGTTAGGCAAAAGAGGTGCAAGAAGCTTATTTTGGACATTTTATTGGGCTGCACAACTCATGGAAAACTCCAGGAAGAGGTTATGATTAGTGTCTATATGGAAGAAGAATAGGGCCATGAGGGAGTATTCTGGTTTTAATTGTTTTCATTTGAGTAGCGGTTGGAAGAGTTGTCTGGGTCCACCTGGACTTGAACTCTGGTGTGATTCTCCTTATAGACTGAGTTCTGGAACTGACCTGAGAGAAGTATTGCCATGAATTGTGTTGGGATTTTAGGAGGCCAGGCATGAAGTTGCCATTGGAACCTGAGATCTAGGCACAGGTTGTCTTTCCACAGAACACTGCGAATCTCTGCCAGGATATTACATGATTTTATTCTGAAAGACTTGGCATGCATTATAGAGATTCAAAACCCACATGGACCTCGCTTTATAGACCTCAATTGGCCTCGCTTCATGTGACTTTTTGGCCACTCATTGGGTAGCCTTGCATGTGAGAGTACTCCAGAGCTTTGCCTGAAATTAGTTTCCTAACCCTTTAAGGGTTCCTGAATGAATTGAAACCCACAGTGCCTCCAACTTCAACCATGAAAAATTGCTAGATAATTACCATGAAATTTTTAAAATTCCCATGACCAGATGTCACTGGAGAACCTTTGATGTCCTGTTGATGATCACGAATATACCAGACAGGGCCTTGATTGACTGGGTTTCATGAAAATGGTGTAGAACAGAGATGCTAGTAAGTAGGAGCCTGGTGAGTAGTGGGCCTAGAGAAGTGTTATGCAAGTGAGTGATAAAACATCTGTGGTGGGGCCATGTGGATCTTCCGTTGGCTTCCAAATGGCTTGAGACTGACATGTTGCAGCCATCAGACCCATATACGTAAAGGCATATTTTTATATGGAGAGGTTTTAGGGCAATGTTCAGAATCATGTTGCTATTGTCAAGGGGGCAAGTTACGTGGGATAGAACCCTGGTTGGTGCATTCTCCTGGAGACCATGCCCACCACAGCTGACAGAACTCCCTTCAGCACTGTCTCCCATTTGAACTCATTGTATTTCATGAAGCAAATACCAAACTCCCAGTGCAGCAGCAAAAAACACGACGATAATTGGAGGATGACCAAGTTGTGTCACAGTCCACACGGGGAGACACTTAGCCCTCAGTGGCCACAGTTTACCTACAAAGAGAGAATTCAGCACTGCTGCCTCATTTTTATTGGAAAATAAATAACCATGTCCTCCAGGTCACATAGAAGCAGATCGAGCTTTGATTGTCTCACTACAAATAAAGCTAAAGCTAATGAAAACAACATATATTTTAAGTGCCCAACCTCAAAGGCAGGTTCTCAAAAAGTCTTTAGGCCAGCAGAGCTCCATGTTTGTGGAGTGTTTACCCTGTCCCTTACTTTTGGAAACTCCTCTACCACCTCCAAAGATGTGAAATCTGGAGCATTTTCCATTCCTGATAGGTTTTCACAGATTTTCTAACTCTTCTCCTCTAATTGTGTCTTACTTGGGGCGAAGGTAATGTCAAGGCATTGTTCTGGAGGAGAGTGGGAAGAATTTTCGGTAGCATATATTTGCATACACTTTGGATTCAGTTTTCTATTTTCCATTCAAAATACTGAATCCCTGACTCTAACCCATACCCGACCAGACTCTGACTACTAATTCTAATATGATGGAGAAAACTAACCCAAACAGAATAGAAATACAAGCAGTTCAGAGTAGGCCTGGTGTATTGTTGGACTTGCCTTTTGCATGATACAGAGTTGGAGTTATGAATCTAGTCGATTTGTTGTTGAAATAGTTGTCCATGTATTTTTAAGGTTAACAAATATGTGAATTCCTGTCTCCCTTTCTCTGTATTCTTATATGCACATATAGATTCCTACCTGGTACCACACGTACATTCTTGTGAGGTGGCTGACTTGGCAGATACAAATTGTTAGAAGAGATCACTCCTACTAAACTTGTTGGAATTGGATATTCAACCTATGGGTGAGCTTGCTAGTTGAACAGCATTATACATAAATCCATGTTCAGTAAAATTAATATTTTTAGATCTCTGGATGATGTATATTTTATAATGAATTTTGATTGACATATATATTGCTACTTTTTTGTCTGTGTGTGTTTTGTATATATATATATATATATATATATATATATATATATATATATATATATATATATACACTCTCCAGATTTTTCAAAATATGAAATATATGTGTCTTATATACACTCCCTAAATTCATTCATGTTTATGTATGTGGATTTATAATCAACTATTCAAAAGATTATTCTGAGAAATATTCATCCACCTGAAATTTGCCTAATGATCTCAAATGTCAATCCTATTTGTGACTACATATTTGTTTCTTCCTAAGATTATATATGTAAACTCAACCCTGTTCAAAATATCTAATCCTATCACTCACTTTATACTTTGCCTGTTTTCGTAATGTCTCTATTGATATCTGCTTTCCTACATATTTTCCCCAGTTCATCATTGTGACTGACTCTTCACCTGTGCTGACATTTACATTCACTCTCTAATCGAAACCCTATTGCTAAAGAACTTTTTTTCCAATTCCTATACTCACCCTTCTTCCTAAAAGTACTGACTATCTTCCTAATGCTATAGACTATCCCTTTTTGACTGGATGTTCTCTTCTACATTCAATCATCCAAGTAAATGTGGGGCGAGCTTCAGAGGAGGAGACAACCAACAGACTATCTCATGCAACATCAAAGGGTTTTTTGGGTGTCCAGCATGCTGGGGCTCAGAGATCACTTGAATAGAGCAGATAGCCCTGAGAATAGCTTAAGTAGAGCTTATATACTTTCCCTGGAGAGGGCAGGGAGGGAATTTTATTGATGGGTCAGGGCGAGTGGGTGGTTTGCGTGCAACTGGGTGAGGGAGTACATTCTGCAGTTGCGCAGTTGGGGACAGAACATTCTGGGAAAAAGATTTGGAAGCATTTCTCAAATTTCAACAGTGTTTTGTTAAGCAAACAGAAAAACAAGAAGTGACAAGTACCTATTTTATTAACCTTTCATTCCCCACTTCTTCTTCTGGCTACTTTTAATCATAAAAATGATCATTGGAGGGTGTCACATTCTATGTCTGCTAGTGGGGTATTACCATAAGTTTAACTCGTCCAATTTGAGCCTGGAGAAAAGAAATTACATGGTTGAGCAAACAGGGTTTTATAGTTAGCAATAATATGAGGATTATTATTGGACCTGCCAGGTTGATAAAAACGTAGTTAACCAGGAGGAGTGTGTGAACCAAGACTCAAGCCACCCTTTTTGGGCCTCTCTCTCTTGTTGATGCTCTTCAAGGTGTCTTTTAAATTTACTCATAGATTTTATTACAACTCCAGTATGGTCAGCATAAAAACAACATTCTTCCCTCAATGCATCACAAAGGCCCCCTTCTCTAATAAAGAGGAGGTCCAACCCTCAACTGTTCTGTAAAACAACTTCAGAGAGAGAGGTTAAAGATTCATGAAAAGCTCTGATGGGGGTTTCTAATATCTTAGTTTTGCTCTATTGCTGCTTCTAATTGGGTCATTTGTTGTGTCCCATGGACAATGGCAGTGGCTCCTTTGCCCACCCGTGCAGCAACTCCTATTCATAATAGGATGGCTAAAGTGAGCGATACATGTTCCCAGTGGAACCGGTTGTATGCCCCCCCCATTTGATCTTCAAACGAACCTGCATCATGATAAAGCACTCTGGGAAACATCTGCACCATTTCAAAATTAATCCCATCTGTTGACCATTTCATGAAAACATAAACAATGTTTAAGTATATAGAATTATGCTGTTGTAGGGACAGACAAGGCAAGGCAACTAAGATAGCACTGAAGACAGGGAAACAGTCCTATTTTGTTGCAACCGGATTCAGAGGGCATTGCTTCTGTTGTAATCAATTAATCCCCTGAAACTCAAGTTTAGGTAGTTTCAGAATTTTGTACCCAGCATATAAGGATGGGGCTCAGAAGTTTACAGTCTGCAGAAGTTCAAAAAAGCAGTATTTATTTCTTATTTTTCCTCTGTTCTGGGCAAGTTAAATTTTCAAGGACACATGGGAGGGGGAGAGCTTTTTATTCCCTTTCTTATTTTCCCCCTGCCAGCTGTTACAACGGAACCCATTTGGTAATTTCTTTATCTTAGAAATGTAGCCATTTCTGTGAAGCCCCAGCTGAAGGCCAGAGGCCTTGTTCACATATTTTGTGAAAAACAAGTTAGGGGTTGTCTAGCTTAGAAGTACTGAGTTTTTTAGCCAATGGCCAAGTAGAACAGGGCAATACAAGAAGATAAAGTTTATCTACATTGAACTCTTTATAGAAACTCTATGCTGAAATTTCTAAATTCAGCCATGGTGAAGACTTCTGGAGAAGGACATTTAAGACTTTTCTGTGGGCCTGGTACAGAGGGGGAATACGGGGAAGGTGGGGCTGAGAGAAGCTCTGAGGATCTGAGAATGAGGAAAAAGAGAGATGTAAAAGAATAATTGGAAAGGGGTTTGGGAATTTCCTAGCAACAAAACTTCAGCAGTAGAACAGGTAGAGCAGAGCAGAAAACAGGAGTGAGTATCCCAAAATTCTGTGAGGGACTTTAAATTTTAGTAACCTGTTTTCAGTGATGACAAAGCAACTTTAATGGTCATTTATATTACATCTTGGATAAGGGTCTGAGAGCTCTCCTCAGCTCGTTTGAGCTTTGGGTTAGCTGGAAAGAGGACCTGGTGGGACCCGGTGAGGGCACTGACAGGAGAAGAGAGGAATGAGTCGGTGGAGGGGTACCTCAGTACCTGCTACCTCACTAGTGGGCAATTGTCTGAGAACTGGTGGAGGTTTGGGTTTCTGATCTAGTAATTGGAGGGGAGAAATCAGGTTGCTGAGGTGGGAGTGACAGCAGAGAGTCTGGAGCAGAAGGCTGAGGATAAAAATCTATTGGAGAAGCATAGTTCAGGATGTGAGTGAAGGAGGGAAAAGGCTTCCACATAGGGGAATCTCCTTTCACCCTTTTGAGCACTTGCAGAAGTTAAAAAGGTCACGCAAAATTTGAGGATCTAGAGACCCCTCTGGGGGCCATCCTTTTTCTGTTTTCTACTTGGTAATATGGCCAATGCTGTGTACTGAATTTGATGAAGTATTGGGGTTCCATCAGGTAGCCCCTGTATGATCACATCTCCATGAAATACAGAAGAAGTCTGCTTTTCCCCCACACAGCCGTTACTGTTTGTGGCTTTGATAGTTTGCCGGGCAAACATAGTAATCTAGGCTAGCCAACCGCATCTGGCTCGCGTGTCCCTACATCCATAATGTTTGTTTCCATTATCTATGGTACGGAAGGGATTTAGTGGTATTTTAGTGGGATTTTCTTCATCAGGGATATCCCAATAAAAAAGACCTATGGCCAGCTGACAAATGTCTGGGTGGAGAGATGGCCACCAGGTCCCTAAGGGGGCTGTATGCGAGATAGATTATACTCTTTTCCAGTAGGATTTGTGATCAGCCATCGCTGCTTAACAGGCTGATGAGGGTTAGGACTACTTGTGGCCAAGGGGAGAGTATATAACCTTATCCACATGGCGAATACACAATTTGAAACTGTTACCAGTCTTTTCCAGTTTCCAGAAAGATTCTGGACAAGGAGCAGGCTTGAGATGAGAGGCATGGATCCAGGAAGTGATTCTGTATACCTTTACCACTGTAGGTGTTATAAGTAGCACCTGGTATGGTCCTTTTCAGCAGGGTTCCAGGGATGACACCTGATGTCATCTTACATACATGAAGTCTCTTATTTGATATGGATGTGGAATCCCCTGGTACACAGTTTGGTAGGCAGTGGCCAGCTATTTTCACAGGTATCACTGAGTTCTTTCAAGAGCTTTAAGTCTGTCAACCAAGAGGGTGTGAAATGGATCCTTAGGTCTTACAGTTGGGCTTAGGACAATTACTGGATGAGGGCCACCATAGAGAATTTCTCAGGGGGTAAGGCTACTCAATGAAACAGAAGGATTTTTTCTTGCATGAAACATTGCATAAGTCAGGAGCATAGTCCAATCTTTTATGCTGGTCTCTAAGTTTAATTTCGTTAAGGTCTCTTTAATTGTTCTATTCATTCTTTCTACTTGTCCTGAACTCTGGGGTCTATAAGCACAATATAACTTCCAATTCATCCCCAGGTTCCTGGCTAACCCCTGACTTACCTGGGCCATGAACATCGGTCCATTATCAGATCCTATTACCGGCTTAGCTTCCTCCAATGGTAGAGAGGCTTAGTCAGAAACAGGGGAATCACTTAGAGTGTGTTGTGTGTTAGGGGACGAGGGCAGTGGATAAGGAGGGGAAGAAGAGTCCAGTAGAGTCAAATCTTGTGACTCAGGGAGAACAGAGGGTGGAGGAGGTGGAAGAGGTGAGGGTTTGAGAGATCATGGGGGAAGGAGTATGAGCAGAGGCATGGGCAAGGAAAGGCTTCACCCATGGAGGAGGAGATTTGCAGAGGTCGGCAAAGTTAAGATATATGGCTGTTGATCAGGATGGCTATGTGGCCCTGGCTGAAAGACAATATCTCTGACTTTTTAAATTAACGGGAAGTAGAAAGATATTTCTAGGGGCCATACGACTCCAAAATGGGCCATTCTGAGGCACAGAGAGTCTGCCAGGTCTAGAGTTTTACTAAAAAAAGAAAGATACTGAGCCCTTAAGCGGACTTTGGTTCAGTGATCAAGGGTCAGGGACAGAGGCATTGAAGTGCTCTGTCCCATAATGAAAGGTACACAAACAGTAAAAGCAAAGTCACATGACACAGATAAGACAAGACAATGAAGACAGGCAATGGACGTCCAACACTGAGACCAGGAATGCGTAGCCGGCAAAACCCGATAGGATGGCAATACCTAATCTAAAACAAAATATCACTGAGTCGATGAAGCTATTGTTCCTTGATTCTCCGAGTCCTCTGCGGGGTCCCCCAGGGAGGTGCCCTATGTCTCTGTGTCACGTCTCTCAGCCACCGTCGGAGAGACCCCAGGCTCTTCATCGCCAGCAATTTTGCCAAGCCCTAACATGACACCTGAAACCAGAAAGAGGCGCCTTACTTGCTCCGAGAGGAGCCCGTTGGGGGTCTCTCATCTGCCACTGCCAGAACTCGGTGGAACCTCAATATGTAAAGGTCAGGCGAGTGTCGGAGGAAGAGACTACCAAGAGACTGTCTCATGCAACAGCAAAGGGTTTTTTTTGGGTCCAGCTTGCTGGGGCTCACAGCTAACTTAAATAGATCAGAGAGCTCTGAGAACAGCTTATGCAGAGCTTACATACATTTCTTGGAGAGGGAAGGGAGGGAAGTTTACTGATGTGTAAGGGTGAGTGGGCGGTTCGCGTGACACCGAGTGAGGCAGTACATTCTGCAGTTTGGCAGTTGGGAACAGTACATTCTAGAACAAGATTAGCAAACATTTCTCAAGATTTCAACAGTGTTTTGTTAAGCATACAGAAAAACAGGAAATTACAAGTACCTATTTTATTAACCTTTCACTACCGACTATCCCTTTTTGACTGGATGTTCCTTCTACATTAATTCATGCAAGGTACAAGGACCTATGCCATTGTATATCGATTTATCTGAGACATCTCTGCAGAACGTAATTCAATGCTGCGTATCCCAATCAAGGGCCCAATGCCCTTCTGGCCTTCAAATCATACTTAGATTTCTTTTTTCATACATATATTACACCTATATATTCTTATACACATAGCAAGTTCCCAATACCATTATTCATCTAGCACAATGATTTCTAACATAAATCAAACATGTTTTTAACCATAATCATACACTGTTCCCTCAATCTAACTTTATAGAAGAGCAGGGAAAGAGTTGATTTTACAATAAAGAAATGTAGGGAAACTTCCACCTGCTGAGAACCTCAAAGGCCCATGCAGAAATGATCCCTGGAGAAGATGTAGGCAGCTATGAAGGACCTGAGAGAGCAAAAGTCATCTTCCATGACAAACAACCCGGTCAGGATAAAAGGTTGTGTCTGAATCAGATTCTCTTCTTAATGTAGAGAACATGGACCAAAACAGGCCTGGGTGGAGATCTATTCCTGGGTGCCTATGGTTGATATACCATTCTAACTTGTGAAAGTGTCACATGAAGTAGGGGCAGCCTCAATCTCATGGGACCCTTGGAAGCAACAGTTAAGACAAAGTGGTTGCCAAGACAGGGACCTCATTCAGTTCAGGAAGGAAATGACCTCACCTCACTTCCTTGGTGATGGAACTTTCTGAACTTTGGATCCAGGAAGCCAGGCACACAGAGCCAGTCCCAGTCCCCATCCCTGTGGTCTCACTTATTTGAATTTACCAAGGACAGTCAGTCTCTCTTGGTACCTTCAGACGTGAGAAGAACAAATGCCAGGAAAGCTCGGAAGCGTTGCTTTTCTTAAGAAAGCAGTTAGTGGCTCACCGTTGGCTCCTGAGAAGTTCACAGAGTTTGCCAAGGAGACCAGATCTGAGACAGGACAGGCTATTTTGGGGGAACATATTATGGCCTACAAGTCAGAGGACACTCTGGATAGTCAAAGACCTACTTGGGGGAAGAAGGTGCCTTTGTGGGTGTGGTTGTGGGTTTGTGGTTTTGTCTCATTTTCTGAGAATAGGTAGGAAAGTCAGTTTGTTTCGTTGGAAGTGGACTGTTTCTAGTAAGTCGTTTAACATGGTGAGTGTTTCTCTGTCTGTGTATCTCACTGTGTCCGTGGTTGTAGACATTAGAAAAGAGAATTCATGAATGGATGTGTCTTGTCTAGTAGAAAGCTTCTCAGCATTCATATTGCCCCATTTATGAATGGACTGTAGCTTGCCTTATTGATGTGCAACACCTGCTATCTTCCTAAGTTCCTGTTTTCTTACTGAATTCCCGCCAATCTCAAGAATAGGCCTATGGTTTTGTGTCCAAGATATTTACCACCTCAAAGCTTTGTGACATAACAATGTACTGGATAGCTGTAGGGAATGGGGAGCATCTCAGAAAACTCAGATATCAGTGTGACCAGGAAAGTCTCAGTGGAGAAACCCTGCTTTGGGCCTTTTGCTTACCAATTGTTCTGTTGCCCTGAATGTCAGGAAGGTCTTTGCCTCTGGCCACCCCTTTTTGAAGCCTGAAGAAAACAGTTTTCAAATGGAAATGATTGGGCATACCTGTGGCTCTTTTCTTAAGTGCTTTGAAAAGGGATGTGTCTGAATCAGCCCCCTGGCCCTGTGTGTGGCTGTGACTTAGATTCTCAGCACCTGATGGATCTAAAGAAAGTTCCCATGTTTGCATCCAAATGAAAAATGCCCAAAAGAGCAGTCATTGGGATGAAGTCTCTTGACTTCCTCTGTAAGGTTCCTGAACTCCATCAAGTGAAAATAGGGATCCTTTGGGTCAAATGAGTTCTTCAAAACCTGCAGAGGCTAGCCCATAGGTGTTTGGTTTTATCATGACTAAAATTCACATAAAAAATCTAAACCCCACAGTCAGTAGGCCTCAAATTGGAGAATTGGAGCGGTATTAATGGCAGGCCTATTTGATCACTCCTGGTTCACAGGATGGGTGTCCAGGCCACCTTGACTTTAGGCAAATGAGGGTCAAAGGAGCTTATTTTGGACACTGTCTTGGTCTGCGCCCCTCATTTAAACATCCAGCCAAATTATGATGAGTGTCAATATGGAAGAAGATGAGGGCCATATGGGAGTGTTCTTGTTTTAATTGTGGTAATTTGTGTGGTAGTTGGAAGAGATGACTGGGATCACCTGGGCTTGAACTCTGGTGTGATTCCCCTTAAAGAATGAGTTCTGGATCTGACCTCAGAGAAGTATTGCCGTGAATTCTCTTGGGATTTTACTAGGCCACGCGTGAGAATCGCCTTTGGAAACTGAGATCTAGGCCCAGGATTGCTTTCCACGGAGCTCGGGGATTCTGAGCCAGGATATCACATGATTTACTTCTTGAAGATTTGGCAGCCCTAGTTGAGAGTCCAAACACATATGGACCTCACATTGTAGACCACGATGTGTCTGGATTCATGTGACCTTTTTGCCAGTCTTTTGGAAGGCTTTTCTGTGAGTGTTCTCCAGAGCTTTCATTGAAATGAGCTTCCTCACCATTTAATGGTTCCTGAATTAATTGAAACCCACAGTGCCTCTAACTTCATTTTTGAAATATGACTAGATTAATACCATGAAATTTCTGAAATTCCCATGACCAGGTGGCACTGGATAAACTTTGGATTTCCTGTTGCTGATCATGAGTGTACCAAAGAGTGCCTTGATTGACTGGGTTTCGTGAAAATGGTGTAGAACAGAGATGCCAGTAATTTGGAGCCTGCTGAGTAGTGGGCGTAGAGAAGTGGACTGTAGGTGTGTAAATAAATATTTTTGGTAGGACCACCTGGATCTTCCATTGGCTTTGAAAGACTTGCGACTGACATGGTGCAGGCAGCAGACCTTTATATGTAAAGGCATCTTGTCATATGGAGAGGTTTCAGGGCAATGTTCAGAATCAGGTTGCTATAGTCAAGGGGAAAGCTATGTAGGATAGAAGCCTGGTTCGTACATTCTCTTCGCGACCCTGACCAACCACACATGACAGAACTCCTCCAGCATTTTTATCCCAGTTGAACTCCTTGTATTTCGTGAAGCAAGTACCAAACTCCCAGTGCAGCAGTAAGAAACACCCTGGAAAGTGGAGGATCACCAAATGGCTTCACAGGCCACATGGGAGACACTTCAGCCCAGTGGCCTCAGTTTACCTACAAAGAGAGAATTCAGCACCGCTGCCTCATGATCATTGGAAAATAAGAAACCATGTTCTCCAGGTAACATAGATGCAGACCCAGATTTCATGGTGTCACTACAAACGAAGCTAAATCTCCTGACAATTACATATATTTCTTGTTCCCAACCTCAGAGGAAGTTTCTCAAGAAGTCTTTAGGCCAGCACAGCTCCATGTTTCTGGATTGTTTACCCTCTCCCTTACTTTTGGAAACTGTTCTACCACATCCAGTGTTGTGAACTCCTGAGCATTTTCCATTCCACATAAATTCACAGATTTTCTAACTCCTCTCCTCTAATTGTGTCTTACTTTTAGCGATGGTTATGTCAAGGCATTGTTCTGGATGAGAGAGGGAAGATTTATGTGTATCACATTTTTGCATACACATTAGATTAATTTTCCTTTTTTCCATTTGAAATACTGAATCCCTGACACTATCCCATACCCTACTAGACTCTGACTACTAATCCTAATATCATGGAGAGAAAGAAACCTAACCGAATAGAAATACAGGCCTTTCATAGGAAGCATGGTGTATACTTCTATTTGCCTTCTGCATTATCAAGAGTATGTGTTTTAAATCTAGTCAACTTTTCATTGTAATATTTCTCCATGATTTTTTAAAATTATCACATATATAAATTCCTGTCTCCCTTTCTCTGTATCCTATTCAGCACATGTATTTTTTTATGCATATATATAATATCCTACCTGGTATCACACGGACATTCTTTTGAGCTCCCTGACTTTGGAATATAAAATTGTGAGAACAGATGACTCTCCCTAAATAATGATGGAACTGAAAATTCAACCTATGGGTGAGCTTCCTAGTGAAAAACACTATACATAAATCCATGTTCAGTAAAATGAATATTTTTGGATATGTGGATGAATTATATTTCATGATGAATTTCGATTGGCATATATATTGCTAAATATTAATGTGTGTGTGTGTGTGTGTATGTATGCATGTGTGTGTGTGTGTGTGTGTGTGTGTTTGTGTATTTTTTTTAAATCTGGAAAAAATATATATGTGTATATATATATATATATATATATATATATATATATATATATATATATATTTTTTTTTTCTCCAGATTTTAAAAAAATATGAAAAATATGTGTCTTATTATACACTCCCTAAATTCATTTATATTCATGTATGTGGGTTCAAAATCCAATCTTTACAAGATTATTTTCAGCAATATTTATATTCCTGTAATACATATTTGTTTCCTACTACTGAAAACTAAGTTCAGTAGGTGGTGCATACAAATCCTAATATTTCTACAGTACCTGACCCAGTTTAACATCAATGCAAGTAGATTGCTTTGGGACATGATGTGTATTTTGAAGTTCATTTTTATTCAACACTGGTATATTACTATTTTATCTGTTTATGGACATCATAGGATATATTTTTTCATCCACAACTTCACAAAATTATAGGCATTTGGTTCACATTCATTTACTTACTACTTAAGAACACATGTATTCCTCCATGTTTCTTTACTGGTCTTTTCACTAGACTTCTTTCTAAACACATTATTTTTGATTCCATAATCATTTTTGAAGCAATACTCACCCTTCACGATAAACCGTAACCCTAATATTACCATTACATATATAACTGGTTGGAATGATTGTATATATATCAATATAAGATTTCCAATATATTTTCAGATGCAAACTCAATCCATTATTTAAAGTTGGAACTAGTTATATACTTTATCACAATATGGTCTATTCATGCAACATCTCAATAATCATCAACACAAGGTACACCTATTTGTATCACCAGTACTAATTTATAAGTTTCCAGAATATTACTCCCCATAATGGTGGAAGAAATACTCATGTCACCTTATCTACATATACAATTTATCACGGTAGTATTCTGGACACAAAATGCAAAGGTCACACATATGATTGTACCAAAGCCTAAATGGAATGTGACCATGGATTACTAAAAACATCCATGTCCAGGGTGCCTAATGCTCTCAAATGTCAATCCTATTAATTACTACATATTTGTTTCTTCCTAAGATTATATATTCAACCTCAAGCCTGTTGAAAATGTCTAATCCTATCACTCACTTTATACTTTGCCTGATTTCCTAATCTTTCTATTGATATCTGCTTTCCTACATATTTTTCCCACTTCATCATTGTGACTGTCTCTTCACATGTGCTGACATTTACATTCACTCTCTAACTGAAACCCTATTGCTAAAGAACTTTTGGTCCAACTCCTAGAGTCACTCTTCTTCCTAAACCTACTGACTATCTTCCTAATCCTACAGACTATCCCTTTTTGACTGGATGTTCTCTTCTACATTCAATAATCCGAGGTACACGGTCCTATGCCATTGTATATCGATTTATCTGAGACCTCGGTGCAGAACATAATTCAGGCTAAGTATACCAATCAAGGGTTCTGTTGCCCTGAATGTCAGGAAGGTCTTTGCCTCAGGCCACCCCTTTGTGAAGCCTGAAGAAAAAATTTTCAAATGGAAATAAATGGACATCACCTGTGGCTCTTTGCTTAATTGCTTTGGAAAGGGATTTGTCTGAATCTGCCTCTTGGCCCTGTGTGAGGCTGTGGCTTAGATTCTCAGCACCTAATGGATCTAAAGAAAGATCCCATGTGTGCATTCAAAACCAAAATGGCAAAAAGAGCAGTCATTGTGGATGAAGATTCTTGCCTTTCTCTGTTAGGTTCCTGACCCCCTTCAAGTGAGAATAGGGATCCTCTTTGTCAAATGAATTCTTCAATGCTCTGCAGATATGCTTGGGTTTTCTCATGACTCCAAATCACATAAAAAATCTATACCTGACATTCAGTAAGCCTCAAATTATAGAAACAGAGCGGAATTAATGGCAGGCCTTTTTGATCACTCCTGGTTCACAGGAAGGGTGTCCAGGCCACCCTAACTTTAGGGAAATTAGAGGCAAGGGAGCTTATTCTGGAAACTGTCTTTGGTTGCGACCCTCATGAAAACTTCCATCCAGAACTTTTGATGAGGGTCTTTATGGACGAAGATGAGGGCCATGTGGGAGTTTTTTTGTTCTAATTGTGGTCATTTGTGTGGGGGTTGGAAGAGATGACTTGGTCCACCTGGGCTTGAACTCTGGTGTGATTTCCCTTAGAGCCTGAGTTCTGGAAGGTACCTCATAGAAGTATTGAAATGAATTGTGTTGGTTTTTAGGAGGCCACGCATGAATGTCACCCTTTGAAACTGAGATCTAGGCCCAAGGTGGCTTTCCACAGAGCAATGGGAATCTCAGCCAGGAAATCACATGATTTTATTCTGAAAGACTTTGCAGCCATTTTTGGCCCTCGGAAACAAGAAGGAGTGGCCATACTCATATCGATTAAAATCAACTTAAAACCTAAGTTAATCAAAAGTGATAAAGAAGGACACTATATACTGTTAAAAGGCACCATTAACCAACTAGACATAACAATTATCAATTTGTATGCATCAAACAATGGTGGTGCAAAGTCATAAAACAAACTCTCCTCAACTTCAAGAGTCATATAGGCTATAACACAATAATTACGGGTGACTTCAGCACACAACTCTCGCCATTGGACAGATCCTCTAAAGAAAATCTGAATTAAGAAACTATAGAACTTAATAGCACAATCAATAACCTAGACTTAACCAACATATATAGAATATATCAAACATCATAAAGTGGATTCATGTTCTTCTCAGCAGCACATTGGTCCTACTCAAATATAGACCATATATTATGCTATATGGAAACTCTTAGTAAATATAAAAGTATGGAGATAATACCATGCACCATATCTGATCATAATGGAATGAAACTTGAAATTAATGATTGAAGAAGGAAGGAAAAATTCTACATCACATGGAAAATGAACAATATGTTACTGAATGATCAGTGGGTTACAGAAGACATAAAGGAGGAGATAAAAAATTTCTTAGAGACAAATGACAATACAGACAAAACATACCGGATTCTATGGAAAACAATGAAAGCAGTTTTAAGAGGGAAATTCATTTCTTGGAATTCTTTCCTCAAAAAAAAAAAAGAAAAAAACAACAAATAAATGATCTCACACTACATCTCAAAAACCTAGAAAAAAAAAGCAAAACAGCAAATGTAGTAGAAGACAAGAAATAATTAAAATTAGAGGAGAAATCAACAAAATTGAAACAAAAAAATTGAAAAAATAAAAGTTGGTTCTTTGAAAATAAATTAAATCGACAGGGCCTTAGCCATGCTAATGAAGAGAAGTAGAGAGAGAACTCAAATTACTAACATATGGGATAAAAAAGGCAACATCACAACAGACACTACAGAAATTCAGATGATAATTAGAAAGTATTTTGAAACCCCATATTCCAATAAAACAGAAGATAATGAAGATATTGATAAATTTCTTATGTCATATGATCTGCCAAGTTTGAGTCCGGAAGACTCACACAATTTAAATAGACCAATAACAAAGGAAGAAATAGAAGAAACCTTCAAAAGACTACCAACCAAAAAAAGCCCTGGACCAGATGGTTATACAGCAGAGTTCTACAAAACGTTCAAAGATGAATTAATACCAATACTTTTCAAGCTATTTCAAAAAATAGAAAAAGAAGGAGTTCTTCCAAATTCATTCTATGAGGCCAACATCACCCTGATCCCAAAACCAGACAAAGACACTTCAAAGAAAGAAAACTACAGACCAATATCTCTAATAAACTTGGATGCAAAAATTCTAAATAAAATCCTGGCAAATAAAAAACAAAAGCATTTAAAAAAATTGTGCTTCATGATCAAGAGGGATTCATCCCAGGGATGCAAGGCTGGTTCAATATACGGAAATCAATAAATGTAATCCATCACATCAATAGACTTAAAGAGAAGAACCATATGATCATCTCGATAGATGCAAAAAAAGCATTCTACAAAGCACAGCATCCCTTTTTGTTTAAAACTCTATAAAAACTAGGAATAACAGGAACTTACCTCAACATGGTAATAGCTATATATGCTACACCTCAGGCTAGCATCATCCTAAATGGAGAAAAACTGAAGGCATTCCCTCTAAAATTTGCAACAAGACATGGATGCCCTCTATCACCACTTCTATTTAATTTAGTTCTTGAAATACTATCCAGAGCAATGATACAGACAAAGGAAATTAAAGGCATAAAAATAGGAAAAGAAGAACTTAAATTATCGCTATTTGTGGATGACATGATAATATATTTAACAGACCCAAAAGGGTCTACAAAAAAACTGCTAGAGTTAATAAATGAATTCAGCAAATTGGCAGGATATAAAATCAACACGCATAAATCAAAGGCATTCCTGTATATCAGCAACAAAACTTCTGAAATGGAAATGAGGAAAACCACTCCATTTACAGTATACTCAAAGAAAATAAAAAACTTGGGAATCAACCTAACCAAAGAGGTGAAAGATTTATACAATGAAAACTACAGAACCCTAAAGAGAGAGATAGAAGAAGATGTTAGAGGATGGAAAAATATGCCCTGTACATGGATAGGCAGAAATAACATCATCAAAATGGCGATATTACCCAAAGTTCTCTACAGGTTTAATGCAATGCCAATCAAAAACCCAATGGCATTTCTTGTAGAAATAGATAAAGTAATCATGAATTTCATATGGAACAACAAAAGACCCAGAATAGCGAAAGCAATTCTAAGCAGGAAGTGTGAATCCAGAGTTCAAACTGTACTACAAAGCAATAGTAACAAAAACAGTGTGGTACTGGTATCAAAACAGGCAGATGGACCAATGGTACAGAATAGAGGACACAGAGACATATCCACAAAATTACAACTTTCTTATATTTGAAAAGGGGCCTAAAAGCATGCAATGTAAGAAGGATAGCATCTTCAACAAATGGTGCAGGGACAATTGGAAATTCATATGCAACAAAATGAAACGGAATCCCTTTCTCTCACAATGCATAAAAGTTAACTCAAAATGGATCAAGGAGCCAGATATAAAATCAGAGACACTGCCTCTGATAGAAGAAAAAGTTGGCTACGATGTACATACTGTGGGGTTGGGCTCCAAATTCCTTAATAGGACACCCATAGCCCAAGAGTTCATAAAAAGAATAAACAAATGGGACTTACTTAATCTAAAAAAGTTTTTTCTCAGCAAGAGAAACAATAAGAGAGTTAAATAGAGAGCCTACATCCTGGGAACAAATTTTTACCCCTTAGACTTCAGATAGAGCCCTAATATCTAGAATATACAAAGAACTCAAAACAATTAAACAATGAGATAACAAATAACCCAATCAACAATGGGCCAAGGATCTTAACAGACACTTCACAGAGGAGGACATACAATCAATCAACAAGTACATGAAAAAATGCTCACCATCTGTAGCAGAGAAATGCAATCAAAACCACCCTAAGATACCATCTCACTCCAGTAAGATTGGCAGCCATTATGAAGTCGAACAACAATAAGTGTTGGTGAGGATGTGGGGTAAAGGGTACACTTGTACACTGCTTGTGGGCTTGCAAATTGGAGAGTCCAATATGGAAAGCAGTATGGAGATTCCTGGGAAAGCTGGGAATGGAACCACCATTTGACCGAGATATCGCCCTTCTCAGACTCTTCCCTGAGGATCTTAATAGAGAGCAGTATAAGGATACTGCCACATCGATGATCATAGCGGCACAATTCACAATAACTAGACTGTGGAACCAAACTAGATGCCCTTCAATAGACGAATGGATAATAAAAATGTGGCATCTATACACAATGGAGTATTACACAGCACTGAAAATGACAAAATCATAGAATTTGCAGGGAAATTAATGGCATTAGAATAGATTATGCTAAGCGAAGCTATCCAATCCTTAAAAAACAAATGCCAAATGTTTCCTTTTATATAGAGAGAGCAAATAAGAACAGAACAGGGAGGAAGAACATGAGAAAAATATTAAAACTAAACAGAGATGAGTGGGGGGAGAGAAAGGGAGAGAGAAGGAAAATTATATGGAAATGGTAGGAGACTACTCAATGTTACACAAAATTACATATAAGAGGTTGTGAGGCTAAAGAGGGGAAAACAAGGGAGAGAATTAAACAACAGCAGATGAGGTAGAGAGGGAAGATGGGAGGGGAGGGGGAATAGTAGGGGATAGGAAAGGTAGCAGAATTCAACAATAACTAGTATGCTATTATGTAAAAACGTGAGTGTGTAACTGATGTGATTCTGCGATTTGTATTTGGGGTAAAAATGGGAGTTCATAACCCAATTAAGTCAAATGTATGAAAGATGATATATCATGAGCTTTATAATGTTTTGAACAACCAAAAAAAAAGAATTGAATTTCCAATATTTGAGTCATATAACAACTTTATTTTTTAATAAAATTGTCTTTTATTTGTTATCTTACTTGCTGGTATCTGCCTTTCAGTTTTAAAAAACTATGTGCTTTAGCCATTCATCCATGTAGTATGTAACAGAAAATTTTGAGTGTCTCCATATAACCAGATTAGCAAGGCATCAAGGTTTCCTTCACAAACAAGGTGAAGGCTTTGCCATTAGAAATTTAATATTCTGCAAAACAATTTTTTTTAACTTTCCAATTAAATTTCCAAAAAAAATTTAGAAAAAAAAGAATCTAAACCCCACAGTAAGAAGGCCTCAAAGTGGAGAAGTGGAGCATTTACGGCAGGCCTATTTGATCACTGCTGGTTCACAGGAAGCGTGTCCAATCAACCCTGATGTTAGGCAAATGAGGGGCAAGGGAGCTTATTTTGGGCACTGGTTTGGATGTGCCCCTCATGGAAAACTCCATCCAGAGGTTATGATGTGTGTTTATATGGAAGAAGATGAGGGCCATGTGGGAGTGTTTTGGTTTTAATTGTGGTCATTTGTGTGGTAGTTGGAAGAGATGACTGGTCCACCTGGGCTTGAACTCTGGTGTGATTCCCCTTAGAGAATGAGATTTGGAACTGACTTCAGAGAAGTATTGCCATGAATGTTGTTGGGATTTCAGGAGGCCACACATGAGAGTCGCCCTTGGAAACTGAGATCTTGGCCCAGAGAGGCTTTCCAGAGAGCACTGGGAATCTCAGCTAGGATATCACAGGTTTTATTCTGAAAGACCTGGCAGCCATCGTTGAGAGTCAAAACACACATGGACCTCACATTGGAGACCTCAATGGGCCTGGCTTCATGTGACAATTTGGCCACTCTTTGGGAAGCCTTGCCTGTGAGAGATCTCCAGATCCTTCATTAAAATGAGCTTCCTCAACATTTAATGGATCCTGAATGAATTGAAACCCACAGTACCAACAACTTCATCTGTGAAAAATAGTTAGATAAATACCATGAATTTTTAGAAATTCTCATGACCAGGTGGCACTGGAGAACCTTTGGATGTCCTGTTGCTGATCATGAGTATACCAGACAGTGCCTTGATTGACTAGGTATCATGAAAATGGTGTAGAACAGAGATGCCAGTAAGTTGGAGCCTGATGTGTAGTGGGCCTAGAGCAGTGGTGTGCAGGTGTGTGATAAAACATCTGTGGTGGGGCCTGTGGATCTGCCATTGACTTTCAAATGCCTTGAGACAGACATGGTGCAGCCAGCAGACCCTTCTATATAAAGGCATCTTGTTATATGGAGATTTTTCACGGCAATGTTTAGAATCAGGTTGCTATGGTCAAGGGGCAAGCTATGTGGGATAGAAGCCTAGTTGGTGCATTCTCATGCAGACACTGACCCACCACACGTGACAGAACTCCCTCCAGCACTGTGTCCCACTTGAACTCCTTGTATTTCGTGAAGCAAATACCAAACTCCCAGTGCAGCAGCAAGAAACACAATGAAAAGTCGAGGATGACCAAATGGCTTCACAGTCCACATGGGGTGACACTTAGCCCCCATGGCCACAATTTAGCTACAAAGAGAGAATTTAGCACTGCTGCCTCATGTTCATTGGAAAATAAGAAACCATGTCCTCCTGGTCACAGAGATGCAGACCTAGCTTTGATGGTCTCACTACATCGGAAGTTAAAGCTCCTGAAAACAACATATATTTCAAGTGCCCAAGCTCAGAGGCAATTTCTCAAGAAGTGTTTAGGCCAGCAGATCTCCATGTTTGTGGAGTGTTTACCATGTCACTTACTTTTGGAAACTGCTCTATCAACTCCAAGGTTGTGAACTCCTGAGCATTTTCCATTCTAAATATATATTCACAGATTTTCTAACTCTTCTCCTCTAATTCTGACTTACTTGGGGCAAAAGGAATGTCAAGTCATTGTTCTGGATGAGAGAGGGAAGATTGTTTTGTAGCACATATTTGCATACACATTGGATTCATTTTCCAATTTTCTGTTTGAAATACTGAATCCCTGACACTAACCCATACCCTACTAAACTCTGACTACTAATCCTAATATAATGGAGAAAAATAACCCAAACAGAAGAGAAATACAAGCATTTCAGAAGAAGCATGGTGTATAGTTGGAATTACCTTTTGCATGATATAAGGTAGGAGTTATAAATCTAGTCAATTATTTGTTGAAATAATTTTCCATGTGTTTTTAAAGTTAAGAAAAATGTGAATTCCTGTCTCCCTTTCTCTGTAGCCTATTAAGCAAATGTATTTTTATATGCACAAATAGAATCCTACCTGGTTTCACATATACATTCTTGTGAGGTGGCTGACTTGGCAGATACAAATTGTGAGAAGAGATCACTCCTCCTAAACGCTGTTTTAACTGAAAATTCAACCCATGGGTGAGCTTCCTAGATGAACAACACTATACACATATTCATGTTCAGTAAAATCAATATTTTGGGATATGCGGATGAGTTATTTTTCATGATGAATTTCAATTGGCATATATATTGCTACATTATAATGTGTGTGTTTGTGTGTCTATATATACATTATATATATATATATATATATATATATATATATATTCTCCAGATTTACCAAAATATGAAATATATGTGTCGTCTTATACACCGCCTGAATTCATTCATATTCATATATGTGGATTTATAATCAACTTTTAAAAAGTTTATTCTCAGAAATATACATCCACTGAAATAAATATTTGTTTCCTAGTACTGAAAACTAACTTCAGGGAAGGGTGCTTACAAATCCTAATATTTCTACAGTAACTGACCAAGTTTAACATCAATGCAAGTAGATTCCTATTGGATATGATGTGTTTATTAAAGTTTATTTTAATCAAACCTGGTACGTTATTATTTCTTCAGTTTATAGACATCATAAATTATCCTTTCATTCACAAGTTCACAAATTTATAAACATTTGGTTCACTTTCAATCACTTCCTCCTTCAGAACACTTATATTTCTCCATGTTTCTTGACTGGTCTTTTCACTAGACTTCTTTCTAAAGACATTATTTTCGATTCCATAATCATTTTTGAAGCAAAACTCACACACTATTTATGATAAACGGTAACCCTAATATAACCATTAGATATATAAGTGGTTGGAATGAATGTATGTATATCAATAAATGATTTCCTCTATTTTTTCAGATATCAATACAATCCATTATTTAAATTTGGAACCAGTCATATAATTTATTCACAGTATGGTCTATTAATGCATCATCTCTATATTCATCAACACAGGGTAAGCCGATTAGTATCCCCAGTACTAATTTATATCTTTTCAAAATATTTCCCCCAGAAATGGTGGAAGAAATACTCATGTCACCTGATCTTCATATACATATTATCACAGTAATATTCTGGACACAAAATGCGAAGGTCACCCTTATGATTGTACCAAAGCCTCAATGGAATGTGAACATGGATTACTAAATATATCCATGTCCAGGTTGCCTAATGCTCTCAAATGTCAATCTTATTGGTGACTACAAATTGGTTTCTTCTTAAGATTATGTATTCAACCTCAACCCTGTTGAAAATGTCTAATCCTATCACGTTATACTTTGCCTGATTTCCTAATGTCTCTATTGATGTCTGCTTTCCTACATATTTTCCCCAGTTCATCATTGTGCCTGACTCTTCACATATGGTGTCATTTATATTCACTCTCTAACCAAAACCCTATTGCTAAAGAACATTTGGTCCAAATCCTAGACTCACTCTTCCTTCTAAACCTACTGACTATCTTCCTAATCCTACACACAATCCCTTTTTGACTGGATGATCTCTTCTACATTTAATCATCTGAGGTACAGGGTCTTATGCCATTGTATATCAATTTAACTGAGACCTCGGTGCAAAACATAACTCAAGCTAAGGATCCCAATCAAGGGTCCAAATCCTTCTGGGCTTCAAATATTACCTAGATTTCTGTTTTCATACTTATGTTCTACCTCTATATTCTTATAAATATCGCTAGTTCCCAATACCATTATTCATCCAGCAGAATGATTTCCAACCCAAATTGAACATGCTATTAATCCTAACCATACAATGTTCTGTCAATCTCACTTTACAGAAGAGCAGGGACAAAGTTGGTATTACAATACAGGAAGTTAGGAGATCTTCCAACTCCTGAGTACCTCAAAATCCATGCAGAAATGATCCCTGGAGAAGATGCAGGCAGCTATGAAGGACCTGAGAGAACAAAAGTCATATTCCATGGCAAAAAACATGGTCAGGATGAAAAGATGTGTCTGAGTCAGCCTCTCTATTCTTAATGTAGGGAAGATGGACCAAACCAGGCCTGTGTGGAGAGCTGTTCCCAGGTGACTATGGTTTCTATACCATTCTAACATGAGAAAGTATCACAGGAAGTAGGGCAGCCTCCATGTCAGGAGACAATAGGAAGAAACTGTTAGGACAAAGTGGTGGCCAAGACAGTGACCTCATTCATTTTCTGAAGGTAGTGACCTCACCTCACTTCCTTGGTGATGGAGCTCTCTGAATTTTGTGATCCAGGAAGCAAGGCACCCTGAGCCAGTCCCAGTCCCAGTTGCAGTGGGCTCATTTCTTTGGATTTTCCAGGAACAGAGTCAGTCTTTCTTGGTACCTACTGATGTAAGGGTTGCCAAATACCAAGAAAGCTCTGAAGAGGGGTCTTTCCTGAGAGGATAGGAATTGGCTCACCACTGCGTCCTTACAACTTCACAGATTTGACCAAGGAGACCAGATCTGAGACAGAAAGGCCATTTCTGGGGAACATTGTATGTCCTACCAGTCAGAGGACATTCCAGATAGTCACAGACCTACTTGGAAGAAGGAGGTGCATTAGTGGGTGTTGGTTTGTGTTTGTGGTTTTTTCACATGATCTGAGAATAGGTAAAAAAGGAAGTTTGTTTGGTTTGGAGTGGACTGTTTCTAGTAAGTCATTTGACAAGGAGACTGTTTCTGTGTCTGTGTATCCCATTGTGTTTTTCTTTGTAGATATTAGATAAGAAAATAGCTCATTGGGTGTGTCCTGTCTAGTAGAAAACTTCCCAGTATGCATCCTTCCCAATTAATGAATGGACTGAGGCTTGCCTTATCCATGGGCAACACCTGCTATCTACCTAAGTTCTCATTTTTTTCCTGAATTCTGGCCACTCTCAAGATTAGTATCATGTATTTTTGTACAAGATACGTACCACCTCCAAGCTCTGTGACATGGCCATGTACTGGATAGCTGAAGAGAATGGCGAGCATCTCAGAAAACTCACATATCAGAGTAACCAGGAAAGTCTCCTAGGAGAAACCCTGCTTGGGGGCTTTTGATTATCTATTGTTCTGTTGCTCTGAATGTCAGATAGGTCTTTGCCTCAGGCCAAACCTTAGTGAAGCCTGAAGAAAAGAGTTTTCAAATGGAAATGAATGGGAATCACCTGTGGCTTTTTACTTTATTGCTTTGGAAAAAGATTTGTCTGAATCAGCCTCTTGGCCCTGTGTGAGCCTGTGGTTTAGATTTTCAGCACCTGATGGGTCTAGAGAAAGATCCCATGTGGGCATTCAAAACCAAAATGGAAAAAAGATCAGTCATTTTGGATGAAGCCTCTCGCCTTCCTATGTAATATTTCTGACCTCCATCAAGTGAGAATAGGGATCATTTGTGTCAAATGAGTTCTTCAAAGCCCTGCAGAGGTTGGACAATAGGTGCTTGCGTTTTCTCATGACTCCAATTCACACAAAGAATCTATACCCCACAGTCAGTAGGCCTCAAATTTGAGAAGTGGAGCAGTATTAACAGCAGTCCTATATGATCACTTCTGTTTCACAGGAATGTTGTCCAGGCCACCCTGACTTTAGGCAAATGAGGGGCAAGTGAGATTATTTTTGACACTGTCTTGGGCTGTGCCCCTCATGGAAACCTCCAGCTAGAGTTTATGATTAGTGTCTATATAAAAGAAGAAGAGGGCCCTGTGGGAGTGTTTTGGTTTTAATTGTCATCATTTGTGTGGCAATTGGAAGAGATGCCTGGGTCCACCTGGGCTTGAACTCTGTTGTGATTCCCCTTAGAGACTGAGTTGTGGAACTGAACTCAGAGATGTATTGCCATGAATTGTGTTGGGATTTTTGGAGGCCACGCATGAGATTCGCCATTGGAAACTGAGATCTAGGCCCAGGGTGACTTTCCAAAGAGCACTGGGAATCTCAGCCAGGATATCACAAGATTTTATTTTGAAAGATGGTCAGCCATAGTTGAGAGTCAAAACACACATGGAATTCACATTGTAGACCTCAATGGGCCTGGCTTCATGTGACATTTTTCCCACTCTTTGGGAAACCTTGCCTGTGAAAGTTCTCCAGAGCTTTCATTAAAATGAGATTCCTCACCTTTTAATGGTTCCTGTATAAATTAAATCCCACAGTGCCTCCAACTTCATTATTGAAAAATATCTAGATAAATACCATGAATTTTTTGAAATTACTATGACCAGGTTGCACTGGAGAACCTCTGAATGTCCTGTTCCTGATCATGATTGTACCAGACAGTGCCTTGATTGACTGGGTTTCATGAAAAAAGTGTAGAACATAGATGCCAGAAAGTTGGAGCCTGCAGACTAGTGGGCCTAGAGCAGAGGAGTGTAGGTGTGTGAAAAAAACATTTGTGGTGGGGCCACGTGGATCTGCCATTGGCTTAGAAAGACTTGTGACTGACATGGTAAAGCCAGTAGACACTTCTATGTAAGGGCATCTTGTTATATGGAGAGGATTCCTGCCAAAGGTCAGAATCAGGCTGCTATTGTCAAGTTGAAAAGCTATGTGGGATTGAAGCCTCACTGGTGCATTTTACTAACCCACCACACGTGAGAGTACATCCTCCAGCACTGTGTCCCAGTAGAACTCCTTGTATTTCGTGAAGCCAATACCAAACTCACAGTGCAGCAGTAAAAAACACCACAAAAGTGGATAATGACCAAATGGTTCTACAGACAACACAGTTAGATACTTAGACCCCAGTGGCCAAAGTTTACCTACAAAGAGAGAATTCAGCACTGCTGCCTCATGTTCACTAGAAAACAAAAAACCATGTCATCCAGGTCACATAGATGGAGACCCAGAATTGATGGTCTCACTACAAAGGAAGCTAAAACTCCTGACAACAATATATATTTTAACTGCCCGACCTCAGAGGCAGTTTCTCAAAAAGTCATTAGGCCAGCAGAGCTCCCTGTTTGTGGAGTGTTTACCCTCTCCCTTTTTGTAACCCGTTCTACCTCCTACAAGTTTGTGAACTCCTGAGCATTTTTCTTTCCACATATGTATTCACAGATTTTCTAACTTTTCTCCACTAATTGTGTCTTATTTGGGGCGAAGGTAATGTCAAAGCATTGTTCTGGATGAGAGTGGGAAGATTTTTGTGTAGCACATATTTGCATACACATTAGATTCATTTTCATATTTTCCATTTGAAATACTGAATCCCTGACACTAACCCATACCCTACTAGACTCTGACTACTAATCCAAATATGATGGAGAAAAAGAAACTTAACAGAATAGAAATACAGGCCTTTCATAGGAGGCATGGTGTATACTTGGACTTGCCTTCGGCTTTATCAACGGTATGTGTTATAAATATAGTCAACTTTTCATTGTAATACTTCTCCATGAGTTTTTAAAATTAACACATATGTAAATTTCTGTCTCCCTTTCTCTGTAGCCTATTCATCACATGTATTTTTTAATGCATCTTTAGAATTCTACCTGGTATCACATGTACATTCTTGTGAGCTCGCTTATTTTGGAAGATACAAATTGTGAGAAGAGATCACTCCCTCTAAATAATGATGGAACTGGAAATTCAACATATGGGTGAATTTCCTAGATGAACAATATTATGCATAAATAAATGTTCAGTAAAATGAATATTTTTGGATACGTGGATGATATCTATTTTATTATGATTTTCGAATGGCATATATATTGCTACATTTTAATGTCTGTGTATGTGAGTATCTATCTATCTATCTATCTATCTATCTATCTATCTATCTATCTATATAGATATAGATATCTACTCTCTTTAGATTTTCCAAAATATGAAATATATGTGTCTTATTATACACTTTCTAAATTTACTCATGTGTGTGTATGTGGATTTATAATCAAATTTTCACAAAATAATTCTTAGAAATATTCATCCACCTTAAATACATATTTATCTCCTAGTACTGAAAACTAAATTCAGTGAATGGTGCATACAGATCGTAATATTTCCACAGTGACTGACCCAGTTTCACATCAATGCAAGTAGACACCTATGGGACCATGATGTGTATTTTGAAGTTCATTTTTATTCAACACTGATACATTACTATTTCTGCAGTTTATGGACATAATAGGATATATTCTTTCATCCACAATTTCACAAATTTATAGGCATTTAGTTCACTTTCAATCACTTCCTACTTCAGAACACATGTATTCCTCCATGTTTCTTGACTGTTCTTTTCATGAGATTCTTTCCAAACACATTATTTTTGATTTCCATAATCATTTTTGAAGCAAAACTCAGACACTCTTCATGATAAACCATAATGCTAATATTACCATTAGATGTATAACTGGTTAGAATGAATTTATGTATATCAATATAAGATTTCCTATATATTTTCAGATATCAATTCAATCCATTATTTAAAGTTTGAACCAGTTATATTATTTATTCACAGTATGGTCTATTAAGGCATCATCTCTATATTCATAGACCGATGGTATACCTATTTGTATCCCAAATACTAATTTATAAGTCTTTAAAATATTGCTTTAAGAATATTGGAAGAAATACTCTAGTCACCTGATATACATATACATTTCATCACAGTAATATTCCTGACACAAAATGCAACGGACACACTTATGATTGTACCAAAGCCTATATTGAAAGTGAGCATGTATTACTAACAACATCCATGTCCTGATTAACTAATGATCTCAAATATCATTCCTATTGGTGAGTACATATTTGTTTCTTCCTAAGATTAAATATTGAAACTGAACCCTGTTAAAAATGTCTCATCCTATCACTCACTTTGTACTTTGCCTGATTTCCTAATGTCTCTATTGATATCTGATTTCCTACACATTTTCCCCAGTTCATCACTGTGACTGACTCTTGAAATATGCTGACATTTACATTCACTCTCTAACGAAACCCCTATATCTAAAGAACTTTTGGTCCAACTCCTAGACTCACTGAAATGGGTTCTTCAAAGCCCTGCAGAGGGTAGCCCATAGGTGCTTGGGTTTTCTCATGACCCCAATTCACATAAAGAATCTATGCCCCACAGAGAGTAGGCCTCAAATTGGAGAAGTAGAGCAGTATTAATGGCAGGCCTATTTGATCACACCTGATTCACAGGAAGGGTTTCCAGGCCACCCTGAATTTAGGCAAATAAGGGGCAAATGAGCTTATTTTGGACACTGTCTTAGGCTGCGCCCCTCATGGAAACCTCCAGCAAGAGGTTATGATGAGAGTTTATATTGAAGAAGATGAGGGCCATGTGGGAGTGTTTTGATTTAATTGTGGTCATTTGTGTGGTAGTTGGAAGAGATGACTGGGTCCACATGGGCTTGAACTCTGGAGTGATTCCCCTTAGAGACTGAGTTCTGGAAATGAACTCAGAGAAGTATCGACATGAATTGTGTTGGGATCTTAGGAGGCCACACATGAGAGTTGCCCTTGGAGACTGAGATCTAGGCCCAGGATAGCTTTCCAAAGAGCACTGGGAATCTCAGCCAGGATATCACATGACTTTATTCAGAAAGACGTGGCAGCCATTGTTGAGAGTCAAAACACACATGGACCTCAATTGTAGACCTCAATGGGCCTGGCTTAATGTGACCTTTTGGCCACTCTTTGGGAAGCCTTGCCTCTGAGAGTTCTCCTGAGCTTTAATTGAAATAATCTTCCTCACCATTTCATGGTTCCTGAATAAATTGAAAGCCACAGTGCCTCCAACTTCATCCTTGAAAATTGGCTATATAAATACCATGAATTTTTTAAATTCCCATGAACAGGTGGCACTGGAGAACCTTTGGATATCTGTTGCTGATCACGAGTGTACCAGACATTGCATTGATTGACTGGGTTTCATGAAAATGGTGAGAACAGAGATGCCAGAAAGTTGGAGCCTGCTGACTAGTGGGCCCAGAGCAGTGGTGGGCAGGTGTATGATAAAACATCTGTCGTGGGGACACGTGGTTCTGCCATTGGTTTCCAAATGACCCCTGACTGACATGGTGCAGCCAGCAGAACCTTACAAGTAAAGGGACCTTGTTATATGGAGAGGTTTCAGGGCAATGTTCAGAATCAGGTTGCTATCGACATGGGTGCAAGCTTTTTGGGATAGAAGCCTGGTTGGTGCATTCTCCTGCAGACCCTCAACCACTACACGTGAGAGCACTCCCTCTAGCACTGTGTCCCAGTTTTTCTCCTTGTATTACGTGAAGCCAATACCAAACTCCCAGTGCAGCAGTAAGAAACACCACGAAAAGTGGAGTATGACCAAATGGCTTCACAGATCACATGGTTAGACACTTAGACCCCAGTGTCCTCAGTTTACTAACAAAGGGAAAATTCAGAACTTCTGCCTCATGTTCAATAGCATATAAGGAACCATGTCATCCAGGTCACATAGATGCCGACCCAGGTTTGATGGTCTCAATACAAAGGAAGCTAAAGCTCCTGACAACAACAAATTTTTCAAGGGCCCAAACTCAGAGGCAGTTTCTCAAAAACTCATTAGGCCACCAGAGTTCCATGTTTGTAGAGTGTTTACCCTGTACCTTACTTTTGGAAATTCCACTACCACCTCCAAGGTTGTGAACTCCTGAGCATTTTCTTTTCCAGATATATATTCACAGACTTTCAAACTCTTCTCCACTAATTGTGTATTACTTGTGGCGAAGGAAATATCAAGGCATTGTTTTGGAGGACAGTGGGAAGATTTTTGTCTAGCAAATATTTGCATACACATTAGATTCATTTTCCTATTTTCCATTAGAAATACTGAATCCCTGTCACTAACCCATACCCTACTAGACTCTGACTACTAATCTCAATATGATGTAGAAAAAGAAACCTAACAGAATAGAAATACAAGCCGTTCATAGGAGGCATGGTGTATACTAGGACTTGCCTTCTGCTTTATCAAGTGAATGTGTTATAAATCTAGTCAACTTTTCATTGTAATACTTCTCCATGAGTTTTTAAAGTTAACACATATGTACATTTCTGTCTCCCTTTCTCTGTACCCTATTCATCTCATGAAATTTATTATGCATATTTAGTATCCTACCTGGTATCACACGTACATTCTTGTGAGCTTGCTGTTTTAGGAAGATACAAATTGTGAGAAGAGATCACTCCCCCTAAATACTGATGGAACTGAAAATTCAACATATTGGTGAATTTCCTAGATGAACAGCATTATACATAAATCCATGCTCAGTAAAAAGAATAGTTTTGGATATGAGGATGATATATATTTCATGATGAATTTTGATTGGCATACATATTACTACATTTTAATGTCTGTGTTTGTATCTTTATATATATATATATATATTTTTTTTCTCCAGATTATTCAAAATATGAAATATATGTGTCTTATTTTAAACTCACTAATTTAACTCATGTTCCTATATGTGGATTTATAATCAAATTTTCACAAAATTATTCTCAGAAATATTCATCCACATGAAATACATATTTATTTCCCAGTACTGAAAACTAACTTCGGTGAAAGGTGCTTACAAATCCTAATATTTGTACAGTAACAGACCCAGTTTAACATCAATGCAAGTAAAATCCTATGGGACATGATGTGTATTTTGAAGTTCATTTTTATTCAACACTGGTACATTACTATTTCTTCAGTTTATGGACATTATAAGATAAAACTTTTCATCCACAAGTTAACAAATCTGTACGCATTTGGTTCACTTGCAATTACTTCCTGCTTCAGAATATATGTATTCCTCCATGTTTCTTGACTGTACTTTTCATGAGATTATTTCCAAACACATTATTTTCGATTTCCATAATCATTTTTGAAGCAAAACTCCCACACTCTTCATGATAAACCATAATGCTAAAATTACCATTAGATGTATAACTGGTTAGAATGAACTTATGTATATCAATATAAGATTTCCTATATATTTTCAGATATCGATTCAATCCATTATTTAAAGTTTGATCAAGTTATATTATTTATTTACAGTATGGTCTATTAAGGCATCATCTTTATAATCATAGGCACAGGGTACACGTACTTGTGTCCCCAATACTAATTTATAAGTCTTAAAATGTTGCTTTCAGAAATGTTTGAAGAAATACTGTAGTCACCTGATATACTTTTACATTTCATCACAGTAATATTCCTGACAAAAAATGCAACGGACACCCTTATGATTGTACCAAAGCCTAAATTTAATGTGAGCATGTATTACTAACAACATCCATGTCCTGATTAACTAATGATCTCAAATATCATTCCTATTGGTGACTACATATTTGTTTCTTCCTAAGATTATATATTCAAACTCAACCCTGTTAAAAACGTCTTATCCTATTACTCACTTTGTACTTTCCCTGATTTCCTAATGTCTCTATTGATATCTGCTTTCCTACACATTTTCCCCAGTTCATCACTGTGACTGACTCTTCACATATGCTGACATTTGCATTCACTCTCTAACCAAAACCCTATATCTAAATAACTTTTGGAACTATCCCTTTTTGTCTGGAGGATCTCTTCCTCATTCAGTCATCCAAGGTACAAGGTCCTATGCCATTGTATAACGATTTATTTGAGACAACTTTGCGGAAATAATTCAAAGCTAAGTATCCCAATCAAGGGCCCAGTGTTCATCTGGGTTTCAAATCTTTCCTAGATTTCTGTATTCATACTTATATTACACCTATATATGCTTGTAAATATCGGAGGTCCCCAATACCATTATTCATCTCGCAGAATGATTCCTAACCCAAATTGAACATGTTATTAACCCTAACCATGCACTGTTCCCTCAATTTAACTTTACAAAGACCAGGGACAGAGTTGGTGTTATAATACAGGTAGGTAGGGGATCTTCCACCTGTTGAGAACCTCAAGTTCCATGTAGAAATAAACCCTGAAGAAGATGTAGGCAGCTATGAAGGACCTGAGAGAGCAACAGTAATCTTCCTTGGTAAAATACCTGGTCAGGATGAAGCGATGTGTCTGAATAAGCCTCTCTTTTCTTAAAGTAGAGAAGATGGACCAAACCAGGTCTGTGTGGAGAGCTGTTAACATGTGCCTATGGTTGATATACCATTCTATCTTGTGAATGTGACACAGGAAGTAGGGGAAGCCTCTCTCTCGTGGGACCCTTTGAAGCAAATGTTAGGATAAAGTGGTTACCAAGGTAGTGACCTCATTCAGTTCCTGAAGGAAGTGACCTACCTCACTTCCTTGGTGATGGAACTCTCTGAACTTGGGATCCAGGAAGCCAGGCACTCAGAGCCAGTCCCAGTCCCAGTCCCAGTGGGTTCACTTGTTTGGATTTACCAAGGACAGAGTCAGTCTTTTTGGTACATACTGATGTGTGGATGGCTAAATGCCAGGAAAGCTCTGAAGAGGGGCCTTTCCTGAGAAAGCAGGTAGTGACTCACTGATTGATGCTGAAAACTTTACAGAGTTGGTAAAGGAGACCTGATCTGAGACAGGACAGTCCATTTCGAGGGAGCAGAGTAAGGCCCATCAGTCTGAGGACACTCTGGATAGTCACAGACCTACTTGGGGGAAGGAGGTGCCTTTGTGGTTGTGGATGTGAATTTGTGTTTTTTTATCATGTTCTGAGAATAGGTAGGAAAGGCAGTATGTTTGGTTTGGAGTGGACTGTTTTTAGTAAGTCATTTGACTTGGCGAGTGTTTCTATGTTTGTGTATCCCACTTTTTCCGTGGTTGTAGATATTAGAAAAGTGATTGCATCAATGGATGTGTCCTGTCTAGTAGAAAGCATCTCAGCACACATCCTTCCCAATTTATGAATGGACTGTGGCTTGCCTTATATGGACAACACCTACTTCTTTCCTTAGTTCCTGTTTTCTTCCTGAATTCTGGCCACTCTCGAGAATAGGCTCATGTTTTTTTGTCCAAGATATGGACCTCCGTCGAGTTCTGTGACATGGCCATGTACTGGATAGATGAAGGGAATTGGGAGCATCTCTGAAAACTCGGATATCAGTGTGACCAGTAAAGTCTCAGTAGAGAAACAATGCTTTGTGCCTTTTGCTTACCTACTGTTCTGTTGACCTGAATGTCAGGAAGGTCTTTTCCTCAGGCCACCAGTTTGTGAAGCCTGAAGAAAAGTGCTTTCAATTGGAAATGAATGAGCATCACCTGTGGCTCTTTGCTTAATTGCTTTGGAAAGGGATGTGTCTGAAACATCCTTTCGGCTCTGAGAGAGGCTGTGGCTTTGATTTTCAGCACCTGATGGATCTAAAGAAAGATCCCATGTGTGCATCCAAAACCAAAATGGCAAAAAGATCTGTCATTGTGGATGAAGTCTCTTGCTTCCTCTGTTAGGTTCCTGACCTCCATCAAGTAAGTATAGGGATCCTTTGAGACAAATGAGTTCTTCAAAGCCCTGCAGCAGTGCTTGGGTTCTCACATGACTCCAAATCACATAAAGAATCTGTACCTCACAGTCAGTAGGCTTCAAAATGAAGAAACAGAGCCGTATTACTTCCAGGCCTATTTGATCAATCCTGGTTTACAGGAAGGGTGTCCAGGAAACCCTGACTTTAGGAAAATGAGGGGCAAGGGAACTTATTTTGGACACTGTCTTGGGCTGCGCCCCTTATGGAAACCTCCAGCCAGAGGTTATGATGAATGTCTACATGGAAGAATATGAGGGCCATGTGGGAGTATTTTGGTTTTAATTGAACATATTATTAACCCTAACCATACACTGTTCCCTCAATCTAAGTATTCAGAAAAGCAGGGACAGATTTGGTCTTACAATACAGGAATGCAGGGGATCTTCCACCTGCTGAAAACTTCAAAGTTCCATGCAGAAATGATCCCTGGAGAAGATGTAGGCAGCTATGAAGGACCTGAGAGAGCAAAAGGCATCTTCCATGGCAAACAGCCTGGTCAGGATGAAGGGTTGTGTCTGAATCAGATTCTCTCTTCTTAATGTAGAGGAGAGGCCTGTGTGGAGAGCTGTTCCCAGGTGACTATTGTTTCTTTACCATTCTAACTTGTGAAAGTGTCACAGGAAGTAGGGACATCCTCCATGTTATGAGACCTTAGGAAGCAAATGTTAGGACAAATTGGTTGCCAAGGCAGTGACCTCATTCAGTTACTAAAGGAAGTGACCTCACCTCACATCCTTGTTGATGGAACTCTCCAAATTTGGGTTCCAGGTAGCTAGGCACCCAGGCCCAGTCGCAGCACCAGTTCCAGTGTTCTCACTTGTTTGGATTTTCCAAGGACAGAGTCAGTCTTCTGTGGTACCTACTTATGTGAGAATGGCCAAATTCCAGACAAATTCTGAAGAGGGGCCCTTCCGGAGAAAACAGGTAGAGGCTCACTGCTGGCTCCTGACAACTTCACAGAGTTGGCCAAGGAGTCCAGAACTGAGACAGGACAGACCATTTCTGGGGAACATAGTATGGCCCTCCAGTCAGAGGACACTCTGGATAGTTCCAGACCCACTTGGGGGAAGGAGGTGCCTTTGTGGTTGTGGGTGTGGGTTTGTGGTTTTTTCTTTTGTTCTGAGAATAGTTAGGAAAGGGGGTGTGTTTGGTTTGGAGTGGACTGTTTCTAGTTAGTCCTTTGACAAGGCGAGTGTTTTTAGGTCTGTGTATCCCACTGTTTTCGTGGTTGTAGACATTAGAAAAGATAATGCCTCAATGGGTGTATCCTCTCAAGGAGAAAACTTCCCAGCATTCATCCGGCACAATTTATGAATGGAGTGTGGCTTGCCTTATCAATGGGCAACACCAACTATCTTCCTACGTTCCTGTTTTCTTCCTGAATTCTGGCCACTCTCCAGAATAGGCTCATGATTTTGTGTCAAATATATGTACCACTTCCAAGCTCTGTGACATGGCCATGTACTGGTAGCTGAAGGGAATGGCAAGCATCTCAGAAAACTCAGATATCAGTGTAGCCAGTAAAGTCTCAGTGGAGAAACCCTGCTTTGGGCCTTTTGATTACCTATTGTTATGTTGCCCTGAATATCAGGAAAGACTTTGTCTCAGGCCACCCCTTTGTGAAGCCTGAAGAAAACAGTTTTCACATGGAAATGAATGGGCATTACCTTTGAGTTTACAATAAAACCTTCACAGATTTGGCTCTCATTAAGTTAAAAATACTTTTAGATTGTATCGCAGTGTAAAAAGTAACATGGAACTGTACATATCTTATTGATAACAAGTCCAATTGTAGAACACAAATGATATACATAAATCTCCAACATGTTTTTCTTTTAAGCCTAGAATTACCATACAACCTTAGAACACCAGCTTGATACAATGGTCTTTGCAAGCTTCTACCTTACAGACTTGTATACCTGGAAGATATGAACACATTAACACCACAATTACATTGATGTTTTTGTATTAAACAAGTTTAGATTTTAAAGAAATAACATGGCACAATTTTATAAAAACAGTACTTGTTTTACCAGCTGTTTAATTTTTTAAGATTACTTGCTCAAAACTTACACATATAACCAAGTTACACACACCTTTTTTTATTATTTACTTAAACCCTTTTAATTACTTAATCATATAGACTCTCTTATCCAGAAACACGTTTTTTCTCTATTATATCTATATCTAGAACCTTTTAGTTTCTCTTTTCCATCTACTAACCTCTTTCTGTTCACATTTCAATACAATGCTTTTAAATTTCTGAATTTAAGCAGATTATTTTATAGACATCTACATTTTATTAGGGCCTTTTTGAAAACCTAGAAAACTTATAGGCCTAATTTTAAAGACATCTTTATTTTTATCTGTTTACCCAATTTGAATTAAAACATATGAATCACGTGAATCAAAGACATTTGGATACATTTTTAAATTTTTCATGAGCGCTCCTCATCTGTCAATTGTCATATCCCTGCATGATATATGGACATACACACATACAGACATACCAACATACAACACGTAACACAAATGTAACACATAACACAATAGTAAAGGCCTTGTAGCTTTTTTCAGGTGAAATCTCCATTGCAATGCTGAAAACTCCAGAGTCGATCAAAAATAGAACTGATCAGAAAACATTAACCCATCAGCAGAATCAAGATCATGAGCTCAAAAAAAAAAAAAATTACAGAATCTAAGAAAAGCAAGAGTCCTAAAAATGATGACTGGCCAGTAATTAGTAAATACCATATTATATACTTTTTTGGTTAGGTCTAGTTTGAGCTCAGGTAAAAAGACACATTTACTCTTTTTATCTGTCTCCTGCTGAGTGCTGCAGGCTTCTTTTATTTGCATATCAAAGTAAGTCCTGGCTGAGGTCTGGAAAACTGGAAAGACTGGAATTCTGAGAAGAAACCTCACGCCTAAGGCATTTATCTATAAGTCATAATTTCCAGGTTTGGATGTTGAAAATTTTGATGCAAGTTTAAGATGTAATTCTCAAAATTTTATTTCTTTAGATTTTTCTACACTAGAAAAACTTGCTCACACAAAACTGAAAATAGGATCATTTTTTGATAATATTAATGCGACCATCAGAAGAAGTTTCTATAGGATCATTAAGCCCCTTTCTTTCTTATGAAGTTTCTAATAGTATTAAGTTAAATTAAATTGGCTGAAAAATTTTTAAAAAGAACCACATGCTACCATGTGTATCCAAAATTAAGCTTTAAAAATTTCCAAGACTGTTGCTAATTAATGTCATTTCAATAAGCCAGACCAACGTTTTAATTTAGTACAATTTTTTAAAATCTTACACACTGATGGGAATAGATACCATATCATAATTTATTATCTCTTCCCAAGTTAATGCACTGATATATCTAGTGAAATTTTTTCAGGCTGTCTAGTTCAAAATTAAAACTCTTTATTTTTTTTTTACCCTAAGTATTTAAGTTTCCTAGCATGAACTACCTGAAATCAAACTAAACAATTGTTTAAACCCAACTTTTAACTGTAAGATAGTGCAATGCTTTAGAAACCCATTTAGATACCAGATGGTTAAAATAAAACAATCATTTCTAGATACACATTCACCCTAGATCATCCCCAAGAAACAATCTATAATATCAACATATTAATGCATTCATTGTCCCTTTTGTTAAGTAAACACAGGTGGAGAAATCCTTAAAGTGCACGTAAGGAATAAGGGAGTTCCCCACAGCAAAATGGATCTGGCAGCTGCTGGGAGTCCCTTAGCCTCACCATTTACTTACAGGATTAGTTCCTCTGGTTTGCTTTGACCCCAGGCACCAGGCATATTCTATGTCTCCCAACTTTGCAGTAGTCAGCTCCCAAAAATTTCATTCTCTGCTTCAGTTGTTTTGAGTGCTAGGCTTCCCCAAGAGGGCAGAGTGGGGTTTATTTAAAGTCCCCTCTGGGGTGTCAAAATTTATGACTGAAGGCTTGGTTCCCATCCCAAAGCCAATTAATGCCAATTTAATAATGAGGACAGGGTTTTGAGAAAACTTTAAGCGAGATATCAAAGTTCTTAGACCCCAGACATTTCCCTCTGCAGTGGGCATGCTCAATCCAACTACGGGAAGAAAAGAAATCACTGCTTCCGTAATCTTGCTTAACAAAGGGGAGTAAAGTTTATCAAAGTTCTTTAAAGCACAGCTAAGAGAGGTGAAAAGGTGAGAACAGAAAAACTGGCGGTTCTATTGACTTTTGGTCCCTCACAGGAGAAGCATTAGTTTAAAATTTAGCTAAAGTAACTTCCACATATGTAATGCAGGTTGGAACTCGGGACTCTGCATCGGACCAAACAATGCCATCACATTTAACAGAAACACAGATAAAATGACACACAAAGACCATCATGCAGCTCCCGTTTGTTCACAACCCCAAGATCTACAATCTTGTGACTCAGGGAGAATGGAGGGAAGAGGGGGAGGAGTAGAAGGTTTGAGTGATAGGATCCTGGGTGAAGGGGTCGGATTGGAGGCAGGGACCAGGAATGGCTTCAAGGACAGAGGCATGGAATGGCTTTGTCCCATATTGAGAGTTTCTCAAACAGAGACAAGGACAATACAAACGTGACACAAACATGTACACACAGTTAACATTTAACACGAGTTCAGAAGTAAAGATTAGAACCTAGTAACTGGCAAAACCTGATGGGTTAGACCACAAAGACAGACAGTGAATTCAACCTGAGAGAAAAAAAGTAGTCAGCAAGATATGATGGGTTGCCAGCAGAGTCACCTAATGTGGGCTCATTCGTCCCTCCTCACCTAATGAGAGCACATCCGTCACTCCCCGAGTCCTCCAAGGCATCCCTTGCAAGGACATGGCCTGTGGCTTTAGGACACGTTTGTCCACCACTGACAGGGGGAACTTACGTTCTCCGCTGGAAGCCACTCTGCCAACCTAAACCAAAAACGCAAAAATGGAACCTGAACAAAAAGCTCTGAGTGATCAGAAGGAAAAATGAAAAGAAGCGCCTTACTTACCTCCAGAGGGGTCTGTTGGGGTGTCCTTGTCCTATGCCGCGTGATTCCCGGCCAACGCACCAAATGTAAGGGTCCGGTTAACGTCGGAGGAAGAGACCACCAAGAGAACGCGGCTCATGCAACAGAAAAAGGCGTTCATTGAGGATCCAATCCAGCATGCTGGGGCTACGTGCTCACTCAAGAAGGGAGAGCAGCCCAGAGCCCCGAGCAGGGGTTGAGCAGTTCGTAAGTACACTTTTTGGGGAGGGCGGGACTTTACATATATCACAGTCTCCTTTAAGAAATCAACATACACCGCAGAAAAATCAAACAACAATTCCTAAACATGATTAGTTCATTCATTGGCAGGAACAGGTCAGGCGGGAGTGATAGGTGAGTTCTAAAGCGAGGTACACATTCAAACAGATTGGTTTAGGCCTTGCGATGCCTATGTGCCAGGCCACACAGGGTCCTAGGTTATTAAACAACCAGGCGGTCAGGGGGAATATTTACTGGGCAGTCCAGAATTGTACTACAAGCTACAGGAATTTCAGGTTTTGCATGTAGCATAGGAACTTAACAATACCTGGTCCTTTACATTTTAACTCAGGCCTTGCAGCTTAGAAACTTTACAAAACCCGGTCTTTTACACTTCAACTTTTACACTTTAATTTCAATTTATTTTACCCTTTCAGATCACTCCTGGTGCACAAGAAGGGTGTCCAAGCCACCCTGAATTTAGGCAAATGAGTGGCAAGGGAGCTTATTTGGGACACTGTCTTGGGCTGTGCCCCTCATGGAAACCTCCAGCCAGATGTTATGATGAGTGCCTTTATAGAAGAAGAGGAGGGCCATGTGAGAGTGTTTTGGTATTAATTGTGGTCATTTGTGTGACGGTTGGAAGAGATGACTGGGTCCACCTGGGCTTGAATTCTTGTGTGATTCCCCTTAGAGACTGATTTCTGGAACTGAACTCAAAGAAGTATTGCCATGAATTGTGGTGATATTTTAAGAGGTCAAGCATGAGAGTCGCCCTTGGAAACTAAGATCAAGGCCGAGGGTGGCTTTCCACAGAGCACTGGGAATTTCAGCAAAGATATCCTATGATTTTATTCTTAAAGACTTGGTAGCCATAGTTGAGAGTCAAAACACACATGGACCTCACATTGTAGACCTCAATGGGCCTGGCTATATCTAACCTTTTGGCCACTCTTTGGGAAGCCTTGCCTATGAGAGTTCTCCAGAGTTTCATTGAAATGAGCTTCCTCAACATTTAATGGTTCTTGAAACCCACAGTGCATACAAACACAATAGAAATACAAGCAGTTCAGAAGAGGCATGGTGTATAGTTGGACTTGCCTTTTGCATTATGTAGGGTAGGTGTTATAAATCTATTTAATTTTTAATTGAAATAGTTCTCCTTGTGTTTTTAAAGTTAATAAATATGTGAATTCCTGTATCCTTTTCTCTGTAGCCTATTCATCACATGTATTTTTATATAAACATATTGAATCCTACCTGGTATCACATATACATTCTTGTGAGGTGGCTGACATGGCAGATACAAATTATGACAAGAGATCACTCCTCCTAAACGCTATTGGATCATAAAATTCAGCCTAAGGGTAACCTTTCTAGTTGAACAACATTATTCATAAATCCATGTTCAGTAAAATTAATATTTTTGGATCTGTGGACGATATATATTACATCATGAATTTCAATTGGCATATATATTGCCACTTTATAATGTCTGTGTGTGTTTTGCTCTTTGCTTAATTGCTTTGGAAAGAGATGTGTCTGAATCAGCCTCTTGGCCCTGTGTGAGGCTGTGGCTTAGATTCTCAGCACCTGATGGATCTAAAGAAAGATCCCATGGGTGCATCCAAAACCAAAATGGCCAAAAGAGCAGTTATTGTGGATGAAGACTCTCACCTTCCTCTCTAATGGCCCTGACATCCATCAAGTGAAAATAGGGATCCTTTGGGTCAAATGAGTTCTTTAAAGCCCTGCAGAGTTTAGCCCATAGGTGCTTGGGTTTTCACATGAATCCAATTTACATAAAGAATCTAAACCCCACAGTCATTTGGCCTCAAATTGAAGAAGATAAGGGGCATGTGGGAGCATTTTGTTTTGAATTGTGGTAATTTGTTTGGCGCTTGGAACAGATGACTGGGTCCACCAGGGCTTGAACTCTGGTATGATTCTCCTTAGAGACTGAATTCTGGAAGTGACATAAGAGAAGTATTGTCATGAATTGTGTTTGGATTTTACTAGGCCATGCAACCTAGATCTCAGGTATTAATTGTGGTGCAGGGAGATCTAGGTGCAGGGTGGCTTTGCCCAGAGCACTGGGAATCTCAGCCTGGATATCACATGATTTTATTCTGAAATTCTTTAAAGCCACAGTTGAGAGTCAAAACACACATGGACCTCACATTGTAGACCTCAATGGGCCTGACTTCATGTGACCTTTTGGCCACTCTTTGGGAAGACTTGCCTGTGAGTGTTCTCAAGATCTTTCATTGAAATGAGCTTCTTCAACATTTAATGGTTCCTGAATGAATTGAAACCAACAGAGCCTCCAACTTTATCCTCAAAAAATGGCTTGATAAATACCATGAAACTTTTGAAATTCCCATGACCAGGTGGCACTGGAAAAATTTTGGATGTCCTGTTGCTGATCATGAGTGTATCTCACAGTGCCTTGACTGACTGGGTTTCATGAAAATTGTGTAGAACAGTGATGCCAGTATGTTGGAGCCTGTTCATTAGTGGGCCTAGAGCAGTGGTGTGAAGGTGTGTGATAAAACATGTGTGTTGGGGCATGTGGATCTGCCATTGGCTTCCAATTGCCTTGTGACTGACAGGGTACAGCCAGCAGACCCTTATATGTAAAGACATCTTGTTATATGGATAGGTTTCTGGACAATGTTCAGAATCAGGTTGCTATGGACAAAGGGGCAACCTATGTGGGACAGAATCCTGGTTGGTGCATTCTCATGCAGACTGTGTCCCTCCACACGTGACAGAACTCCCTCCAGCACTGTGTCCCAGTTGAACTCCTTGTATTTCATGAAGCAAATACCAAACTCCCAGTGCACCAAGGAGTAACACCACGAAAATTGGAGCATGACCAAATGGCTTCACAGTCAACCCGGGGAGACACTTACACCCCAGTGGCCATAGTTTAACTACAAAAAGAGTATTCAGCACTGCTGCCTCATTTTCATTGGAAAATTAGAAACAATGTCCTTCAGGTCACATATTTGCACACCCAGATTTGATGGTCACACAACAAAGGAAGCTAAAGCTCCTGACAACAACATGTATTTTAAGAGCCCAACCTCAGAGAGTTTCTCAAGAAGTCTTTACACAAGCAGAGCTCAATGTTTGTGGAGTGTTTACCCTGTCCCTTACTTTTGGAAACTCCTCTACCACCTACAAGTTTGTGAACTCCTGAGCATTTTTTATTCCTGATATGTATTTACAGATTTTCTAACTTTTCTCCTCTAATTGTATCTTACTTGGAACTAAGGTAATGTCAAGGCAATCTTCTGGATGAGAGTGTGAACATTTTTGTGTAGCACATATTTGCATACCAATTAGAGTCATTTTCCATATTTCCATTCGAAATACTGAATCCTTGACACTAACGCATACCCTAATAGACTCTGACTACTACTCCTAATATGATGGAGAAAAATAACACAAACAGAATAGGAATACAAGCTGTTCAGAGGAATCATAGTGTATAGTTGGACTTGTTTTTTGCATGATTAATTGTAGGTGTTATAAATCTAGTCAATTTTTAATTGAAATAGTTCTCCATGTGTTTTTAATGTTAACAAATATGTGAATACCTATCTCCCTTTCTCTGTAGCCTATTCAGCACATGTATTTTTAAATGCACATATAGAACACTACCTGGTATCACACCTACATTTTGTGAGGTGGCTAATTTGGCAAATACAATTTGTGAGAAGTGATCACTCCTGTTAAACTCTGTTGGAACTGAAAATTTAACCTAGGGGTGCGTTTCCTAGAAGAACAACATTATACATAAATACATGTTCTAAAAGAAATAATTTTGCATCTGTGGAGGATATATATTTCATGATAAATTTGATTGCTAATTTATTGTCTGTGTGTGTTTTTTTGTATATATATATATATATATATATATATATATATATATATATATATATATATAAATATACATACACTCTCCAGATTTTTCAAAATATGAAATATATGTGTCTTATAAACACTCCCTAAATTCATTCATGTTCATGTATATGGATTTATAATCAACTTTTCACAAGATCATTCTCAGAAATATTCATCCACCTGAAATACATATTGTTTCCAGTACTGAAAACTAACTTCAGTTAATGTTGCATACAAATACTAATACTTCTACAGTAACTGACCCAGTTTAACATCAATGCAAGTACATTCCTATGTTACATGATGTGTATTTTGAAATTCATTTTAATTCAACACTGGTACATTACTATTTCTTCAATTTATGCACATCATAGGATATATATTTCATCCACAAGTTAGCAAACTTATAGGCATTTGTTTCACTTTCAATCACTTCCTGCTTCAGAACACATGGATTCTTCCAGGTTTCTTGACTGGTCTTATAATGAGACTTCTTTCGAAATATATTATTTTTGATTTCTTTTATCACTTTTGAAGCAAAACTGACACTCACTTCATGATAAACCATAACTATAATATCACCATTAGATGTATAACTGGTTGGAATGAATGATTTTATAACAATATAGTATTTTTTATATATTCTCTTATATCAGTTTATTCCATTATTTAAAGTGGAACCAGTTATATTATTTATTCACTATATTGTCTATTCATGCATTATCTCTATATTCATAGACACAGGGTACACCTCTTAGTACCCCCAATACTAATTTATTAGTCTTCTAAATATTGCTCCCAGAAATGGTGGAAGAAATACTCATGTCACCTGATCTACATATGCATGTTATCATAGTAATATTCTGGACACAAAATGCAAAAGTCACATGTATGATTGTACCAAAGCCTAAATGGAAACTGAACATGGATTACTAATTACATCCATATCCAGGTTGCCTAATGCTCTCAAATGTCAATCCTATTGGTGACCACATTTTTGTTTCTTCCTAAGATTATATATTCAAACTCAAAACTGTTGGAAATGTCTAGTTTTTTCACTCACTTTATACTTTGCCTGATTTCCTAATGTCTCTATTGATATCTACTTTCCTACATATTTTTTCCAGTTCAACATTGTGACTGACCCTTCACATGTGCTGACATTGACATTCACTCTCTAACCGAAACCCTATTGCTAATGAACTTTGGTCCAAATCCTATACTCTATCTTCTTCCGAAACATACTGACTATCTTCCTGATCCTATCGACTATCCCTTTTTGAGTGGATGTACTCTACTACATTCAATCATCTGAGGTACAAGGTCCTATGCCATTGTATATCGATTTTTCTGAAACATGTATGCAGAACATAATTCAAAGCTACGTGTCCCAATCTATTGCCAAATGCACTTCTGAGCTTCAAATCTTACCTAGATTTCTGTTTTCATACTTATATTTAACCACTATATTTCTATATATTGCAGGTTCCCAATAACCTTATTCATCCCACAGAATGATTCCTAACCAAAATCGAACGTGTTATTAACCCTAACCATACACTGTTGCCTCAATCTAACATTACAAAAGAGCAGGGACAGGGCTATTCTTTCAATTAGGGATGTAGGTAATCTTCCAACTGCTGAGAACCTCAAAGTTCGATGCAGAAATGATCCCTGGAGAAGATGTAGGCAGCTATGAAGGACCTGCATGAGCAAAAGCCATCTTCCATGGCAAACAACCTGGACAGGATGAAGGGATGCGTACGCATCAGACTCTCTCTTCTTAATGTAGAGAAGATGAACCTAACCAGGCCTGCGTGTAGAGCTGTTCCATGGTGTCTATTTTGATATACCATTCTAACTAGTCAAATTGTCACAGGAAGTAGGGGCACCCTCCAACTCATGGAACCATTGGAAGCAAGTGTTAGGACAAAGTTGTTGCCAAGGCAGTGACCTCATTCAGTTGCAAAGAAAGTGACATACCTCATTTCCTTGGTGATGGAACTCTCTGAAATTGGGATGCAAGAAGCCAGGCACCAAGAGCCAGTCCCAGTCCCAGTCCCAGTGGGCTCACTTGTTTGGATTTACCAAGTACAGAGTCAGACCTTCTTGGTACCTACTGATGTGAGGATGGCCAAATGCCAGTAGAGCTCTGAAGAGGGGCCTTTCTTGACACAGCAGGTTGTGGCTAACAGCAGGCTCCTCACAGAATAACAGAGTTGGCCAAGGAGACAAGATCTGAGACCAGACAGGCCATTTCGAGTGGAACATAGTATGGCCCACCAGTCAGAGGACACTCCAGATAGTTAAAAACCTATTTTTGGGAAGGAGGTGCCTTTTTGGTTGTGGGTGTGAGTTTGCGGTTTTGTTTCATGTTCTGAGAATAGGTAGGAAAGGTGGTTGGTTTGGTTTGGAGTCGACTGTTTCTAGTAAGTCTATAGACAAGGCGAGTGTTTCTATGTCTGTGTAGCCACTGTGTCCGTGGTTTTAGACATTAGAAACGAGAATGCATCAATGGAGGTGTCCTGTCTAGTGGAAAGCTTCACAGCATTCATCCTGCACAATTGATTAATGGACTGTTGCTTGCCTTATGGATGGGAAACACCTACTAACTTCCTAAGTTGCTGTTTTCTTCCTGAATTCTGGCCACTCTCCAGAATAGTATCATGGTTTATTGTCCAAGATATGTACCACCTCCAAACTCTGTGACATGGCCATGTCCTTGATAGCTGAAGGGAATGGGAACATCTCAGAAAACTCAGATATCAGTGTGACCAGTAAAGTCTCAGTGGAGAAACCCTGCTTGGTTCCATTTGCTTATCTAAGTTTCTGTTGCCTTGAATGTCAGGAAGGTCTTTGCCTCAGGCCACCCCTTTGTGAAGCATGAAGAAACAGTTTTCAAATGGAAATGAATGGGCATCACCTGTGGCTCTTTGCTTAATTGCTCTGGAAAGGGATGTGTCTTAGTCAGACACTAGGCCCTGTTTGAGGCTGTGGCTAAGATTCTCAGCTCCTGATAGATCTAAAGAAGATCCCATGTGTGCATCCAAAACCAAAATGGAAAAAAATCTGTCATTGTGGATGAAGTCTCTTGCCTTCTTCTGTTTGGTTCCTGACCTCCATCAAGTGAGAATAGGGATCCTTTGGATCAAATGAGTTCTTCAAAGTCCTGCAGAACTGCTTGGGTTGTCTCATGATGCCAAATCACATAAAGAATCTATACCTGACAGTAAGTAGGCCTCAAATTGGAGAAGCAGAGCAGTATTTATGGCAGGCCTAGAGCAGTTGTGTGCAGGTGTGTGACAATACATCTGTGGTGGGGTCATGTGGATCTTACATTGGCTTCCAAATGGCTTGTGACTGACATGGTGCAGCTAGCAGAACTTTGTATGTAAAGGCATCATGTTACATGGAGAGTTTTCAGGGCAATGTTCAGAATCAAGTTCCTATGGTAAAGGGGGCAAGCAATGGGGGATAGAAGCCTGGTTGGTGCATTCTCCTGCAGACCCTGACACACCAAACGTTACAGGACTCCCTCCAGCATTGTGTCCCAGTTTAACTCCTTGTATGTCATGAACCAAATACAAAACACCCACTGCAGCAGCAAGAAACACCACGAAAAGTGGAGGATGACCAAATGATTTCAAAGTCCAGACGGGGAGACACTTATCCCCCTTTGGCCACAGTTTAGTTACAAAGAGTGAATTCAACACTGCTGCCTCATGTTCATTGGACAATAAGAATTCATGTCCTCCAGGTCACAAAAATGCAGACCCAAGTTTGATGGTCTCACTACAAAGGAAGCTAAAGCTTCTGACAACAACATATATTTCAAGTACCCAACCTCATTGTCAGTATCTCCAGAAGTGTTCAGGCCAGCAGAGATCCATGTTTGTGGAGTTTTACCCTGTCCCTAAGGTTTGGAAACGTCTCTTCCACCTCAAAGGTTGTGAACTACTGAGCATTTTCCATTCTACGTATGTATTCACAGATTTTCTAACTCTTCTCCTCTAATTGTTTCTTACATGGGGCGTGGTTATTTCAAGCCATTGTTCTGAATGAGAGTGGGAATTTTTTTGTGTGTAGCACGTATTTGCATACACATTGGATTCATTTTCCAATTTTCCATTCGAAATACTGAATCCCTGACACGAACCCATACCCTACTAGACTCTGACTACTAATTCTAATATGATGCAGAAAAGTAACACAAACAGAATTGAAATACAAGCAGTTCAGAGGAGGCATGGTGTATAATTGATATTGCCTTTTGCATGATAAATGTCAGGTGTTATAAATCCAGTCTATTTTTAATTGAAATAGATCTCCATGTGTTTTAAAGTTAACAAATATGTGAATTCCTGTCTCCCTTTGTCTGTAGCCTATTCAGCACATGTATTTTTATATGCACATATCAAATAATACCTGGTGTCACACCTACATTCTTGTGAGGTGACTGACTTGGGAGATGCAATTTGTGAGAAGACATCACTCCTCCTAAACGCTGTTGGAACTGATAATTCAAATAATGGGTGAGCTTCCTAGTAGAAAAACATTATACATAAATCCCTGTTAAGAAAATTGAATATTTTTGGATCTGTGATTGATGTATATTTCATGGTGAATTTAGATTTGCATATATGTTGCTACATTTTAATATCTGTATGTGTCTGTCTGTGTATACACACACACACACACACACACACTCTCTCTCTCTCTCTCTCCAGATTTTTCAAAATGAAATATATGTATCTTATTTACACTCCCTAAATTCATTTATGTTCAAGTATGTGGATTTATAATCAACTTTTCACAAGATTTTTCTCAGAAATATTTATCCACCTGAAATACATATTTGTTTCCTAGTACTGAAAACTAACTTCAGTGAATGGTACATACAAATCCTGTTGATAGCCACAGCCAAGGCTCTCCAGTAAATACCATATGTACTACTGCACAACCTAAGGCAGGCATGGTCCCTAAGCCACATGCTCGTTGTTTAAACAGAGAGGGGGAGATGTTGAGAGCCACAGCCAAAGGGGCCCCAGGAAACCTCCAGCTGCCAGCAAACTTCCAGCTGCCGGCTGATGATTGGCTCCACAGCGGCCCCAGCAACATCTAGCTGATTGGCTCCTCTGTGGTGATGCTCAATGGGATGTTTCCCTGCCCTTTCAGACAACGGAGCTGCTCATTGGTGGACTTTTTTGGCTCCGCCCATGTGACCCAGCCAATCGGCCTCAAAAGGAGGAGGCTTGTGGTTGAGGGAGAGGCTTGTGGGAAGACTGTGGTGGCAGTTGGGCTCTGAGGGTTTTTCCTGAGAAGCTGTTTTGTTTGGCTTGTGTGGTTCTAAAAATAAAGTTTGTTTCTTTTGACAATTGGCTCCTGAATTGTGCCCAGCCAGACTGATGATAATCATGTAAAATGTTGATTTTAAATCGCATACATGAACTTGAATGAATTTAGGGAGTGTATAATAAGACACATATATTTCATATTTTGGAAAATCTGGAAAATCTGGTATATATATATATATATATATATATATATATATATATATATATATATATATACACACACACACACAACAATAAAATGTAGCAATATATATGCCAATCGAAATTTATCATGAAATATATATCATCCACATATCTAAAAATATTCATTTTACTGAACATGGATTTATGTATGATGTTGTTCACTAGGAAGCTCACCCATAGGTTGAATTTTCAGTTCCATCAGTATTTAGGGGAAGTGATCTATTCTCATAATTTGTATATTCCAAAGTTAGTGAGATCACAAGAATTTACGTGTGTTACCAGGTAGGAGTCTATATATGCATAAAAATATACATGTTCTAAAGAGGCTACAGAGCAAAGGAGACAGGAATTTACATATGTGTTAACTTTGAAAACTCATGGAGAAATATTACAATGAAAAGTTGACTAGATTTATAACACATATCCTTGATAAAGGAGAAGGAAAATCCAAGTATACACCATGCCTCCTACAAAAGGCCTGTATTTCTATTCTGTTAGGTTTCTTTTTCTCCATCATTTTAGGATAGTAGTCAGAGTCTAGTAGGGTATGGGTTAGTGTCAGAAATTCAGTATTGCAAATGGAAAATAGGATAATGTATCCAATGTGTATGCAAATATGTGCTACACAATAATCTTCCCACTCTCACCTAGAACAATGCCTTGACATTACCTTTGCCCCAAGTGAGACACAATTAGACAAGAAGAGTTAGAAAATCTGTGAATACATATCTGGAATGGAAAATTCTCAGGAGTTCTCAACCTGGGAGCAGGTAGAGGAGTTTCCAGAAGTAAGGGATTGGGTAAACACTCCACAACCATGGAGCTCTGCTGGAAAAAAGACTTCTGGAGAATCTGCCTCTGAGGTGTGGCACTTGAAATATATATTGTTGTCAGGAGCTTTGTCTTCATTTGTAGTGAAACCATCAAAGCTGGGTCTGAATCTATGTGACCTGGAGAACATGGTTTCTTATTTTCCAATGAACCTGAGGCAGCAGTGCTGATTTCTCTCTTTGTAGGTAAACAGAGGCCACTGGGCCAAAGTGTCTAACCATGTGGACTGTGAAGCCATTTAGTCATCCTCCAATTTTCATGGTGTTTCTTGGTGCTGAACTGGGAGTTTGGTATTTGCTTCAAGAAATACAAGGAGTTCAACTGGGACACAGTGTTGGAGGGAGTTCTGTGACATGTGCTGGGTCAGACTCTCCAGGAGAATGCACTAACCCAGCTTCTATCCCACATAGCTTGCCCCCTTGACCATAGCAACCTGATTCTGAACATTTCCCTGAAACCTCTCCATATAACAAGATGCCTTTGCATATAAGGGTCTGCTGGGTGCACCATGTTAGCTAAAAGTCATTTGGAAGTCAATGGCAGATCCACATGGCACCACCATAAATATTTTATCACACACCTGCACACCACAACTCTGGGCCAACTACTCCGCAGTCTCCATCTAACCGGCATCTCTGTTCTACACCACTTTCATTATACCTATTCAATCAAGGCACTGTCTGGTACACTAATGATTAGCAACAGGAAATCAAAGGTTCTCCAGTGCCACCTCATCATGCGAATTTCAAAAATTTCATGGTATTTATCTAGCCATTTTACAAGGATGAAGTTGGAGGCATTGTGGGTTTCAATTCTTTCAGGAATCATTCAATGTTGAGGAAGCTCATTTCAATGAAAGTTCTGGAGAACTCTCACAGGCAAGGCTTTCCAAAGAGTGGCCAAATAGTCACATGAAGCCAGGCCAATTGAGGTCTACAATGTGAGGTCCATGTGTGTTTTGACTCTCAACTATGTCTGGCAAGTATTTCAAAATAACATCATATGATATTCTGTCTGAGATTCCCAGTGCTCTGTGGAAAGCCACCCCGGGCCTAGATCTCAGTTTCAAAGGGCGACTTTCATGGGTGGGCGCCTAAAATCCCAACACAAATCATGGCAATACTTCTCTGAGGTCAGTTCCAGAACTCAGTCTCTAAGAGGAATCACACCAGAGTTCAAGCCCTGGTGGACCCAGTCATCTTTTCCGACTGCCACATAAATGACCACAATGAAAACCAAAACACTCCCAAATGGCCCTCATCTTCTTCCATATAGACACTCATCATAACCTCTGGCTTGACGTTTCCTTGAGGGGCACAGCCCAAGACAGTGTCCAAAATAATCTCCCTTTCCTCTCATTTGCCTAAAGTCAGGGTGGCCTGGACACCCATTCTGTGAACCATGAGTGATCAAATAACCCTGACTTTAATACTGCTCTGCTTCTCCAATTTGAGGCCTACTGTCTGTAGAGTATAGATTCTTGATGTGAATTGGAGTAATGAAAAAACCCAATAACCCATTGGCTACACTCTTCAGGGTTTTGAAGAACTCATTTGACCCAATAAATCCCTATTCTCATTTTATGGAGGTCAGGAACCTTACAGAGGAAAGTGAGAGACTTCATCCTCAATGACTGCTTTTTGGGCCATTTTGGTTTTTGATGTGCCTTCTGGAATGTTACATATTTATTTTTTTTTTTTGGTTTTAGTGCCTTCTGGAATATTACATAATTTTTTTCTTTAGACATTATTGCCAGAGTTCCTATCTTCATCCCAGTGCAGGTGAAATCAAAGATAATACCAATCTACAGCTTCTGCAATAGCCATCCCTGTACTGCTTGCAGAACTTGCCTGGACACATTGTGAACTCACCTAAATGCATTGTGAACTATCTGTTGGTGCAGCGACTTGTGGTAGTGTTGGGGTATATTTGCTGATGATGTCATCGGTGGTACAATTTTTCCAAAAGGAGCCATCAATTGGCTTGGTGTATCTTCCTCCCTTCTGCGTGTCATGATCGTCCAGCTAAAATTTGGGGGGCCAACAGAGGTGAGGCAAAAAACCTCACCCACCCCCGCTGGTACAAAGACCTCTCCACAGGTGTGGCTCTATACTGGACTGGTAGTCAGTGACGGGTAAGATCCAATTGCAATGGTACCAACTTAACGGGTAAAGACCATATGTACTATTGGACAACCTAAGGCAGGCACGGTCCCTAAGCCACATGCGTGTTGTTTAAACAGAGAGGGGAAGATGTTGAGAGCCACAGCCGAAGGGGCCCCAGCAAAATTCCTGCTGCCAGCAAACTTCCAGCTACCGGCTGATGATTGGCTCACAGCGGCCCCAGCAACACCTAGCTGATTGGCTCCTCTGCGGTGATGCTCAATGGGCTGTTTCCCTGCCCTTTCAGACCACAAAACTGCTCATTGGGGGACTTTTTTTGACTCCGCCCACATGACCCAGCCAATCGCCCTCAAGAGCAGGAGTATTGTGGGAGGCGGAGAGAGGCTCCTGTGGGAGGGAGAGGTTTTGGGAAGCCAGTGGTGGCAGTTGGGGCTCTGAAGGTTTTTCCTGAGAGGCTGTTTTGTTTGGCATGTGTGGTTCTAAAAATAAAGTTAGTTTCTTTTGACAAGTGGCTGCTGATTGTGCCCAGCAAGACTGCGGCATTATCCTAATATTTCTACAATAACTGACCCAGTTTAACATCAATGTAAGTAGATTCCTGTGGGAGAGGACATGATGTGTATTTTGACGTTCATTTTTATGTAACAGTGGTACATTACTATTTCTTCAGTTTACGCACATCATAGTATATATATTTGATCCACAAGTTCACAAATTTATAGGCATTTGTTTCACTTTCAATCACTTTCTGCTTCAAAACACATGTATTCCTCCAGGTTTCTTGACTGGTCTTTTCATGAGACTTCTTTCCAAACACATTATTTCCGATTTCCATAATCACTTTTGAAGCAAAACTCACACATTCTTCATGAAAAACCATAATGCTGATATAACCATTATATATATTACTGGTTGGAATGAAGGATTGTATATCAATGTAAGATTTTCTGTATATTTTCAGATATCAATTCAATCCATTATTTAAAGTTAGAACCAGTTATAATATTTCTTTACAGTATGGTCTATTCATGCATTATCTCTATAATTATAGACACAGTGTACACCATTTTTACCTCCAAAAATAATTGATACGTCTTCAAAATATTGCTCCCAGAAATGGTGGAAGAAATACTCATGTCACCTGATCTACATATACATTTTACCACAGTAATATTCTGCACACAGAAAGAAGAGGTCAAACTTATGTTTGTACCAAAGCCTAAATGAAAAGTGAGCATGGATTACGGAAAACATCCATGTCCATATTGCCTAATGCTCTCAAAAGTTCATCCTATTGGTGACTACATATTTGTTTCTTCCTAAGATTATATATTCAAACTCAAGCCTGTTGAAAATGTATAATTCTCTCACTCACTTTATACTTTGCCTGATATCCTAATGTCAATTGATATCTGCATTCCTACTTTTTTCCCCAGTTCATCCTTTTGACAGACTCTCCACATGTGCTGACAATTACATTCACTCTCTATCTGAAACCCTATTGCTAAAGATCTTTTCATCCAAATCTTATACTCACTCTTCTTTCAAAACCTACCAACAATCTTACTAATCCTACAAATTATTTCTTTTTGACTGGATGTTCTCTTCAACATTCAATCAACCAAGGTACAAGGAATTATGCCATTGTATATCGATTTATCTGAGACATCTGTGCAGAATATAATTCAAAGCTAAGAATCCCAGCCAAGGGTCCAATGCAATTCTGGGCTTCAAATATTACCTAGATGTCTGTTTTCATACTTATATTTCACTTATATTCTTATAAATATCGCACGTTCCCAATACCATAATTCATCCCGCAGAATGATTCCTAACCCAAATGGAACATGTTATTAACCCTGACCATACACTGTTCTCTCAATCTAACTTTACTGAAGAGCAGGGACAGAGTTGGTCTTTCAATACAGAAATTAGGGGATCTTCCACTTGCTGAGAACCTCCAGGGTCATTAAAGAAATGATCCCTTAATTAAATGTAGGCAGCTATGAATGACGTCAGAGAGCAAAAGTCATCTTCCATGACAAACAACCTGGTTAGCATGAAGGGATGTGTCTGAATCAACATTTCTTTTCTTAATGTATAGAAGATGGACCAAACCAGGCCTATCTGGAGAGCTTTTTTTGGGTGCCTATGGTTGATATACCATGCAAACTTGTGAAAGTTTCACTGGAAGAAGGGGCAGCCTCCAACTCATTGGACTTTGGAAGCAACTGTTAGGACAAATTGGTTGACAAGGCAGTAACCTAATTCAGTTCCTGAAGGAAGTGACCTACGTCACTTCCTTGGTGAAGGAATTCTCTGAACTTGGGATCCATGAAGACAGGTACCCAGAGCCAGTCCCAGTCCCAGTCCCAGTGGGCTCACTTGTTCAGTTTTACCAAGGACAGGGTCAGTCTTTCTTGGTACCTACCTATGTGAGGATGGCCAAAGGCCAGAAGAGCTCTGAAGAGGGACCTTTTCTGAGAAAGCAGGTAGTGGCTCACCGCTGGCTCCTGACAACTTCACAAAGTTGGCCAAAGAGACCAGATCTGAGTCAGGACAGGACATTTCGGGAGAACATTTTATGGCCCACCAGTCAGAGGACACTCTGGATAGTCACAGACCTACTTGGGGGAAGGAGGTGCCTTTGTGGGAGTGGTTGTGGTTTTGTGGTTTTGTCACATGTTCTGAGAATAGGTAGGAAATGTGGTTTGTTTGGTTTGGATTGGACTGTTTCTAGTAAGTCGTTTGACATGTAAGTGTTTCTATGTCTGTGTATCCCACTGTGTCTGTGGTTGTAGACATTAGAAAAGAGAATGAATTAATGGATGTGTCCTGTCTAGTAGAAAGCTTCCCAGCATTCATCCTGCCCAATTGATGAATGAACTGCGGCTTGCCTTCTGGATGGGCAAAACCTTCTATCTTCCTAAGATCCTGTTTTCTTCCTGAATTCTGGCCACTCTCCAGAATAGGCTCATGGTTTTGTGTCCAAGATATATACCACCTCCAAGCTCTGTGACATGGCCATGTACTTGATAGCTGAAGTGAATGGGGAGCATCTCAGAAAACTCAGATATCAGTGTGACCAGGAAAGTCTCAGTGGAGAAACCCTGCTTTGTGTCTTTTGCTTACCTGTTCTTCTGTTGCCCTAAATGTCAGGAAGGTCTTTGCCTCTGGCCACCCCTTTGTGAAGCCTGAAGAAAACAGTTTTCAAATGAAAATGAATGGGCATCACCTGTGGCTCTTTGCTTAATTGCTTTGTAAAAGGATGTGTCTGAATCAGCCTCTTGGTTCTGTGTGAGGTTGTGGCTTAGATTCTCAGCACCTGATGCATCAAAAGATAGATTCCATGTGTGCATTCAAAACAGAAATGGCAAATGAGTCTCTTGTCTTCCTCTATTAGATTCCTGACCTTCATCAAGTAAGAATCAGGATCCTTTAGTTCAAAAGAGTTCTTTGAACCCCTGCAGAAGTGCTTGGGTTTTCTGATGACTCCAAATCACATAAAGAATCTATACCTGACAGTCAGTAGGCCTCAAATTGGAAAAGCAGAACAGTATTAACGCCATGCCTATTTGATCAGTTCTGGTTCACAGGAAGGGTGTGTAGGCCACCCTGACTTTCGGCAAATGAGGGGAAAGGGAGCTTATTTTGGACAGTGTCTTGGTCTGCGCCCCTCATGGAAACTTCTAGCCAGAGGTTATGATTAGTGTCTATATGGAAGAACATGAGGGCCATGTGAGAGTGTTTTGGTTTTCATTGTGGTCATTTGTGTGGAGGTGGGAAAAGATGACTGCGTCCACCTGGGTTTCAACTCTTGTGGGATTCCCCTTGGAGACTGAGTTCTGAAACTGACCTTAGAGAAGTATTGCCATGAATTGTGTTGGGATTTTTGGAGGCCACGCATGAGAGTCACCCTTGGAAACTGAGATCTAGGCCCAGGGTGGCTTTCCACAGAGCACTGGGAATCTCAGCGAGGATATCACTTGATTATATTCTGAAAGACTTGGCAGCAATAGTTGAGAGTCAAAACACACATGGACCTCACATTGTAGACCTCAATGTGGCTGGCTTTATGTGACCTTGGGCCACTCTTTCAGAAGACTTGCCTGTGAGAGTTCTCTAGAGCTTCCATTGAAATGAGATTCCTCAATATTTAATGGTTCCTGAATGAATTGAAACCCACAGTAACTCCAACTTCATCCTTGAAAAATGGCTAGAAAATACCATGAAATTTTTGAAATTTCCATGACCAGCTGGCACTGGAAAACCATTTGATGTCCTGTTGCTTATCATGAGTATACAAGACAGTGCCTGGTTTGACTGAGTTTCATGATAATGGTGTAGAAAAGATATGCCAGTAAGTTGGAGCCTGCAGAGTAGTGGGCCAAGAGCAGTAGAGTGTAGGTGTGTGAAAAAACATCTGTGGTGGGGCCACGTGGATCTGCCATTGGCTTAGAAATGGTTTGTGACTGACATGGTGCAGCTAGCAGACCTTTGGATGTAAAGGCATCTTGTTGTATGGAGAGGTTTCAGGGCAATGTTCAGAATCATGTTGCTATGGTCAAGGGGGCAACTATGTGTGATAGAAGCCTTCTTGGTACATTCTCCTGCCGATCCTGACCACCACACGTGACAGAACTCCCTGCAGCACTGTATCACAGTTAAACTCCTTTATTTCGTAAAGTAAATACCAAACTTTCAGTGCAGCATCAAATAACATGATTAAATGTGAAGGATGATCAAATGGCTTCACAGTCCACATGGGGAGACACTTAGCCCCCAGTAGCCCCAGTTTGCCTACAAAGAGAGAATTCAGTGCTGCTGCCTCGTGTTCATTGGAAAATAAAAAAAACATGTCGTCCAGGTCACATAGATGCAGACTCAGCTTTGATGGTCTCACTACAAAGGAAGCTAAAGCTCCTGACAACAACATATATTTCAAGTGCCCAACCTCAGAGGCATTTTCTCAAGAAGTCTTAAGGCTGACACAGCTCCATGTTTGTGGTATTTACCCTGTCCCTTACTTTTGGAAACTCCTCTACCACCTTCAAGGTTGTGAACTCCTGAGCATTTTCCATTCCAGATATTTATTATGAACTCAAACAACAACAAGTGCTGGCGAGGATGTGGAGAAAAGGGTACACTTGTACATTGCTGGTGGGACTGCAAATTGGTGCAGCCAAATTGGAAAGCAGTATGGAGATTTCTTGTAGAGGTGGGAATGGAACCACCATTTGACCCAGGTATTCCCCTTCTCAGTCTATTCCCTAAAGACCTAAAAAAATACTACAGGGACACTGCTACATTGATGTTCATAGCAGCACAATTTACAATAGCAATACTGTGGAACCAACCTAGATGCACTTCCATAGATGAATGGATAAAAAATGAGGCATTTATACACAATGGAGTATTACTCTGCATTAAAAAATGACAAAATTTTTACAGAGAAATGGATGGCATTAGAGCAGATTATGCTAAGTGAAGCTAGCCAATCCCTAAAACCAAATGCCAAATGTCTTTTTGATATAAAGAGAGTAACTAAGAACAGAGTAGGGACGAATAGAATGAGAAGAAAATTAACATTAAACATGGATGAGAGGAGGAAGGGAAAGGGAGAGAGAAGGGAAATTGCATGGAAATAAAAGGAGACCCTCAGGGTTATACAAAATTACATACAAGAGGAGGTGAGGGAAAGGAAAAAATTATACAAGGGGGAGAAATGAATTACAGTAAAGAGGTAGAGAGAGAAGAGGAGAGGGGAGGTAAGGGGAGGGGGATAGTAGAGGTTAGGAAAGGCAGCAGAATACGACAGACACTAGTATGGCAATATGTAAATCAATGGATGTGTAACTGATGTGATTCTGCAATCTGTTTATGGGGTAAAAAATGGGAGTTCATAACCCACTTGAATCACAGTGTGGAATATGATATATCAAGAACTATGTAATGTTTTGAACAAGCATAAATAAAAATTAAAAAAAAGAAAACTAACTTTGGTGAATGGTGCAAAGAAATCCTAATATTTCTACAGTAACTGACACAGTTTAACATCAATGCGAGAAGATTCCTGTGGGACATGATGTGTATTTTGATGTTCATTTTTATTCAGCACTGGTACATTACTATTTCTTCAGTTTATTCACATCATATTATAATATTTCATCCACAAGTAAGCAAATTTATGGTCATTTTTTTCAATTTCAATCACTTCCTGCTTCAGAACTCATGAATTCCTCGGTGTTCCTTGACTGGCATTTTCATGAGACTTCTTTGCAAACACATTATTTTCGATTTCCATAATCACATTTGAAGCAAAACTCACACAAGCTTCATGATAAATCGTACCCTAATATTAACATTAGGTGTATAACTGGTTGTCATGAATGATTGCATATCAATATAAGATTTCTTATATATTTTCAGATATCAATTCAATCCATTATTTAAAGTGGAACAAGTTGTATTATTTATTGAAATTAAGGTCTATTCATGCATTATCTGTATATTCATAAAAACAGGGTACACCTCTTTTTACCCCCAATGCTAATTTATACGTTTTCAAAATACTGCTCCTAGAAATGGTGGAAGAAAAAATCATGTCATCTGATCTACATATACATTTTATCACAGTAATATTCTGGAAACAAAATGCAAAGGTCCCACTTAGGATTGTACCAAAGCCTAAATGTAAAGTGAACATGGATTACTAACAATATCCATGTCCATGTTGCCTAATGCTCTCAAATGTCAATCCTATTGGTGACCTACAAATTTGTTTCTTCCTAAGATTAGATATTCAATCTCAACCCTGTTGAAAATGTCTTATTCTATCACTCACTTTATACTTTGCCTGATTTCCTAATGTCTCTATTGATATCTGCTTTTCTACAAATTTTCCCCAGTTCATCATTGTATCTGATTTCTTCATATGTGCTGACATTTATATTCACTCACTGCCCGAAAAAATTTGCTAAAGAACTTTTGTTACATATCCTATACTAACTCTACTTGCTAAACATAACGACTATCTTCTTTTTTTTTTTAAATTTTTTTATTGGTTGTTCAAAACATTACAAAGCTCATGGCATATCATCTTCCATACATTTGATTCAAATGGGTTATCAGCTCCCATTTTTACCCCAAATACAAGTTGCAGAATCACATCGGTTACACATCCACATTTTTACATAATACCATATTAATGACTGCGACTATCTTCTTAATCCTACCGACAATCCCTTTTGACTGGATGTTCTCTTCAGCATTCAATCATCCAAGGTTCAAGTTCCTCTGCCATTGTATATCGATTTATTTGAGACATGTGTGCAGATGGTAATTCAAAGCTAAATATCCCAATCAATGGCCCAATGCCCTTCTGGGATTCAAATCTCACTTTAATTTCTGTTTTCATACATATATTTAACCTCGATATTCTTATAAATATCACAGGTTCCCAATACCATTATTAATCCAGCAGAATGATTCCTAACCCAAATCGAACATGAAATTAACCCTAACCATACACTGTTCACTCAATCTAACTTTACAGAAGAGCAGAGACAGATTGTTCTTACAATACAGGAATGTAGGGGATGCTCTACCTGTTAAGAACCTCAAAGGTCCATGCAGAAATGATCCCTGGAGAAGATGTAGGCAGCAATGAAGGACCTGAGAGACAAAAAGTCATTTTCCATGGCAAAAAACCTGGTCAGGATGAAGGGTTTTGTCTGAATCAGCCTCTATCTTCTTACTGTAGAGAAGATGGACCAAACCAGGCTTGTGTGGAGAGCTGTTCTCGGGTGCCTAAGGTTGATATACCATTCTAAGTTGTGAAAGTGCCAAAGGAAGTAGGGGCAGCCTCCATCTCATGGGACCCTTGGAAGCAACTCTTAGGACAAAGTGGTTGCCAAGGCAGTGACCTCATTCAGTTCTTAAAGGAAGTGACCTACCTCACTTCCTTGTTGATGGAACTTTCTGAACTTGGGACCAAGGAAACCAAGCACCAGAGCCAGTCCCAGTCCCAGTCCAAGTGGTCTCATTTGTTTGGAATCACCAAGGACAGAGTCAGTCTTCTTGGTACTGACTGATGTGAGGATGGCCAAATGCCAGGAAAGATATGAACAGGGGCCTTTCCTGACTAAGCAGGTAGTGGCTCACTGCTGGCTCCTGACTGCTTTACAGAGTTGTACAAGGAGACCAGATCTGAGACAGGACAGACCATTACCGGGGAACATAGTATGGCAAACCTGTCAGAGGACACTCCGGATAATCACAGCCCTACTTGGGGGAAGGAGGTGTCTTTTTGAGTGTGGGTGTGTGGTTTTGTCTCTGTTCTGAGAATATGTAGGAAAGGAGGTTTCTTTGGTTTGCAGTGAACTGTTTCTAGTAAGTCGTTTTACAAGGTGAGTGTTTCTATGTCTGTGTATCCCACTGTGTCCGTGGTTGTATACATTAGAAAAGAGAATGCATCAATGCATGTGTCCCCTCTAGTAGAAAGCATCCCAGCATTCATCCTGCCCAATTAATGAATGGAGTGTGGTTTCCATATCGATAGGCAACACCTACTACCTTATTAAGTCCCTGTTTTCTTTCTGAATTCTGACAACTCTTCAGAATAAGCTCTTGGGTTTGTGTCCAAGATATGTACCACCTCCAATCTCTGTCACATGGCCATGTACTGGATATCTGAAGGGAATGGCCAGCATCTCAGAAAACTCAGATATCAGTGTGACCAGGAAAGTCTCAGTGGAGAAACCCTGCTTTGGGCCTTTTGCTAACCTATTGTTCTGTTGCCTTGAATCTCAGGATGTCTTTGCCTCTGGCCACCCCTTTGGGAAGCCTGAGGAAAACATTTTTCAAATGGAAATGAAGGGCATCACCTGTGTCTCTTTGCTTAATTGCTTTGGAAAAAGATGTGTCTGAATCATCCTCTTGGCCCTGTGTGAGGCTGTGGCTTAGATTCTCAGCACCTGATGGATCAAAAGAAAGATCACATGTGTGCATCCAAAACCAAAATGGCAAATATTCACTCATTGTGAATGAATTCTTTTACCTTCCTCTGTTAGGATCCTGACTTCCATCAAGTGAGAATAGGAATCCTTTGGGCCAAATGAGTTCTTCAAATCTCTGCAGAGGGGCTTGGATTTTCTCATGACTCAAATTCACATAAAGAATCTAAACCACAGAGTCAGAAGGCCTCAAATTGAAAAAGCCAAGCAGTATTAATGGCAGGCCTATTTGATCATTCCTGGTTTACAGGAAGTGTGTCCAGGCCACCTTGATGTTAGACAAATGAGGGGAACAGGACCTTAATTTGGACACTGACTTGGGCTGTGGACCTCATTGAAAACTCCAGCCAGACGTTATAAGGAGTGTCTATATGGAAAAAGATGAGGACCATGTGGGAGTGTTTTGGTTTTAATTGTGGTCATTTGTGTGGCGGTTGGAAGAGATGACTGTTCCACTGGGCTTGAACTCTGGTGTGATTCCCCTTAGAGACTGAGTTCTTTAACTGACCTCAGAGAAGTATTGCCATGAATTGTGTTGGGATTTTAGGAGGCCACACATGAGAGTCGCCCTTGGAACCTGAGATCTAGGCCCAGGTTGGATTTCCACAGAACATTGGGAATTTCAGTCCGGATATAACACAATTGTTCTTAAAGACTTGGAAGCCATATTTGAGTTTAAAACACACATGGACCTCATACTGTAGATCTCAATGGGCCTGGCTTCATGTGACATTTTGGCCACCCTTAGGGAAACCTTGCCTGTGAGAGTGCTCCAGAGCTTTCATTGAAATTAGCTTCTTCACCATTTAATGGTTCCTGAATTAATTGAATCCCTCAGAGCCTCAAACTTCATCCGTGAAAAATGGCTAGAAAATTTCCATGAAATTTTTGATATTTTCATGATCAGCTGGCACTGGAAATACTTTGGATGTCCTGTTTCTGTTCCTGAGTATACCAGACACTGCCTTGATTGACTTTGTTTCATGAAAATGGTGTAGAACACATATGCCAGTAAGTTGGAGCCTGGTGAGTAGTGGGCCTAGAGCAGTGGTATGCAATTGTGTGATAAAACATCTGTGTTGCGGCCATGTGGATCAGCCATTGGCTTCCAAATGGCTTGTGACTGACATGGTGCAGCCAGCAGACCCATATATGTAAAGGCATCTTGTTATATGGAGAGGATTCACTGCAATGTTCAGAATCATGTTGCTATTCTCAAGGGGGAAATCTACATGGGATAGAACCTTGGTTGGTGCATTCTCCTGAAGACCCTGACTCACCACACCTTAAAGAACTCCCTCCACCACTCTGTCCCATTTTAACTCCTTGTATTTTTTGAAGCAAATACCAAACTCCCAGTGCAGCAGCGAGAAACACCACGAAAAGTGGAGGATGACCAATTGGCTTCACAGTCCACACTGAAAGACACTTAGACCCCAGTGTCCATAGTTTACCTACAAAGAGAGAATTCAGCACTGCTGCCTCATGTTCATTGGATAATAAGAAACCATGTCCTCCAAGTAACATAGATGCAGACCCAGCTTTCATGGTTTCTCTACAAAGGAACTAAATCTCCTCAGAACATCAAATACTTCAAGTGCCCACTCTTAGAGGCAGTTTCTCAAAAAGTATTTAGGCCAGCAGAGCTACATGTTTGTGGAAGGTTTACCCTGTCCCTTACTTTTAGAATCTTCTCTACCACCTCCAAAGTTGTAAACTCCAGAGTATTTTCCATTCCAGATATATATTCACAGATTTTCTAACTCTTATCCTCTTATTGTGTCTTACTTGAGGAGAATGTAATGTCAAGGCATTGTTCTGGATGAAAGTGGGAAGATTTTTGTGTAGCACATATTTGCATACACATTGGATTCAATTTGCTATTTTCCATTAGAAATGCTGAATCCCTGAAACTAACATATACCCTATTAGACTCTGACTACTAATCCTAATATGATGGAGAAAAATAACACAAACATAATAGAAATACAAGCAGTTTAGATGAGGTATGTTTTATAGTTGGAGTTGCCTTTTGCATGGTATAGTGTAGCAGTTATAAATCTAGTCAATTATTTGTTGAAATAGTTCTCCATGCGTTTTTAAAGTTAACAAATAAGTGAATTCCTGTCCCCCTTTCTCTGTAGCCTATTCAGCACACGTATTTTTATATGCACATATAGAATCCTACCTGGTACCACACGTACATTCTTGTGAGGTGGCTGACTTGGCAGATACAAATTGGAAGAAGAGATCACTCCTCCTAAACGCTGCTTGAACTGGTAATTCAAATGTGAGTGAGCTTCCTAGTTGAACAACATTATACATAAATCCATGTTCAGTAAAATGAATATATTTGGATCTGTGGATGATATACATTTCATGGTGTATTTCGTTTGGCATATATATTGCAATTTTTAATGTCTGTCTCTGTGTGTGTATATAAATATATATATAGATACACTCTCAGGAGTATTCAAAATATGAAATATGTGTCTTATTACACACTTCCTAAATTCATTCATATTTATGTTGTGGATTTATAATCAACTTTTCACAAGATTATTCTCAGAAATATTCATCCACCTGAAATACGTATTTGTTTCTTAGTACTGTTTCCACCCCAGATATGCATTCACGGATTTTCAAACTCTTCTACCCTAATTGTGTCTTATTTGAGGTGAAGGTAATGTAAAGGCATTGTTCTGGATGAGAGTGGGAAGATAATTGTGTAGCATATATTTTTATACACATTGGATTCATTTTCCTATATACCATTGAAAATACTAAATCCCTGACAATAACCCATACCCTACTATACTCTGTCTACTAATCCAAATGATGGAGAAAAACAACCCAAACAGAATAGAAATACAAGCAGTTCAGAGGAGGCGTGGGGTATAGTTGGACTTGCCTTTTTCATGATAAATGGTAGGTGTTATAAATCTAGTCAATTTTTAATTGAAATAGTTCTCCATGTGTTGTTAAAGTTAACAAATATGTAAATGCCTGTCTGCCTTTCTCTGTAGCCTATTCAGCACATGTATTTTTATATGCTTTATAGAATCCTACCTGGTATCACACGTTCATTTTTGTGAGGTGACTGACTTGGCAGATACAAGTTGTGAGAAGAGATCACTCCTCTAAACGCTGTTGGAACTGAAAATTCAAACTATGGGTGAGCTTCCTAGTAGAACAACATTATACATAAATCCTTGTTCAGTAAAATAAATATTTTTGCATCTGTGGATGCTATATATTTTATGATGAACTTCGATTGGCGTATATATTCCTACATTTTAATGTCTGTGTGTGTGTTTTGTGTGTGTGTGTGTGTGTATATATATATATATATACACATATATATGTATATACACACATATATAATTATGAATATATATATATATATATATATATATATATATATATATATATATATATACTGTCCTGATTTTTAAAATATGAAATGTATGTATCTTAAATACACTCCCTAAATTCATTCATGTTCAAAAATGTGGATTTATAATAAACTTTTCACAAAATTATTCTCAGAAATATTCATCCTCCTGAAATACACATTTGTTTCATAGTTCTGAAAACTAACTTCAGTAAATGGTGCTTACAAATCCTAATATTTGTACAGTAACTAACCCAGATTAACATCAATCAAGTAGATTCGTATGGGACATGATGTGTATTCTGACGTTTATTTTCATTCAACACTGGTACATTACTATTTCTTCAATTTTTACAAATCATAGGATATATATATTTCATCCACAAGTTCACAAATTTATACGCATTTGTTTCACAATCACTTCCTGCTTCATAAAACATGTATTCCTCCAGGTTTCTTGACTGGTCTTTTCATGAGACTTCTTTCCAAACACATTATTTTAGATTTCCATAATCACTTTTGAAGCAAAACTCACACACCCTTCATGATAAACCATAACCTTAATGTGGCCATTAGATATATAACTGGTTGGAATGAATGTTTGTATGTCAATATAAGATTTCTTGTATTTTTTCACATATAATTTCAATCCATTATTTAAAGTCGGAACCAGATATATTATTTATTCACAGTATGGTCTATATATGCATTACCTCTATATGCACAGACAAAGGGTACACCTCTTTTTACCCCCATTACTAATTTATACGTCTTGAATATGTTGCTGCCAGAAAAGGTGGAAAAATAGTCATGTCACCTGATCTACATATACGTTTTATCACAGTAATATTCTGGACAAAAAAAGCAAAGGTCACACTTAAGATTGTAGCAAAGACTAAATGAAAAGTGAGCATGGATTACTAAACATCCATGTCCAGGTTGCCTAATGCTGTCAAATGTCAATCCTATTGGTCACCACACATTTGTTTCTTTCTAAGATTATATATTCAAACTCAACCCTGTTGAAAATATCTAATCCTATCACTCACTTTATACTTTGCCTGATTTTGTAATGTCTCTATTGATATCAGATTTCCTAACTATTTTCCCCAGTTCATCATTGTGACTGTCTCTTCACTTGTGCTGACATTAACATTCACTGTCTACCAGAAACCCTATTGCTAAACAACATTTGGTCCAAATCCTATACTCACTCTTCTTTCTAAACCTACCGAGAATCTTCCAAATCCTACCGACTATCCCTTTTGACTGGAAGTTCTCTTCTACATTTAATCATCCATGGTACACTGACCTAAGCCATTGTATATCGATTTACCTGACACATCAGTGCAGAACATAATTCAAAACTACGTATCCCAATCAAGGGCCCAATGCCCTTTTGGGCTTCAAATCTTAGCTAGATTTCTGTTTTCATACTTATAATTCACCTATATATTCTTGTAAATATCGCAGTTTCCCAATACCATTATTCATCCCGCAAAAAGATTCCTAATCCAAATCGAACCTGTTAGTTAACCTAACCATACACTGTTCAGTCAATTTAACTTTACAGAAGAGCAGGGATAGAGTTGTTCTTACAATACAGGAATATAGGGGATCTTCCACATGCTGAGAAACTCAAAGGTCCATGCAGAAATGATTCCTGGAGAAGTTGTAAGCAGCTATGGAGGACCTAAGAGAGCAAAAGTCATCCTCCATGGCAAACAACCTGGTCAGGATGAAGGGTTGTGTCTGAAACAGCTTCTCTCTTCTTAATGTAGAGAAGATGGACCAAACCAGGCCTGTGTGGAGAGCTGTTCCCAGGTGCCAATGGTTGATATACCATTCTAACTTGTGAAAGTGTCACAGGAGGTAGGGGCAGCCACCATCTCATGGGACCCTTGAAAGCAATTGTTAGGACAAAGTGGTTGCCATGGCAGTAACCTCATTCAGTTCCTGAATGAGGTGACCTACCTCTCTTCCTTGATGACGGATCTCTCTGAACTTGGGATCCAGGAAGCCAGGCACCCAGAGTCAGTCCCAGTTTCTTACCCAGTGGGCTCAGTTGTTTGGAATAACCAAGGACAGAGTAAGTCTTCCTTGGTACCTACTGATGTGAGGATTGCCAAATGCCAAGAGAGCTCTAAAAAGGGGAATTTCCTGAGAAAGCAGGTAGTGGCTCACCACTGGCTCCTGAAAACTTCACAGTGTTGGCCAAGGTGACCAGATCTGAGAAGGACAGGCCATTTCAAGGAAACATAGTATGGCCCATCATTCAGAGTACATTCCAATTAGTCACAGACCTACTTGAATAAAGGAGGTGTCGTTGTGGGTGTGATTGTGATTTTGTGGTTATGTCTCATGTTCTGAGAATAGGTAAGAAAGGCGGTTTGTTTGCTTTAGAGTGGACTGTTTATAGTAAGTCATTTGACAAGGTGATTGTTTGTATGCCTGTGTATCCCACTGTGTCCGTGGTTGTAGACATTATAAAAGATAATGCATCAATGGATGTGTCCTGTCTAGTAGAAAGCTTGCCAACATTCATCCTGCCCAATTTATGAGTGGACTGCAGGTTGCTTTAGGGACGGGCAACACCTACTATCTTCCGAAGTTCCTGTTTTCTTCCTGAATTCTGGCCACTCTCCAGAGTAGGCTCATGGTTTTGTGTCCAAGATATGTACCACCTCCAAGCTCTGTGACATTGCCATATACTGGATAGCTGAAGGGAATAGCAAGCATCTCAGAAAACTCAGATATCAGTGTGACAAAGAAAGTCTCAGTAGAGAAACCCTGCTTTGGGCCTTTGGCTTACCTATTTTTCTGTTGCTCTGAGAGTCAGGAAGGTCTCTGCCTCAGGCCACCAATTTGTGAAGCCTGAAGAAAACTGTTTTCAAATGGAAATGAATGGGCATCACCTGTGTATCTTTGCTTAATTGCTTTGGAAAGGGATGTGTCTGAATCAGCCACTTGGCCCTGTGTGAGGCAGTGGCTTAGATTCTCAGCACCTGATGGATCTAAAGAAAGATCCCATGTGTGCTTCCAAAACCAAAATGGCAAAAATATCAGTAATTGTGTATGAAGTATCTTGCCTTACTCTGATAGGTTTCTGATCTCCATCAAATGAGACTAGGGATCCTTTGGGTCAAATGAGTTCTTCAAAGCCCTGCAGAGGCTAGCCCATATGAACTTGGGTTTTTTCATTACTTTAAATCACATTAAGAATCTATACCTGACAGTCAGTAGGCCTCAAATTGGAGAAGCAGAGCAGTATTAAGGCCAGGCTTATTTTATCACTCCTGGTTAACAGGAATGGTGTCCAGGCCCAGCTGACTTTAAGCAAATAAGGGATAAGGGAGCTTGTTTTGGATACTGTCTTGTGCTGCGCCCCTCATGGAAACCTCCAGCCAGAGGTTATAATGAGTGTCTATATGGAAGAAGGTGAGGACCATGTGGGAGTGTTTTGGTTTTAATTGTGTTCATTTGTGTAGTGGTTGGAAGAAATGACTGGATCCACCAGGGCTAGAACTTTGGTATGATTCACCTTAGAGACTGAGTTCTGGAACTGACCTCAGAGAAGTATTGTCATGAATTGTGTTGCGATTTTAGAAGGCCACGCATGAGAGTCGCCATTGGAAACTGAAATCTAGGCCAAGGGTGGCTTTCGACTGATCACTTGGAATCTCAGCCAGGATATCACATGATTTTATTCTGAAAGACTTGACAGGCATTGTTGAGAGTCAAAACACACATGGACCTCACATTGTAGACCTCAATTGGCTGGGCTTCATGTGACTATTTGGCTACTCTTTGGGAAGCCTTGCCTTTGAGAGTTCTCCAGAGCATTCATTGAAATGAGGTTCCTCAACATTAAATGGTTCCTGAATGAATTGAAACCCACAGTTTCTCCAACTTCATCCTTGAAAAGTGGCTAGATAAATACCCTGAAATTTTTGAAACTCCCATGACCAGGTGGCACTGGAGAACCTTTGGATCTCCTGTTGCTGATCATGAGTGTACCAGACAATGCCTTGATTGACTGGGTTTCATGATAATGGTGAAGAACAGAGATGCCAGTAAGTTGAGAATGCTGAGTAGTGGGCCCAGAGCAGTGGTGTGCAGGTATGTGATAAAATATCTGAGGTGGGGCCGTGTGGATTTCCAATTGACTTCCAAATGCCTTTTGGCTGCCATGGTGCATCCAGCAGAACCTTACATGTAAAGGCATCTTATTATATGGAGAGGTTTCAAGGCAATGTTCAGAATCAGGTTGGTATGGTCAAGGAAAAAGCTGTGTGAAATAGAAGCCTGGTTGGTGCATTCTCCTGCAGTTCCTGACCCACCACACGTGAAAGAACTCCCTCCAGCACTGTGTCCCAGTTGAACTCCTTGTATTTCGTGAAGCAAATACCAAACTCCCAGTGCAGCACCAAGAAACACCACAAAAATGGAGGATGATCAAATGGCTTCACAGTCCACACGGGGAGACACTTAGCCCCCAGTGGCCACAGTTTACCTACCAAGAGAGAATTCAGCACTGCTGCCTCATGTTCATTGGAAAATAAGAAACCATGCTCTCCATTCACATAGATGCAGACCCAGCTTTGATGGTCTCAATAAAAAAGAAGCTAAACCTTCTGACAACAAAATATATTTAAAGTACCCAACCTCAGAGGCAGTTTCTCAAGAAGTCTTTAGGCCAGCAGAGCTCTATGTTTGTGGAGTGTTTACCTCTTAGACCAGGATGTAAGAAAAGAACACTGACTCCAGTTAAAATCAAATTAAAGTAAGCTTATTATTTCCACTGGCTGGGCTGCCTCTCCCTCCAAAGATTGCGAGAGCAAGAGAGCAACCCCACCTTTACTACAGCCCAGGTTTGCAGCCCAGAAAGTTACACAAAAATGGGGTAACAGATAACAGAACTCTGACAAGCATCACACTAATGGGAGTTTACATTTTTTTTTTTGCTAGCCCCAACATCAAAATTTATGAGGACCATTAGAGCCTCAGAGAGGGTCATTGTCTGGCCACAGAAGGCCAATATTTATGAGGTGTGACAAAGTTTCAGAGAGGGCTGCTATCTGGTCAGAGAGCCATGCACGGGTGAGTTTAAGGCACGGGCAGTCATTCCAAGCAGGTTCAGAATTTGCAGTAATTTACAGTAAAGCCAAAATGATTTTTTCATGGCTTTGTTGCAAGATGGCTCCCAATTTTAATCAAAGATAAGGTTGGGTCTATCATTCCCCCCTTTTCTTATGTGTCCCTTTGTAATCCTTGATAGGTTAGTGGAAAAGCACTGAGGAAATTTTAATCCCTCAGTTAACAGTCTCCAAATTTTTAGAACTCACCGAAAACCAGTCTCCCTGATATTACCTGACTTAATTAATTACTTATATTGATAGTCTATTTATTTTGGGCTCCATTGGTGTAAGTGGAGAGTCGTCTCTCATTTTGCCTTCTTCTCAGCTGAGAGAGGGTGACATGAGTGTGCATGGCGTGAGAGACATGAGTTGCCTTTTTGAAGTCAGTTGAGGAATATGAGTTGCCTTTTAGAAGTCAGTTCTTTTTGAAGTCTTGTTGAAGGAAGAACAGGTTGTAAAGTCATCTGGGGATGGGTTCTTCTATGAGAGAAACAAAAAACATGAGTATTGAATAAATGTTGCAGTAGCTGGATCATGTCACTGTATGAAGTACCCTCACCAGTCTTTAATATCCCCAATTATCAGGACTGTCAACTTAATATTTAACTTTTAGTGTTACAGTTGTCCCTCCCCATAATATACAGTTTAATAATTTAATGTCATCTGATTTTGCAAAATCCTTTCACTAGTATGACCTCTGTGTCTAATAGAGAAACATTTAATTCTGTTACTCAGGGCTGGATAATAGTACTAGCAAACACCAAGCCTACCTGTGTAGGTTAGGAATATCTGTAGGCCTTAAACTAAAAACTTCTGCCTCTGGCAGCTCCTCTTGATAGTCTTTGTAGCCAACAGTTTTACTTATTTTGGGAGGCTAACATAAAGTGTATACCTTAAAATATTATTATTATTATTATTATTATTATTATTATTATTTAAAATGCCCAGGAATGGCTGTATTTTGGTTTTAACTGTCTTTGCTAAGTGTTTAAGATGAAGCAGTCAAATGACTTTTGTTTCTATCTATTGTTAGCAGTCAGCTGAGCTTTTATGGGAGTCATTCCTTGGGAAACTTGAGAGCAGCTTCTCAGTTCTGCTAGTGCAATTTGAGCTAGGTGGGTTCAGGTCTTGCTTGACCATGTGGCTTCCCTCAGAAGCATCAGGGATGTCTCCCTTTCCTGATGACTCTCCTCTTTGTAGCAAATGCACTGATTGGCTTTCTGTTCTCCAGTGGTCTCATTAATCTCCCTGATCGGGAGGTTATGTGGCCCAGAGTTGCAAAGCTCATAGAGAAGTCCCCTGTTCCCTGGATTCAGACTGACTCAAAGGGCAAGAGTCAAATATTGTTTTTTTTGGCCCTTTTCATTTAACTTTAATTTTCAATCCTAATCTGAAACAACCAGCAAATAAATTTTAACAGCCATATATTAAGAGTACTGCACTTTAATGTCTATAAGTTTATAATTATTTATATTTTATTAATTGGGATCTTATTATTCTGTCTGTCTTGTAGTTGATGACTTATTTTCTTAAATTAACTTATGTTGTGTTCTTAAAGCAACACTTCTCTAAAACACCAACAGGGAATCTTTATATCACTTATAAAGAAATTAAAAAATAAAATTTTTTAACAAGAATAAAAATACTTAGTTCATGTAATAGCTACCCTGAATTTTTTGGTGAGTTATATATTATATCACCTTTTTGAGATCCTAGTAATCTTGACAGAAAAAAAAATTTGAACATAACTTTAAATGAAATAAAATCTGACCTACTGCTTTCGTAGTCATTCTCACATGTAGTAAGATGGGACACAGAGTCTTATCTCAGGTAAGCAGGGCTCCTTATAAATCTTAAATGCTTTAGTTCTCAAGCTGATCTTTTTTTTAAATATCATTTTACAAAGTTTACATGAATTGTTTGAGGTCACATGAACATTAGCTCACACCATATGATATCACATTTAAAACATGAATTAAAGTACGGCTGAAAGATTTTAACCTTTACATAGATTAGGGTCTCATTAACTTAAAAATACATTTAAATTGTTCCACAATGTAAAAAGTAACATAAAACTTTACATATATTATTGATAACAGGTAAATAAATCCCCAATATATATTTTATTTACCATACAACTTCAGAACACCTGCTTGATATAATGCTCTTTTAAAGTTTCTACCTTATAGAGTTGTATAACTGGAAAATATGAGCACATTAATAGCATCACAATTGCATTGAAGTTTCTACATTAACCAAGTTTAGCTTTTAAAGAAATGGCAGTACAGTGCTCTAAAATAACAGTTCTTATTTAAACATTTGTTTAATTTTTATGATTGCTTGCTCTAGAAAATTTAAATCTTAATAAACTTAATGTTATGGGTAAACTTATGTTTAAGAAATTTTTGTCTCTTTTACACATGACTGATTTTTACAATCTTATACAGACTTTAGTACAAACTTATACAGACCTTAGTATATCAATCAGATATCAAACAAAAGTACTCATGAATGAGTAATCCCATATCAAATTTACTTTACTTATTTATCAAAATATTAGACAAATTTTTTGAACACTGTAAACCATTTTTTTGATTGAAAGAAAAGTCCTGGAACAAAGGCATATTAGACCTTTTGTAGACATTAATAGTTTATTAGATTTTTGAACACCTAGAAAAACTTGTAAGCTTAAATTTAAAGACATTTATATTTATCTGTTTACCCAATTTAAATTGAAACATTTAAATCACGTGAATTAAAGATCTTTGGATCCACTTTTTAAAATTGTTTTTATGAGTTCTTTTTAATATGAGTGCTCCTTATATATGTTAATTTGTGTATCATATATATGATATATGGACATATGTATATATATATATATATATATAGACATACAACACATAACAAATTGTGCACACATAATAAAAGTGAAGGCCTTGTAGCTTTTCACAGGTGAAATCTCCATTGCAATGATTTAAAAATTCCACAGTTGGTCAAAGATATTACTGATCAGAAAAACATTAACCTAGGTCTGTAGGAGCAAAATCATGAGCTCAAAAAATAAATAAAGAACCTAAGGAAAAAATTATGAGTCCTAGAAAAATGACTGGCCAGTAATTAGTAAATACCATACAATTTACCTTTTTTTTCCCTTAGGCCTCAAATAAGTCTCCTACTAAGCTTACAGGCTTCTTTCATTTGCATTTCAAAATAAGTCCTGGCTGAGGTCTGGAAGAAGAAGGAAAAAAAGGCTATTCTGAGCAGAAACCTTAGGCCTAAGGTATTTTAACCATAATTTTCATGTTAGGATGTTGAAAATTATGATACAAGTTTAAGATACAATTCACAAAATTTTATATCTTTACAAGTTGTTTTGTCAACAGATATCATACTATGATTTAGTATCCTTGTCCAAATTAATGCACTGGTACACACAGTGACATTTTCCGAGGCTACCTAATTTAAAATTGGTGAAAAAAAGACTGAATGATTGGGAAGTTACTTGCCAACTTGGAAGTAGAGTTCTTTAGTTTTCCATCCTAAGTATTTAAGTTCTCTGGCATGAATTATCTGAAACCATGAACTAAACAAATACCTAAACCCGACTTTTAACTGCAAGATTGTGGAATGCTTCAAAAACCCATTCAGATACCAGATTGGTACAATGAAACATCATCATTTAGACACACATTCAGCTAAGATCATTTCCAAGAAACAATTTATAATATTAACACATTATTGCACATGTCTTAAAGGGCTAGAAAAAAGGCACAAGACAGACAGAAATGAACTCCAGACAATGGCTGACAGACAGAACACTTTAAAAAAGAGCAAATAAGAGAAAAATCTCCTTCTCCAGTGGCACCACAGATGTCCCCACAAGGGGACCAAATGTTTTCACAGAGGAGCAACCTGAAATATAAAATAAAGTGTCTCCATGGCGACTTTACTGCATTTAGTGTCCCCTTTTTGTTTTTCTCTTTTTTTAAGAAGACAGAGGTGGCATTATCCTTGCAGTGCAGGGAACGAAGGAGGGAATTCCCTGAAGCAACAGGGCTTCGGCAGATGCTGGGAGATACTCAGTTCTTCATTCCCCAGCAGGCATTACCATCTGCACTGGGTGTGCTCCAGGCAGCCAGCTAGGGGCTTCTCTCATTCTGCTTAACAAATGGTGGTAAAGTTCATCACAGTTCCTTAAAACACAGTCCAAAGGGGTGTCAGGCTTACTTGCTTTGTTACCCATTTTCACGTTCAATATCCTTAAGATTTTATCACAGAAATCACAAAACAAAACGCACAAAAACAAACAAACAAAAAACATATAGAACACAGAACAAAACACACATACACACACACACACACACAAAAAAAAAAACAGAATCCCGGTGCCAAAACAGAAAAACAGATGAGCAATTCAACGTCTTGCTAAAGCTCTGGGGTAGGAGTGCATGCGTGTCCCTCGGCACCTCTCTAACCTTCCAGAGGAATTCCCTACAGAACGGAACAGAGGACAGAACGATTCTCATTACTATCCTGGACAGGAGTGAATGTGAGCCTCCCCAGGCCACCTCTCTGTCATTAGAAGAGATCTCCCTTAACCAGATATAAGATGTTATCAAGGTGCCACTTACCTATGGAGGCCTCCTCCACCAGGTACTTGCTAATAGTTTCAGTGCGGTGGTTCACTGCAGTGCTCCCCAGACCGACGGCTCACTCCAAGGCCTTGGAACATCTCAAGTTGTGCACCCCCTAGAGTGGCTCCCCAGCCCGTAGCCCTGGAGGGAAGGCCAGCTTCAGAATTTTCAGCAGTCTGGTCTTGTGATCTGGTCGGGCAGGGTCATCTCACTGGGGAACTCCAAAATGTTGGAATAGGATGCAAGAAAAGACCAGTGACTCCAATTAAAATCAAATTAAGGCAGGCTTATTATTAAAACTGGCCAGGTTGCCTCTCCCTCCAAAAATGGCGGGAACAAGACAGCAACACCACCTTTCCTACAGCCCAGCTATGTAGCCCAGAAAGTTACACAAAAAGGGGGTTACAGATAACAGAACTTTGAAAGCATCACACTGATGGTAGTTTACATTCTTTTTGCTGGCCCCAACATCAGAAATTATGAGGACCATTAGAGACTCAGAGAAGGTCGTTGTCTGGCCTGGGAAGGCCAATATTTATTAGGTGTCACTAATGTTTCAGAGAGCACTGTTATCTGGTCAGAGAGCCAGGCATGGATGAGTTCAAGGCACGGACAGGCATTCCAAGCAGGTTCAGCATTTGCAGTAATTTATAGTAAAGCCCAAATTATCTTTTCATGGCTTTCTGGCAAGATGGCTCCCAATTCTAATAAAAGATCAGGTTGGGTCTATCAAGCCTGTCCTTTACTTTTGGAAACTCCTCTACAACCTGCAAGGTTGTGAACTCCTGACCATTTTACATTCCAGATATGTATTCACAGATTTTCTAACTCATGTCCTCCAACTGTGTCTTACTTGGGGTGAAGGTAATATCAAGGCATTGTTCTGGATGAGAGTGGGAAGATTTTTGTGTAGCACATATTTGCATACACATTTAGGAGATCACTCCTCCTAAACATTGATCTGGAACAGAAAATTCAATCTATGGGGGAGCTTCCTAGCTGAACAACATTATACATAAATTCAAGTTCATTAAATAAATAGTTTTGGATCAGTGGATGATATATATTTCAAGATGGATTTAAATTGGCATATATATTGCTACATTTTAATGTCCATGTGACTTTTGTGTTTATAATGTTTTGTGATTTATGTGGATTTATAATCAAATTTTCACAAGATTATTCTCAGAAATATTCATCCAACTTAAATACATACTTTTTTCCTAGTACTGAAAAGTAACTTCAGTGAATGGTGCATAAAAATCCTAATATTTCTACAGTAACTGACCCAGATTAACATCAATGCAAGTAGATTCCTATGGGACATGATGTGTATTTTGATGTTCATTTTTATTCAACATTGGTACATTACTATTTCTGCAGTTTATGCACATTATATATAGTATGATATATAATGTTCAATCACTTCCTTCTTGAGAACACATGTATTCTTACAGGTTTCTTGACTATTCTTTTCATGAGACTTCTTTCCAAACACATTATTTTTGATTTCCATAATCACTTTTGAAACAAAACTCACACACCTTTCAGGATAAACCACAACCATAATATTACCATTAGATGTATAACTGGTTGCAGTGAATGATTGTATATCAATATGAGATTTCTTTTATATTTTCAGATATCAATTCAATCCATTATTTAAAGTAGAGCAAGTTATATTATTTACACACAGTATGGTTTATTCATGCATTATCTGCATATTCATAGACACAGGGTACACCTATTTGTACCCTCAATAGTAATTTATACATCTACAAAATATTGCTACAGAAATGGTGGAAGAAATACTCAAGTCACCTGATCTACATATACATTTTATCACAATAATATTCTGGACACAAAATGCAAAGGTCACACTTATGATTTTACCAAAGCCTAAATAAAAAGTGAGCATGGATTAATAAAAACATCCATGTCCTGGTTACCTAATTCTCTCAAAAGTCAATCCAATTTGTGACAACATATTAGTTTCTGCCTAAGGTTATATATTCAGACTCAAACTGTTGAAAATGTCTAAACAAATTACACACTTCATACTTTTACTGACTTCCTAATGTCTCTATTTATATCTGCTTTCCTACATATTTTCCCCAATTCGTCATTGTGACTGACTCTTCACATGTGCTGACATTTACATTCACTCTCTACCCGAAACCTTATTTGTAAAGAACTTTTGGTACAAATCCTATACTCATTCTTCTTTCTAAACCTACTGACTATCTTGCTAATCCTACAGACTATCCCTTTTTTATTGGACATTCTGTATGTTATTCAATCATCTAGTGTATACGATCCTATTTCTTTGTATATCAATTTATCTGAGACATCTGTGCAGAATATAATTCAAAGCAAAGTATGCTACTCAAGGGCCCAAAGTCCTACTTGGCTTCAAGTCTTCCCTAGATTTCTGTTTCCATACTTATATTTCACCTATATATTCTTGTAAATATCTCAGGTTCCCAATACCGTTATTCATCCAGCAGAATGATTCCTAATGCAAATTGAACATGATATTAACATTAACCATACACTGTTCCCTCAATCTAACTTTACAGCAGTGCAGGGATAGAGTTGGTCTTACAATCCAGGAATATAGGGGATCTTCCACCTGCTGAGAATCTCAAAGATCCATGCAGAAATTATCCCTGAAGAAGATATAGAATGCTATGAAGGACCTGAGAGAGCAAAAGTCATTTTCCATGGCAAACAACCTGGTCAGGATGAAGAGATGTGTCTGAATAAGCCTCTCACATTTTAATGTAGACAAAATGGACCAAAACAACCCTGTGTGGAGATCTCTCCCCCAGTACCTATTGTTGATATACCATTCTAACTTGTGAAAGTGTCACAGGAAGTAGGGGCAGCCTCCATCTCATGGGACCTTAGGAAGAAACTGTTAGGACAAAGTGTTTTCCAAGGCTGTGAGCTCATTCAGTTCATGAAGGAAGTGACCTACCTCACTTCTTTGTGATGGAACTCTCTGAACTTGGGATCCCAGAAACCAGGCACCCAGGGTCAGGCCCAGTAACAGTCACAGAGATCTCACTTTTTTGGATTTATCATGGAAAGAGTCAGTCTTTCTTGGTACTTACAGATGTGAAGATGGTCAAATGCCAGAAAAAATCTGAAGAGGTGTCTTCCCTGAGAATGCAGGTAGTGGCGGCTCAAAGCTGGCTCCTGACAACTTCACAGAGTGGGCCAAGGAGTCCAGATTTGAGAACAGACAGGCCATTTCGGGTGAACAAAGAATGGCTCACCAGGCAGAGGACACTCCGGTTAGTAACAGACCTTCTTGGGGGAAGGAGGTGCATTTGTGGGAATGAGTGTGGGTTTGCGGTTTTGTCTCATGTTCTGAGAATAGGTAGGAAAGTTGGTTTGTTTGGTTTGGAGTGGACTGTTTCTATTAAGTCATTTGACAAGGCAAGTGTTTCTATGTCTGTGTATCCCACTGTGTCCGTGGGTGTAGACATTACAAAAGAAAATGCATCAATGGATGTGTCCTGTCTAGGAGAAAGCTTCCCAACATTCACGCTGCCCAATTTATAAAAGGACAGAGGGTTGCCTTATTTGTGTGCAAGACCTGAAATCTTCCTAAGTTCCTGTTTTCTTCCTGAATTCTGGCCACTCTCCAGAATAGGCTCATGATTTTGTGACCAAGATAGGTACCACCTCCAAGCTCTGTGACTTGGCCATGTACTGGATAGCTGAAGGGAATGGCGAGAATCTCAGAAAACTCAGATATCAATATTACCAGGAAAGTCTCAGTGGAGAAACCCTGCTTTGGGACTTTTGCTTGCCTATTGTTCTATAGCACTGAATGTCAGGAAGGTCTTTGCCTAAGGCCACCCCGTTGTGAAGCCTGAATAAAACAGTTCTCTAATGTAAATGAATGGGCATCACCTGTCCCTCTTTGAGTAATTGATTTCAAAAGGGATGTGTCTGAATCAGCCTGTTGGCCCTGTGTGAGGCTGTGGCTTAGATTCTCAGCACCTGATGGATCTAAAGAAAGATGCCATGTGTGCATCCAAAACCAAATTGGCCAAAAGAGTACTCATTATGGATGAAGTCTCTCGCCTTCCTCTGTAAGTTTCCTGACCTCCATAAGGTGAGAATAGGAATCCTTTGGGTCAAATGAGTTTTTCAAAGCCCTTCAGAGTCTAGCCCATTGGTGCTTGGGTTTTCTCATGACCCCAATCCGCATGAAGAATCTAAACCCCACAGTCAGTAGGCCTCAAATTGGAGAAGTGGAACAGTAATAATGGTAGGCCTATTTGATCACTCCTGGTTCAGAGGAAGGGTTTCCAGGCCACCCTGACTTTAGGCAAATGACGGGCAAGTGAGCTTATTTTGGACACTGTCTTGTCCAGCGCCCCTCATAGAAACCTCCAGCTAGAGGTTATGATGAGTGTCTATGTGGAAAAGATGAGGGCCATATGGGAGTGTTTTCGTTTAAATTTTGGTCATTTGTGTGGCGATTGGAAGAAATCACTGGGTCCACCTGGGCTTGAACTCTAGTGTGAATCCCTATAGAGACTGAATTCTGGAACTGACCTCAGAGAAGTATTGCCATGAGCTTTGTTGGGATTTTAGGAGCCCACGCATGAGAGTAGCCCTTATAAACTTAGATCAAGGCCACAGAGCACTGGGAATCTCAGCCAAGATAATCCATGATTTTCTTCTTAAAGTCTTGGCAGCCATAGCTGAGAGTCAAAACACACATGTACCTCACATTGTAGACTTCAATTGGACTGGCTTCATGTGACCTTTTGACAACTCTTTGGGAAGCCTTGCCTATGAGCGTTCTCCAGAGTTTCATTGAAATGAGCTTCCTCAACATTTAATGGTTTTTGAAAACCACAGTTCCTCCAACTTCATCCTCAAAAAAATGGCTAGATAAACACCATGAAATTTTTGGAATTCCCATGACCAGGTGGCACTGGAGAATCTTTGGATGTCCTATTGCTGATCATGAGTGTATCAGACAGTGCCTTGACTGACTAGGTTTCATGAAAATTGTGTAGAACAGAGATGCCAGTAAGTTGGAGCCTGCAAATTAGTGGGCCTAGAGCAGTGGTGTGAAGGTGTGTGATAAAACGTGTGGTGGGGCCATGTGGATCTGCCACTGGCTTCCAAATGGCTTGTGAATGACATGGTACAGCCAGCAGAACCTTCCATGTAAAGGCATCTTTTTGTATAGGGAGATTTCAAGGCAATGTTCAGAATCAGGTTGCTATGGACAAAGGGGCAACCCATGTGGGATAGAATCCTGGTTGGTGCATTCACATGCAGACCGTGACCTCCACACGTGACAGAACTCCCTCCAGCACTGTGTCCCAGTTGATCTCCTTGTATTTCATGAAGAAAATACCAAAGTCCCAGTGCAGCAGCAAGAACCACCATGAAAAGTGGAGGAGGACCAAATGGCTTCACAGTTCACACGGTGAGTCACTTAGCTCCCAGTGGCCATAGTTTAACTACAAAGAGAGTATTCGCACTGCTGCCTCATGTTCATTGGAAAATTAGAAACAATGTCCTCCAGGTCACATAGATGCAGACCCAGCTTTGATGGTCTCACTAGAAAGTAAGCTAAAACTACTGACAACAACATATATTTCAAGTGCCCAACCTCAGAGGCAGTTTATCAAGAAGTCTTTAGGCCAGCAGAACTCCATGTTTGTGGAGTGTTTACCATGTGCCTTACTTTTGGAAACTGCTCTACCACTTCCAAGTTTGTGAAATCCTGAGTATATTCCATTCCACATATGCATTCACAGATTTTCTAACTCTTCTCCTCTAATTGTGTCTTACTTGGGGCGAAGTTAATGTCAAGGCATTGTTGTGGATGAGAGTGGGAAGATTTTTGTGAAGCACATATATGCATACACATTGGATTCATTTTCCAATTTTCCATTCGAAATACTTAATCCCTGACACTAACTCATAAACTACTAGACTCTGACTGCTAATCCTAATATGATGGAGAAAACTAACCCAAACAGAATAGAAATACAAGCAGTTCAAAGGAGGCATGGTGTATATTTGGACTTGCCATTTGCATTATGAAGGGTAGGTGTTATAAATCTAGTTAATTTTTAATTGAAATAGTTCTCCTTGTGTTTTTAAAGTTAATAAATATATAAATTCCTGTCTCCCTTTCCCTGTAGCCTATTCAGAACATGTATTTTTATATGCACATATAGAATCCTACCTGGTATCACATGTACATTCTTGTGAGGTGGCTGACTTGGCAGATACAAATTATGAGAAGAGATCACTCCTCCTAAACCCTGTTGGATCTTAAAATTCAACCTATGGGTGAGCTTCCTAGTTGAACAACATTAAACATAAATCCATGTTCAGTAAAAGAAATATTTTTGCATCTGTGGATGATATATATTTCATGATAAATTTCGATTGGCATATATATTGGTAATTTAATGTCTCTGCATGTGTGTTTTTTGTATATATATATATATATGTATATATATATATATATGTATATATATATATATATATACATATATATATATATATATATACTCTCCAGATTTTTCAAAATATGAAATATATGTGTCTTATATACACTCCCTAAATTCATTCATGTTCATGTGTATGGATTTATAATCAAGTATTCACAAGATTATTCTCAGAAATATTCATCCACCTGAAATACATATTTGTTACCAGTACTGAAAACTAACTTTAGTTAACGTTGCATACAAATACTAAATTTGTACAGTAACTGACCCAGTTTAACATCAATGCAAGTAGATTACTATGGGACATGATGTGTATTTTGAAATTCATTTTTATTCAACACTGCTACATTACTATTTCTTCAATTTATGCACATCATAAGATATATATTTCATCCACAAGTTAGCAAACTTATAGGCATTTGTTTCACTTTCAATAACTTCCTGCTTCAGAACACATGGATTCCTCCAGGTTTCTTGTCTGGTCTTTTCATGAGACTTCTTTCCAAACACATTATTTTCAACTTCCATAATCAATTTTGAAGCAAAACTCACACACTCTTCATGATAAATCATAATCTTAATATAACGTTTAGATGTTTAACTGGTTGGAATGAATGTATGTATATCAATATAAGATTTCCTGTATATTTTCAGATATCAATTGAATCCATTATTAAATTTGGAATCCATTATATTATTTATTCACAGTATTGTCTATTCATGCATTATCTCTATATTCATATCACAGGGTACACCTATTTGTACCCCCAATAATAATTTGTACATTTCGACACAGAAGCAATGGTCACACTTATTATTTTACCAATGTAAATGTCAGGCGAGCATCGGAGGAAGAGACTACCAGGGACTGTCTAATGCAACAGCCAAAAGTTTATGGGGGTCCAACATGCTGGGGCTCAGAGCTCCCTTGAATAGAGCAGAGAGCCCTGAGAACAGCTTAAGCAGAGCTTATATACTTTCCTTGGAGAGGGCAGGGAAGGGAAGATTATTGATGGGTCAGGGTGAGTGGGCAGTTTGCGTGCAAATGGGTGAGGGAGTACATTCTGCAGTTTTGCAGTTGGTACAGAACATTCAGGGAACAAGATTAGCGAACAGTTCTCAAGATATCAACAGTGTTTTGTTAAGCATACCGTAAAACTGGAAGTGACAATTACCTATTTTATTTACCTGTCATTCCCCACTTTCTTTTGTTTACATTAAATCATAATAGTGATCATTGAGGATGTCACATTTTATGTCTGCTAGTGTGGTATATTGATTTCTGATTACCATAAGTTTAACTTGTCCAATTTGAGCTTGGAGAAAGGAAACTACACGGTTGAGCAAACAGGGTCCTACAGTTAGCAATAATGTGAGGATTATTAATGGACCGGCCAGGGCTGATAAAAGCATAGTTACCCAGGGGGACTCTGTGAACCAAGACTCAAACCACCCTTTTTGGGCCTCTCTCTCTTGTTGATGCTCTTCAATGCGTCTTCTTAATTTAATCATAGATTCTTTTACAACTCCAGTATTGTAGGCATAATAACAACATTCTTCCCTCAATGCAGGACAAAGGCCCCTTCTCTCATGAAGAGGAGGTCGAACCCTCGCCTGTACTGTAAAACAACTTCAGAGAGAGAGGTTAAAGATTCTTGTAAAGCTGTGATGGTGGTTTTTTAATATCTTTAAGTTTTGGTCTATTGCTGCTTCTAATTGGGTCATTTGTTGTGTCCCATGGATTAGGGCAGTGGTTCCTGTGCCCTTCTCTGCAGCAACTACTATTCCTCATAGGATGGCTAAAGTGAAGGATACAGGTTGCCAGCGGAACCCGGTTGTATGCCCCCCTATTTGAAATTTAAATGATCCTGCCTCATGATAGAGCACTCGGGGAAACATCTGCACCATTACATAATTAATCACATCTGCTGATAATTTTATGAATAAACAATGTTTAAGTATATAGAATTATACTGTTGTAGGTATGGACAAGGCAAGGCACCTAAGATAGCACCAAAGACAGGGAAACAGTCCTATTTGGTTGCAACCGGATATAGAGGGCATTGCTTCTGTTGTAATCAATTAATCCCCTGAATCCCAAGTTTAGGTAGTTTCAGAATTTTGTACCCAACATGTAAGGGAAAAGACTCAGAAATTCACAGTCTGCAGAAGTTCACAAAAAGCAGTTTTTGGTTCTGTTTTTATTTTCCTCTTCTCTGGGAAAGATAACTTATTAAGGACACCTGGGAGGGGGAGAGCTTTTTTCTTCTCTTTTATTTTCTCCCTGCCAGCTGTTACCATGGAGCCCAGTTGGTAACTTCTTTATCTTGGAAATGTAGCCATCTCTGGAAGCCTCAGCTCAAGGCCAGAGGCCTTGTTCACATATTTTGTGAAAAACTAGTAAGGGGGTGTCTAGCTTAGAAGGGCTGATTTTTCCAGCCAGTGGCCAAGTATAACAGAGCAACACGAAAAGAGGAAGTTTATCTACACTGAACTCTTTTATAGGGACTTTGTTGCTGAAAGTCCTAAAGTCAGCCACGATGAAGACTTCTGGAGAAGGCCATTTAATATTTTTCTGTGGGCCTGGTACAGAGGGGAAGACGGGGAAGGCGGGGGGTGAGAGCAGTTCTGTGGTTCTGAGAATGAGGAAAAAGAGATATAAAAGAATAATGGGAAAAGGGTTTGGGATTTTCCTGGCAACAAAACTTGAGCAGTAGAACAGGTAGAGCAGATGGGAAGACGGGAATGAGTATCTAAAAAGCCTGTGAGGGACTTTAAATTCTTAGTAACCTGTTTTTAGTGATGACAAAGCAACTTTAAAGGACATTTTCATTACATCTTGGATAGGCGTCTGAGGGCACTCCTCAGCTGGTTTGAGCTTTGGGTTAGCTGGTAAGAGGACCTGGTGGGACCCGGTGTGGGCACTGACAGGAGAAGAGAGGAGTGAGTGGGTGGAAGGGTACCTCAGTACCTGCTGCCTCAGCATGGGGGCAATGGTCTGAGAACCAGCGGAGGTTTGGGGTTTTGATCTAGTAATTGGAGGGGAGAAATCAGGTTCTGATGTGAGAGTGACAGCAGGGAATCTGGAGCAGAAGGATCTATTGGAGAAACATATTTCGTGATGTGAGCAAAGGAGGGAAAAGGCCTACACATAGGGGAATTTTCTTCAATCCTTTTGAGCACTTGCCGAAGTTGAAATAGTCACACAGAATTTGAGGATCTAGAGACCCCTCTGGGGGCCATCGGTTTTGGTTGTCTAATTGGTAATATGGCCAATGCTGTGAACTGAATTTGATGAGGAGTTTGGGTTCCACCAGGCAGCCCCTGTATGCTCACATCCCCATGACTTACGGAAGAAGACGGCTTTTCCCCCACACAGCCGTGGTTGTTTGTGGCTTTGATAGTCCACCGGGCAAACATAGTAATCTAGGCTAGCCAACCTGCATCAGGCTTGCGTGTCCCTACATCCATAATGTTTGTTTCCATTATCTATGGTACGGGAGAAATTTAATGGAATTTTAGTGGGATCCTCTTCATCAGAGATATCCCAATTGGAAAGACGTATACCCAGCTGACAAATATCTGGGTGGAGAGTTGGCCACCAGGTCCCTAAGGGGGCTGTATGTGAGACAGACCATACTTCTTGTCTAATAGGATTTGTGATCAGCCATCGCTGCTGAATGGGCTGATGATGGTTAGGACTAGTGGTGGCCAAGGGGAGAGTCTATAGCCTTATCCACATGGCAAATATGCAATTTGAAAGGGTTACCAGTCTTTTCCACTTTCAAGCCAGAGTCTGGACAGGGCACAGGCTTGAGATGAGAATTAGGATCCAGGAAGTGATTCCATCTACCTTTACCACTGTAGGTTTTATAAGTAGCACCTGGTATGGTCCTGTCCAGCGGGGTTCCAGGGATGACACCTGATGTCATCTTATGTAGATGAAGTCTCTTTTTTGATATCGATGTGGAGTCTCCTCTTCACCAGGTTGGTAGGCAGTGGCCAGCTGTTTTGACAGGTATCCCTGAATTCTTTCAATAGCTTTAAGTTTGTCAAGCAAGGGGGTGTGGAAGGGATAGGTAGGTCTTAGAGTTGTGGTTAGGTCCTTACTGGAGGAGGGGCCCCAAAGAGAATTTCATAGGAGGTGAGGTTACACAAAGAAACAGAGGGAGTATTTCTTGCATGAAACAGTGCATAAGGCAGGAGCATAGTCCAATCTTTGATGCCCTCTCTAAGCTTAATTTCGTTAAGGTCTCTTTAATGGTTCTATTAATTTTTTTAACCTGTCCTGAGCTCTGGGGTCTATAAGCACAATGTAACTTCCAATTTATCCCCAGGATCCTGGCTAACCCCTTACTTACCTGGGCCATGAACGCCGGTCCATTATCAGACCCTATTACCTTAGGTAGTCCGTATCATAGAAAAATATCTTTCAGGATTTTCTACCACCATTTGTGCCTTTTTTTTGTGGGGAAGGCTTCAATCCATCCTGAAAATATATCTACAAACATCTAGGAGATATTGAAGTCCATACCTTGCTGGCTAAATTTCAGTAAAGTCCACTTCCCAGAATTTCCTGGTCTGGTTGCTCATAGGTGCTTTCCTGCAGGAAGCTTGGAAGGGTAATTGTTCTATTGACAGAACGGACAGGGTTTTGTTACCCGTTCAGTTATGTCCTTTCGCTGTGAGTCGGTTAGTGGAAAACTCTGTTCTTGATCCTTCAGGAATGCCTGCAGTTTCTTTGGACCAAGGTGTGTGAATTGATGTACATTTTTAACGTAGTGTAGGGCTTTCTGAAATTGCAGGCTTGGCTCAGTGAAGTTGAGGAGTTCAGTGCCAGTGTCGTAAGATGTTATCAAAAGCTTGCTGGTGCTCAGGGGTCCATTGGAACTGGGCATCTCCCTTTAACAGCGGGTATAAAGGAGAAGTTAAGGACGCAAACACAGGAATCCATAACCTGCAAAACCCAGTAGTCCCAAGAAACTCTTTGTGTTGTCTGCTGCTGGGGGGGGGGTATCTGCACAACCGTTTGTTTTCTGGGCTCAGTGAGCCAACGTTTACCACCTCTAAGGGAATAGCCCAGGAAGACTACTTCTTGCTGGCAAATTTGGGGTTTTTTGGAAGAAGCTCTATACCCGAGTTGAGCAAGCTTACATAATAGTGCTTGGTTCCCAGACTCACAGTTTTCCTTGGTGTTGGCTGCAGTAGCAGGTCATCCACGTATTGAAGCTGGGTGACTTCGGGGTGCATAGTTCTGAAGTTGTTGACATCTCTGTGGAGGGCTTCATCAAAGAGAGTGGGGGAGTTTTTGAACCCCTGTGGGAGTCTAGTCCATGTTAGTTTACCATACGTTCCGGTTTCTGGGTCTACCCACTCAAAAGCAAACAGAAACTGACTGTCTTTATGCAGAGGCATGCAAAAGATAGCATCTTTATGTCCATACCATTTTTACTCAGGGTTCAGAGTGATAAGCAGATTGTACAAATTATTTACCATGGGGTGAATGTCCTGCACTCTGTTGTTGATCTCTCTTAGGTCTTGAACGGGGATTGTGACCAGTTCCTGGATTTTTTACTGGTAGCAGGGGAGTGTTCCAGGCCGATTGACAGGGCCTTAGGACCCTAAAGCCAGATATTTCTGAATATGGGGCCTTAACCCATCTTTAGCATTTTTGCTCAGAGGATGTTGTTTGACATTGATTGGGGAGGCTGAGGTTTTTAACTGCACTGTTCTTGGAGGTTGTTTCATGGCTAGGCCTAACCCAACAATTTTTGCCCAGGCATCTGGGTAATCTGTTATCCATTTCTGGGGTAGCTTGCCTGTTTGATCATTCTTGGGGTGTATGAAAAGTGTGTTCATCTTCGACTGACATTTATAAAGCCATGACTATAGGAGTTTTTAATGAAGGATTTAGAAATTTCATTTTGGGGCCTTCGGGGTTAAAAATTGTTTTGGCCCGGAGCTTACTGAGCAGATCTCTGCCCATCAATGGGGCCAGGCATTCTGGGATTACTAGGAAGGAATGTTGGATTTTTCCTTTCCCCATGTCCATGGTCCTCTTAGTTGTCTAAGTCTGATATTTACTGCTGTTAGCCCTTTGAACTAGAGACCTTTTATTTGATAGAGGGCCCAGTGGGGCCTTAAGGGCTGAGTATACTGCTGCTGTATCCACTTCAAAGTTTATGGGGTCCCCTTCACTTCAAAAGTTACCCTGAGCTCGGGGAAGGGATCTGAGCCCCGACATTCTCAGTCAACCTCCAGAGTCAGAAAGGCTGTCTGGCGTGGCTGTCTCTTTCTAGGGCACTTTTTGGCTCAGTGTCCTTTTTCTTTACAGTAGGCACATTGATCTGAGGCCAAGGGTGGCCTCTGGTGGGGACCCAGGTATCGCTTCTTGTCTCCCTGTATCTTAATTTCTGGCCTATTTATTGTTGTGACCAGGACCTTAGTTAATACCTTCATCTGTCTTTTTCATCTGTCATCCTCCCTTTGCTCCCTTTCGTTCTCTCTGTTTCTCTCTTATAGGATACTTTCTCGGCTACCCTGACTAAATCTCTCAAAGTCATATCTTGTAATCCATCTAAGTATTGTAACTTTCTTTTAATATCTAGATCAGCTTGCCCAATGAAGGCCATCATGACATATGTCTTTTGATCCTCTGCCTGAAGATCGAAAGGAGTATATCTCCTATATGCCTCCATAATTCTCTCTAGAAACATAGAGGGATATTCATCAGGCCCTTGAATAATCTCTCTTACCTTGGCCAAATTATTTGGTTGGCTAGCGGCCGGTTGGAAACCCACTATTAGGGCCCGGCAATAAGTGGACAGATGCTCCCTACCTTCAAAGGTGTCGGGGTCCCAGTTGGGTCAGTTCAAGGGTAAGCCGGCTTTGATAATGTTGGGAAGTTGTGTTGGTCACCCATCTGGTCCGAGGATATTTTTTTCTAGCTTCCAGAAAGTTTCTCTCTCGTTCCTCTGTCATGAAGAGAATCCCTAGGATTTGTTGGCAGTCATCCCAAGTAGGCAGGTGTGAAAACGCCAGGGAGTTCTTTGAGTTCTTTTAGCCGGGCCAGCTTCCTCCAGGGAAGGAGGGGCTGTGTGTGTGACAAGGGGGTGTCATCTGGTGGGCGCTGGGCCGGCCTAGCTTTCTCCAATGGTGGAGAGGCTGAGTCAGCAGCAAAGGAATCACTTAGAGGTTGTTGGGGGTTGGTGGACGACGGCAGCGGATAAGAAGGGTAGGAGAGTCCAGTAGAGTCTTGAGACTCAGGGAGAACAGAGGTTGGAGGAGGAAGAGCAGAGGGTTTGTGAGATGGAATCATGGTGGAAGGAGTAGGAGTGGGCGCAGAGACAAAGAAAGGCTTCACCCATGTAGGAGGAGATTTGCAGAGGTCCTACAAAGTTAAGATATATGGCTGTTGATCTGGATGTCTATGTGGCCCCGGTTGAAAGACAAAATCTCTGACGTTTCAAATTAGTGGGAAGTAGATGTTTGTAGGGGCTATCCAACTCCAAAGGTGGGTCATTCTGAGGCACAGAGGGTCTGCCAGGTCCAGCAATTTACTGAAAAAGAAAGATTCTGGGCCTTGCGCAGACTTTGGTCCAGTGATCAAGGGTCAGGAAGAGAGGTGTTGAAGTTCTCTGTCCCAAAATGAGAGATACACAAACAGTGAAAGCAATCACACACTACACTGACAAGACAAGACAATAAAGACAGGCAATGGACGTCCAATACTGAGGCCAGGACTGAGTAGCCGGCAAAACCTGATGGGCTGGCAATACTGAATCCGAAGCAAAATATCACTGAGTCAAGGAGACTATTGTTCCTCGATTTCCCGAGTCCTGTGGGGCATCCCCCAGGGACGTGGCCTGTGGCTCTGTGACACGTATGTCAGCCTTTGTCAGAGAGAGCTCACGCTCATCACCAATAGCCATTTTTCCAAGCCCTAACCTGAAACGTAAAACCAAAAAGAGTTCCCTTACTTACCCTGAAAGGAGCCCCTTGGGGATCTTTCATCCGCCGCTGCCGGATCTTGCTCGTGCCTCCAGATGTAAAGGTCGGGCAAGCATCAGAGGAAGAGACCACCAGAGGAATGTCTCATGCAACAGTAAATGGTTTATTATGGGTCCAGCATTCTGGGGCTCAGAGCTCACTTGAATAGAGCAGAGAGCAATGAGAACAGCTTAAGCAGAGCTTATATGCTTTCCTTGGAGAGGGCAGGGAGGGAAGTTTATTGATGGGTCAGGGCAAGTGGGTGGTTTGCGTGCAAACGGGTGAGGGTATACATTTGCAGTTTGGCAGTTGGGGACAGCACATTCTGGAAACAAGATTAGCAAACAGTCCTCAAGACTTCAACAGTGTTTTGTTAAGCATACAGAAAAACAGTAAGTAACAAGTACCTATTTTATTAACCTTTCACCAAAGCCTAAATGGAAAGTGAGCATGGATTACTAAACACATCCATATCCAGGTTGCCTAACGCTCTCAAATCAGTCCTATTGGTGACTACATATTTGTTTCTTCTTAAGATAATATATTCAACCTCAACCCTGTTGAAAATGACTAATCCTATCACTCACTTTATATTTTGCCTGATTTCCTAATGTCTCTATTGATATCTGCTTTCCTACATATTTTCCCCAGTTCATCATTGTGACTGACTCTTCACATGTGCTGACATTTACATTCACTCTTTATCCGAAACCCTATTGCTAAAGAACTTTTGGTCCAAATCCTATACTCACTCTTTTTTCTAACATACCGACTATCTTCCTAATCCTAAAGACTATCCCTTTTTGACTGGATGATCTCTTCGACAAGCAATCATCCAAGGTACAAGGTCCTATGCCATTGTATATTGATTTATCTGAGACATCTGTGCAGAACATAATTCAAAGCTAAGTATCCCAATCAACAGCCCAATGCCCTTCCTGGATTCAAATCTTATCTAGATTTCTGTTTTCAAACTTATATTTCACCAATATATTCTTGTAAATATCGCAAGTTCCCAATACCATTATTCATTAAGCAGAATGATTCCTAACTCAAATGAAACATGTTATTAAGCCTAACCATACATTGTTCCCTCAAACTAACTTTACAGAAGAGCCGAGACAGAGTTTATCTTACAATACAGTAATGTAGGGGATTTTCCACCTGCTGAGAACATCAAAGGACCATGCAGAAATTATACCCTGAAGAAGTTGCAGGCAGCTATGAAGGACCTAAGAGGGGAAAAGTCATATTCCATGGCAAACAACAGGGTCAGTATGAAGGGATGTGTCTGAATCAGCCTCTCCTTTCTTAATGTAGAGAACTGATGAAACCATTCCTGTGTGGAGAGCTGTTTACAGGTGCCTATGGTTGATATACCATTCTAACTTGTGAAAGTGTCAAAGGAAGTAGGGGCAGCCTCCATTTCATGGGACCTTTCGAAGCAACTGTTAGGACAAAGTGGTGGCCAAGGTAGTGACCTCATTCAGTTCCTAAAGAAAGTGACCTCACCTCTCTTCCTTGGTGATCAAAAAATCTGAAATTGTGATGCAGGAAGCCAGGCACCCAGAGCCAGTCCCAATCCCAGTCCCAGTGGTCTCACTTGTTTTGATTTATAAAGGACAGAGTCAGTCTTTCTTGGTACCGACTGATATGAGGATTGTCAAATGGCAGAAGAGCTCTGAAGAGGGGCCTTTCCTGAGAAAGCAGGTATTGGTTCACCGCTGGCTCCTGACAACTTCACAGTGTTGGCCAAGGAGACCAGATCTGAGAAAGGACAGGCCATTTCAGGGGAACATAGTATGGCCCACCAGTTAGAGGACACTCCGGATAGTCACAGACCTACTTGGGTTAAGGAGGTGCCTTTGTGGGTGTTCAGTGAGTTTGTGCTTTTCTCTCATGTTCTGAGAATAGGTAGGAAAGGCAGTTTTTTTGGGTTGGAGTGGACTGTTTCTAGTAAGTCGTTTGACAAGGCTAGTGTTTCTAAGTCTGAGTATCCCACTGTGTCCGTGGTTGTAGACATTAGAAAAGAGAAGGCATCAAAGGATGTGTCCTGTCTAGTAGAAAACTTCCCAGCATTCATCCTGCCTAATTGAAGAATGGACTTTGGTTTGCCTTATGGATGGGCAACACCTACTAAATTCCTAAGTTCCTGTTTTCTTCCTGAATTCTGGCCACTCTCCAGAATAGTCTCATGGTTTTGTTTCCAAGATATGTACCACCTCCAAGCTCTGAGACATGTCCATATACTTGATAGCTGTAGAGAATGGGAACATCTTAGAAAACTCAGATATCAGTGTGACCCGGAAATTCTCAGTGGAGAAACCCTGCTTTGGTTCATTTGCTTACCTATGGTTCTGTTGTCCTGAATGTCAGGAAGGTCTTTGCCTCAGGCCACCCCTTTGTGAAGCCTGAAGAAAACAGTTTTCAAATGGAAATTAATGGGCATCACCTGTGGCTCTTTGCTTAATTGCTTGTAAAAGGATGTGTCTAAATCAGCCTCTTGGCCCTGTATGAGGTTGTGGCTTAGATTCTCAGCACATGATGGATCTAAAGATAGATTCCATGTGTGCAATCAAAACCAAAATGGCCAAAAGTCTGTCATTGTTGATGAATCTCTTGCCTTCCTCTGTTAGGATTCTGACCTCTATCAAGTGAGAATAGGGATCCTTTAGGTCAAATGAGTTCTTTGAAGAACTGCAGAGGTGCTTGTGTTTTCTTGTGACTCCAAATCACTTAAAGAATCTATCCCTGAGAGTCAGTAGGCCTCAAATTGGAGAAGCAGGCCTATTGGATCACTCCAGGTTCACAGGAAGGGTGACGATGCCGCCCTGACTTTAGGCAAATGAGGGGCAAGGAAGATTATTTTGGACACTCTCTTGGGATGCGTCCCACATGAAAAACTCCAGCCAGAGGTAATGATGAGTGTCTCTCTGGAAGAAGGTGAGGACCATGTGGAAGTGTTTTGGTTTTAATTGTAGTCATTCGTGTGGCAGTTGGAAGAGATGACTGGATCCACCTGGGCTTGAAATCTGGTGTCATTCCCCTTAAACACTCAGTTCTGGATCAATCATCAAAGAAGTATTGCCATGAATTGTGTTAAGAATTTAGGAGGCCATGCATGAGAGTCTCCGTTGGAAACTGAGATCTAGTCCTAGGGTGGCTTTCCACAGAGCACTGGGAATCTCAGCCAGGATATCACATTATTTTTTTCTGAAAGACTTGGAAGCCATATTTGCTAGTCAAAACACACATGGACCTCAATTGTAGACCTCGATGGGCCTGGATTCATGTGACTTTTAGGCCACTCTTTGGGAAGCCTTGCCTGTGAGAGTTCTTCAAATTTTTCATTGAAATGAGCTTCCTCACCATTGAATGATTCCTGAATGATTTGAAAGCCATAGTGCTTCCAACTTCATAATTGAAAATTGGCTAGATAAATACCATGAAATTTTTGAAATTCCAATGACCAGGTGGCAATGAAGAACATTTGGATGTCCTGTTGCTGATCACGAGTGTACCAGACAGTGCCTTGATTGACTGGTTTTGATGAAAATGGTGTAGAACAGAGATCTCAATAATTTGGATCCTGCTGAGTAGTGGGCCTAGAGCAGTGGTGAGCAAATGTGTGATAAAACATCTGAGGTGGGGCCATGTGGATCTGCCATTGGCTTCCAAATGGCTTGTGACTGACATGGTGCAGCCAGCAGACCCTTATATGTAAAGGCAACTTGTTATATGGAGAGGTTTCAGTGCAATGTTCAGAATCAGGTTGCTATGGTCAAGGGGGCATCCTATGTGGTATACAAGCCCTGTTGGTGCATTCTCCTGCAGACCCTGATCCACCACACGTGACAGAACTCGCGGCAACACTGTGCCCAGTTGAACTCCTTGTATTTCGTGAAGCAAATACCAAACTCCGAGTGCAGCAGGAAGAAACATTAGGAAAAGTGGAGGATGATGAAATGGCTTTGCAGTCCATATGGGGAGACACTTAGCCCCCAGTGGCCACAGTTTACATACAAGAGAGAATTCAGCACTGCTGCTTCATGTTTATTGGAAAATTATAAACCATGTCCTCCAGATCACAGAGATGAAGATGCAGCTTTGATGGTCTCACTAGAAAGGAAGCTAAAGATCCTCACAAAAACATATATTTCAAGTGCCCAACCTAGAGACAGTTTCTCCAGACGTCTTTAGGCAGGCAAATCTCCATGTTTGTAGAGTTTTTACACTGTCCCTTACTTTTGGAAACTCCTCTACAATCTCCAAGGTTGTGAACCCTAAGCATTTTCAATTTCAGATATGTATTCAAAGATTTTCTAACTCTTCTCCTCTAATTGTGTCTTACTTGGGGTGAAGGTAATGTCAAGGCATTGTTCTGAATGAGAGTGGGAAAATTTTTTTGTAGTACACATTTGCATACACATTGATCCATTTTCCAATTTTCCATTCGAAATACTGAATCCCTGACACTAACTCATACCCTACTAGACTCTGACTACTAATCCTAATATGATGGAGAAAAATAAACAAAAAAAATGAAAATACAAGCAGTTCAGAGGAGGCATGGTGTATAGTTGGACTTCCCTCTTGCATGATAAAGGGTCGGTTTTATAAATCTACTCAATTTTTAATTGAAATAGTCCTCCATGTGTTTTTTTTTTTAAAGAGAGAGTTAGAGAGGAGAGAGAGAATTCTATAATATTTATTTTTTTAGTTATCGGAGTACACAACATCTTTGTTTGCACGTGGTGCTGAGAATCAAACCCATGCCGCACGCATGCAAGGCGAGCGCGCTACCACTTGAGCCACATCCCCAGCTCTCTCCATGCGTTTTTAAAGTTAACAAATATGTGAATTCCTGTCTCCCTTTCTCTGTAGCCTACTCAGCACATGTGCTTTTTATATGCACATATAGATTCCTGCTTGGTATCACACGTATATTTTTATGAGTTGGCTGACTTGGCAGAAACAAATTGTAAGAAGAGATCAGTCCTCCTAAACGCTGTTGGAACTGAAAATCCAAACTATGGGTGAGCTTCCTATTAGAACAATATTATACATAAACCCATGTTTAGTAAAATAAATATTTTTGCATCTGAGGGTGATATATATTACATGATGAATTACGATTGGCATATATATATTGATACTTTTTAATGAATTTTTGTGTTTTTTTTGTATATATATATATATATATATATATATATATATATATACACACATACACTCTACAGATTTTATAAAATATGAAATATATTTGTCTTATATACTCTCCGTAAATTCATTCATGTTCATGTATGTGGATTTATAATCAACTTTTCACAAGATTATTCTCAGAAATAATCATCTACCTGAAATACATATTTGTTTCCCAGTGCTGAAAACTAACTTCAATCAATGGTGCTTACAAATCCAAATATTTCTACAGTAACTGACCCAGTTTAACATCAATGCAAGTATATTCCTATGGGACATGATGTCTATTTTGACATTCATTTTAATTCAACACTGGTACATTACTATTTCTTCAGGTTTGCACATCATAGGATATATATTTCATTCACAAGTTCACAAATTTATAGGAATTTGTTTCACTTTTAATCACTTCCTGCTTCAGAACACATGTATTCCTCCATGTTACTTGACTGGTCTTTTCATGAGACTTCTTTCCAAACACATTATTTTCGATTTCCATAATCAATTTTGAAGCTAAACCCACACACTCTTCAAGATAAACCATAACATTAATATTACCATTAGATGTATAAGTGGTTGGAATGAATGTGTGAATATCAATATAAGATTTCCTGTACATTTTCACATTTCAATTCAATCCATTATTAAAGTTGGAACCAGGTATGCTATTTATTCACAGTATGGTCTATTAATGCATTATCTCTATATTCATAGACACAGTGTACACCTCTTTGTTCCCCCAATACTAATTTATACCTCTTCAAAACATTGCTCCCTAAAATGGTAGAAGAAATATTCATGTCACCTTATCTATCTATATATATATATATATATATATATATATATATATATATATATATATATATTTCTTTTTTTATCACAGTAATATTCTGGACACAAAAAACAAAGGTCATACTCATGATTGTATCAAAGCCTAAATGGAAAGTGAGCATGGATTACTAAAAACAACCATATCCAGGTTGCCTAATGCTCTCAAATGTAAATCCTATTGGTGACTACATATTTGTTTCTTTCTAAGATTATATATTCAACTTCAAGCCTGTTGAAAATGTCTAATCCTATCACTCAGTTTATACTTTGCCTGATTTCCTTATATCTCTATTGATATCTGCTTTCCTACATATATTCCCCAGTTCATCATTGTGTCTGACACTTCACATATGCTGACATTTACATTCAATGTCTACCCGAGACCCTATTGCTAAAGAAATTTTGGTCTAAATCCTATACTCACTCTTATTTCTAAACCTACTGACTATCTTCCTAATCCTTCTGACTATTGTTTTTTGACTCGATGTTCTCTTCGACAATTAATCATCCAAGGTATAAGGTCCTAAACCATTGTATTTCAATTTGTCGGAGACATATATGCAGAACATAATTCAAACCTAAGAATCCCACTCAAGGACCCAATGCCCTTCTGACTTCGAATCTTACCTAGATTTCTGTTTTCATACTTACATTTCACCTATATATTCTTGTAAATATCACAGGTTCCCAATACCATTATTCATGGGGCAGAGAGATTCCTAACCCAAATCAAACATGTTATTAACCCTAAACATACACTGTTCCCTCAATCTAACTTTACAAAAGAGGAGGGACAGAGTTGGTCTTACAATACAGGAATGTAGGGGATCTTCCACCTTCTGAGAACATCAAAGGTCCATGCAGAAATGATCCCTGGAGAAGATTTAGGCAGCTATGAAGGACCTGAGAGAGGAAAAGTTATCTTTTATGGTTAACAACCTGGTCAAGATGAATGGATGTGTCTGAATCAACCTCTATCTTCTAAATGTAGAGAAGATGGACCAAATCAGGCCTGTGTGGAGAGCTCTTCCCAGGTGCCTATGGTTGATATACCATTCTAACTTGTGAAAGTGTGACAGAAAGAAGGGACAGACTCCATCTCATGGGACCCTTAGAAGTTACTGTTAGGACAAAGAGGTTGCCAAGGCAGTGACCTCATTCTGTTCCTGAAGGAAGTGACCTCACTTCACTTCCTTGGTGATGGAACTCTCTGAACTTGGGATCCAGGAAGAGAGGCACCCAGAGCCAGTCACAGTCCCAGTCCCTGTGGTCTCACTTGTTTCAATTTACCAAGCACAGAGTCAGTCTTTCTTAGTACCAACAGATGTGAGGATGGCCAAATGCCAGGAAAGCTCTGAAGAAAGACCTTTCTGAGAAAGCAGGTATTGGTTCACCGCTGGCTCCTGACAACTGCACAGAGTTGGCCAAGGAGACCAGATTTGAGATACAACAGGCCATTTTGGGGGAATATAGTATGGCCCACCATTCAGAGGACACTCCACAAAGGAGGTGCCTTTGTGGGTGTAGGTGTGTGTATGTTTTTTTCTCAAGTTCTGAGAAGATGTAAGAAAGGCTGTTTGTTTGAATTGGCGTGGACTGTTTCTAGTAAGTCCTTTGACAAGGCGAGTGCTTCTATGTCTGTGTATCCCACTCTGTCCGTGGTTGTAGACATTAGAAAAGAAAATGCATCAATGGATGTGTCCTGTCTAGGAGAAAGCTTCGCAACATTTATCCTGCCCGATTTATTAATGGACTGCAGCTTTCCTTATTGAAGGGAAACACCTGCTATCTTTCAAAGTTTCTGTTTACATCCTGAATTCTGGACACTCTCCAGAATTGCCTCATTGTTTTGTGTCCAAGATATGTACTACCTCCAAGCTATGTGATATGGCTATGTACTGGATAGCTGAAGGGAAAAGCGAGCATCTAGGAAAACTCAGATATCAGTGTGACCAGGAAAGTCTCAGTGGAGAAACCCTGCTTTGTGCGTTTTGTTTACCTATTGTTCTTTTGCCCTGAATTTCAGGAAGGTTTTTGCCTCAGACCACTCCTTTGTGAATATCAATTCAATCCATTATTTAAAGTGGAACCAGCTATACTATTTATTCACAGTATGGTCTATTCATGCATTATTTGTATATTCATAGACACAGGGTACAGCTTTTTGTACAACCAATACTTATGTATATGTCTTCAAAATATTACGCGCAGAAATGGTGAAAGAAATACTCATGTCACCTAATCTACATATACATTTTATCACAGTAATATTCTGGACACAAAATGCAAAGTTCACACTTATTATTGTACTAAAGCCTAAATGGAAAGTGAACATGGATTACTTCCATGTTCAGGTTGCCTAATGCTCTCAAATATCAATCCTATTGGTGACTACATATTTGTTTCTTCCTAAGATTATATATTCAAAATCAACCCTGTTGCAAATATCTAATCATATCACTCACTTTATACTTTGCCTGATTTTGTAATATCTCTTTTTTTATTGTTACGATGAGCCAATTTAGTACTTTTTTAATTTTTATTTTTTTCATCTTTCATACATTTGATTCAAGTGACTTATGCATTTCCATTTTTACCCCAAATACAGATTGCAGAATCACATCAGTTACACATTCACAATGTTTACATAATGCCATATTAGTGACTGTTGTATTCTGCTGACTTTCCTATCCCCTACTATCCCCCCTCCCCTCCCCTTTCATCTTCCCTCTCTACCTCATCTGTTGTTGTTCCGTTCTCTCCCTTCCCCCCCTTTCCCCTCACAACGTTGTATATGTGATTTCGTATAACAATGAGGGTTCTTTCCGTTTCCATGCAATTTCCCTTCTCTCTCCCTTTCCCTCCCATCACTTGTCTCAGTTTAATGTTAATATTTTCCTCATGCTCTTTCCCTCTGTTCAGTTCTTAATTGCTCTCCTTAAATCAAAGAAGACATTTGGCATTTGTTTTTTAAGGATTGGCTAGCTTCACTTAGCATAATCTGCTCTAATGCCATCCATTTCCCTGCAAATTCCATGAATTTGTCATTTTTTAGTGCTGCATAATACTCCATTGTGTATAGATGCCACATTATTTTTTATCCATTCATCTATTGAAGGGCATCTAGGTTGGTTCCACAGTCTGCCTATTGTGAATTGTGCTGCTATGATCATTGATGTGGCGGTATCCCTATAGCATGCTCTTTTATGGTCCTCAGGGAATAGTCCGAGGAGGGCGATAGCTGGGTCAAATGGTGGTTCCATTCCCAGCTTTCCCAGGAATCTCCATACTGCTTTCCATAATGGCCGCACCATTTTGCAGTCCCACCAGCAATGTACAAGTGTACCCTTTTCCCCACATCCTCGCTAGCACTTATTATTGTTTGACATCCTAATGGCTGCCGATCTTACTGGAGTGAGATGGTATCTTAGGGTGGTTTTGATTTGCATTTCTCTGACTGCTAGAGAAGGTGAGAATTTTTTCATGTACTTATTAATTCATTGTATGTCTTCTTCTGAGAAGTGTCTGTTCAGGTCCTTGGCCCATTTGTTGATTTTGTAATATCTCTATTGATATCTGCTTTCCTACATATTTTCTACTGTTCATCATTGTGACTGACCCTTCAAGTGTGCTGATATTTACTTTCACACTTTAACCCAAACCCTATTGCTAAAGAACTTTTGTTCCAAATCCTATACTCACTCTTCTTTGTTAACCTACGGAATATCTATCTAATCCTACTTACTATCCCTTTTTGACTGGATGCTCTCTTCGAATTTTAATCATAAAAGGTACAAGGTCCTATGCCATTGTATATCGATTTATCTGAGATATCTGTGCACAACGTAAATCAAAGCTAAGTATCCCAATGAAGGGCCCATTGCCCCTCTGGGCTTCAAAATTACCTAGACTTTCTTTTTTCATTTATATATTTCACCTCTCTATTTTTAAAAATATCGCAGGTTCCCAATACCATTATTCATCCAGCAGAATGATTTCTAACCCAAATCAAACATTTTATTAACCCTAACAATACACTGTTCCCTCAATGTAAATTTAAAGAAGAGCAGGGACAGAGTTGGTCTTACAATACAGGAATGTAGGGGATCTTTCACCTGTTGAGAACCACAAGTTCAATGCAGAAATGATCCCTGGAGAATATGTAGTCAGCTATGGAGGACCTGAGAAAGCAAAAGTAATCTTCCATGGCAAAATACCTGGTCAGGATGACCTGATGTGTCTGAATCAGAACCTCTCTTCTCAATGTAGAGGAGATGGACCAAACCAGGACTGTGTGGAGAGCTATTACCGGGTTCCTATGGTTGATATACCATTCTAACTTGTGAATGTTTCACAGGAAGTAGGGGAAGCCTCCATCTAATGAGACACTTGGAAGCAACTGTTAGGATAAAGTGGTTGCCAAGGCAGTGACCTCATTCAGTTCCTGAAGGAAGTGACCTCACCTTACTCCCTTGGTGATGGAACTCTCTGAACTTAGGATCCTGGAAGCCAGGCACACAGAGCCAGTCCCAGTACCAGTCCCAGTGGGTTCACTTGTTTGGAATTACCAAGGACAGAGTCAGTCTTTCTTTGTACCTACTGATGTTAGAATGGCCAAAAGCCAAGAGAGCTCTGAAGAGGGGCCTTTCCTGAAAAAGCAGGTAGTGGCCCACCGCTGGCTCCTGACAACTTCATAGAGATGGCCAAGGAGACCATATCTGAGACAGGACAGGACATTTCGGGGGAATATTGTGTGGCCCACCAGTCAGAGGACACTCCATAGAGTCACAGACCTACTTAGGGTAAGGAGGTGCCTTTGTGGGTGTGGTTGTGAGTTTGTGATTTTGTCTCATGTTGTGAGAATAGGAAAAAAAGGTGGTTTGTTTGGTTTGGAGTGAACTGTTTCTCGTAAGTCGTTTGAAAAGGAGAGTGTTTCTATGTCTGTGTATCCCATGGTGTCCGTGGTTGTAGATATTAGAAAAGAGAGTGCATCAATGGATGTGTCCTGTCTAGTAGAAAGCTTCCCATTTCATCCTGCCCAATTTATGAATGGTTTGCGGCTTTACTTAAAGATGGGCATAACCTAATACATTCCTAATTTCCAGGTTTATTCATGAACTCTGTTCACTCTCCAGAATAGGATCATGGTTTTGTGTCCAACATATATACCACCTCCAAGCTCTGTGACATGGCCATGTACTGGATAGCTGAAGGGAATGGCGAGCATCTCAAAAAACTCAGATATCAGTGTGACCAGGAAAATCTCAGTGGAAAAACCCTGCTTTGGGCATTTTGGTTATATATTGTTCTGTTGAACTGAATGTCAAGAAGTTCTTGCTCTGGCCACCCCTTTGTGAAGCCTGAAGTAAACAGTTTTCAAATGGAAATGATTGGGCATCACCTGTGGCTCTTTGCTTAATTGCTTTGGAAAGGGATGTGTCTGAATTAGCATCTTGGCCCTGTGTGAGGTTGTGGCTTAGATTCTCAGCACCAGATGGATCTAAAGAAAGATCCCATGTGTGCATCCAAAACCAAAATGGCAAATACACCAGTCATTGTGGATAAAGTCTCGCTTTCCTCTGTGAGGTTCCTGACCTCTATCAAGTGAGAATAGGGATCCTTTGTGTCAATTGAGTTCTTCAAAGCCCTGCAAAGGTGCTTGGGTTTTCTCAAGACTCTAATTTACATAAAGAATCTATACCTCTAACTCAGTAGGCCTCAAATTGAAGAAGCGGTGCAGTATTAACGGCATGCCTATTTGATCACTCCGGGTTCACAGGAAGTATGTCCAGGCCACCCTGACTTTAGGCAAATGAGGGGCAAGGGAGCTTATTTTGGACACTGTCTTGGAATGTGCCCCTCATGGAAACCTCCAGCCAGAGGTTATGATGAGTATCTATATGGAAAAAGATGAGGGCCATGTGGGAGTGTTTTGGTTTAATTGTGGTCATTGTGTGGCTGTTAAAGGAGATGCCTGGGTCCACATGGGCTTGAACTCTGGTGTGATTACACTTAGAGAGTGCATTCTGGATCTGATCTCAGAGAACTTGTGCCATGAATTGTTTTGGGATTCTAGGAGGGCACGCATGAGAGTCTCCCTTGGAAACTGAGATCTAGGCCCAGGGTGGCTTTCCACAGAGCACTGGGAATCTCAGCCAGGATACCACATGATTTTTTTTTTCTGAAAGACTTGGTAGGCATAGGTGACAGTCAAAACACACATGGACCTCACATTGTAGACCTCAATGGGTCTGATTTCATGTGACTTTTTGGCCACTCCCTGGGAAGCCTTGTCTTTAACAGTTCTACAGAGCTTTCATTGAAATGAGGTTTCTCATCATTTAATGGTTCCTGTACAAATTGAAATCCACAGTGCCTCCATCTTCATCCGTGAAAAATGGCTAGATAAATACAATAAAATTATTGAAATTTCCATGACCAGGTGGCACTGGAGAAAATTTGGAAAACCGGTTGCTGATCATGAGTATACCAGACAGTGCCTTGATTGGCTAGGTTTCATCAAAATGGTGTATAACAGAGCTGCCAGTAAATTGGAGCCTGCTGAGTAGTGGGCCTAGACCAGAGGAGGGGAGGTGTGTGATAAAACATCTGTGGTGGGGCCATGTTGATCTTCCATTGGCTTCCAAATGCCTTGTGACTGACATGGTGCAGCCAGCAGACCCTTATATGTAATGGTATCTTGTTATATAGAGAGGTTTCAGGGCAAGGTTGAGAATTATGTTGCTGTGGTCAAGGGGAAAAGCTATGTGGAATAGAAGAATTGTTGGTTTATTCTCTTGCAGACCCTGACCCACCACACGTGACAGAACTCCCTCAAGCACTGTGTCCCAGGTGATCTTTTTTTTACTTCATAAGCAAATACCAAACTCCCAGTGCAGCAGCAAGAAACACCAGGAAAAGTGAAGGATGACCAAATGGCTTCACAGTCCACACGCGGAGACACTTAGGCTTCAGTGGACACAGTTTACCTACATAGAGAGAATTCAGCACTGCTGCCTCATGTTCATTGGAAAATATGAAACCATGTCCTCCAGGTCGCATAGATGCACACCCAGCTTTGATGGTCTCAGTACAAAGAAAGCTCCTTACAAAAACATATATATCAAGTGCCCAACCTCAGAGGCAGTTTCTCAAGAAGTCTTTAGGGCAGCAGAGCTCCATGTTTGTGGAGTGCTTACCCTGTCCCATACTTTTGGAAACTCCTTTACGACATCCAAGGTTGTGAACTCATGAGAATATTCATTTCCAGATATTTATTCACAGAATTTTTAACTCTTATCCTCTAATTGTGTCTTACTTGGGACGAGGGTAATGTCTAGGCATTGTTCTGAATGAGAGTGGAAAGATTTTTGTGAATCCCTGACACTAACCCATTCCCTACTAGACTCTGACTACTAATCCTAATATGATGGAGAAACATAACCCAAACAGAATAGAAATACAAGCTTTTCAGAGGAGGCATGGTGTATAGTTGGACATGCCTTTTGAAATATATAGGGTAGGAGTTATAAATCTAGTCAATTTTTAATTGAAATAGTTCTACATGTGTTTTTAAAGTTAACAAATATATGAATTACTGTCTTCCTTTCACAGTAGCCTATTAAGCACATGTGTTTTAATATGCACATATATAATCCTACCTGGTGTCACACGTACATTCTCGTGAGGTGGCTGACATGGCACATACAAATTGCGAGAAGTGATCAATCGTCCTAAACACTGTTGGAACTGAAAATTCAACCCATGGGTGAGCTTCCTATTTGAACAAACTTATATAAAAATCCATATTCATTAAAATGAATATTTTTGGATATGATGATGATATATATTTCATGATGAATTTCAATTGGCATATATATTGCTATTTTTAATGTCTGTGTATATATATATATATATATATATATATATATATATATATATATATATATATAAAAAACATGTGTCTTATTATACACTCCCTAAATTCATTCATATTGATGTATTTGGATTTTTAATCAACTTTTCACAAGATTATTCTCAGTAATATTCATCCACCTGAAATACATATTTGTTTCCTAGTACTGAAAACTAACTTCTTTGAATGGTGCAAACATATCCTAACATTTCTACACTAACTGACCCTGTATAAAATCAATTCAAGTAGATTACTATGGGACATGATGTGTATTTTGATGTTCAATTTTATTCAACACTTCTACATTACTATTTATTCACTTTATGCACATCATAGAATATATATTTCATCCACAAGTTAGCAAATTTATAGGCATTTGTCTCACTTTCAATCACTTCGTGCTTCAGAACACATGTATTCATCCATGTTTCTTGACTGACCTTTTCATGAGACTTCTTTCCAAACACATTATTTTCGATTTCCATAATCACTTTTGAAACACTTCAAAAGTTACCTTGAGCTTGGGGAGGGAAACTGAGCCCCGACTTTCTTAGTCATCCTCCAGAGTCAGTATGGCTGGCTGGTGTGGCTGTCGCTTTTTAGGGCAATTTTGGCCCAGTGTCCTTTTTTCTTTCGGGTAGGCACATTTATCTGAGGGCAGGGTGCCCTCTGGCATGGGCCAATGTTATCCCTTCTTGTCTACCTGTTTCTTAATTTCTGGCCTATTTGTTGTTGTGACCAGGACCTTAGTCAACACCTTAGTCTGCCTTTTGTTTCTTTTATCCTCCCTTTGCTCCCTTCTCTTCCTCAGTTTCTCTCTTATAGTATACGTTCTTGACTTCTCTGACTAAATCTCTCAAAGTCATATCTTATAATCAATCTAGCTTTGTAACTTTGTTTTAATATCCAGGCCAGTTTGCCCAATAAAGTCCATCGTGACAGATGCCTTTTGATTCTCTGCCTGAGGATCAAAAGGAGTATATCTCCTATATGCCTCTATAATTCTCTCTAGAAACATAGTGGGAGATTCATCAGGCCCTTGAATAATCTCTCTTACCTTGTCCAAATTAGTATGTCGCTAGCGGCTGCTTGGAGACACACTATTAGAGCCCGGTGATAAGTGGACAGATGCTCCCTACCTTCAAAGATTTTGGGGTCTCAGTTGGGTGGGTTCAAGGGAAAGCTGCCTTTGATTATGTTGGGAAGTTGTGTCGGACGCACATCTTGTTTGAGGATATTTTTTTCTAGCTTCCTGGAGGATTCACTGTTGTTCCTCTGTCATGAAGAGAATCCCTAGGAGTTTTTGGCAGTCTTCTGAAGTAGGCTGGTGTGAAAACATCAATGACTCAACCAGACCTGAGAGCCAAGTAGGGTCCTCAGAAAAAGGGGGATTATAATTTTTTTAAGTTATTTAGGTCTGACGAGGAGAAAGGCTAATACTGGTAGGCTTGCATTTTTTCCCCGTGGCCATCGTCAATCATTGGCCCATAGGGATGGAGGGGGAGCATCCCGAGAGTTCCAGGGTTTTCAATCATTCACCGCTAGCGAGTTCCTTTAGACGGGTCAGCTTCCTCCAAGGGAAGAGGTGCTGTGTGTGCCGCAAGGGAATTATCTGGAGGGCGCTGGGCCGGCATAGCTTCCTCCAATGGAGGAGAGGCTGAGTCAGCAGCAGGGGAATCACTTAGAGGGTGTTGGAGGTTGGGGGACAAGGGCAGGGGATAAGGAGGGGAAGGAGAGTCCAGTAGAGTGAAATCTGGTGACTCAAGGAGAACAGAGGGTGTAGGAGGAGGAGGAGCAGAGGATTTGAGAGTTCCTGGGGGAAGGAGTCAGAGTGGGGGCAGGGGCAAGAAAGGCTTCACCCATGGAAAAGGAGATATGCAGAGTTCCCGCCGAGTTAAGATATATGGCTGTTGATCCAGATGGCTATGTGGCCCCGGCTGAAAGACAATATCTCTGACTTTTTTAAATTAGTGGGAAGTAGAAAGATCCTTCTAGGGGTAATCCAAATCCAAAGGTGGGCCATTCTGAAGCACAGAGAGTCTGCCACATCCGGGGCTTTACTGAAAAAGAAAGATTCTGAGCCCTTAAGCGGACTTTGGTCCAGTGATCAAGGATCAGGGAAAGAGGCATTGAAGTGCTCTGTCCCATAATGAAAGATACACAAACAGTTAAAGCAATGAAACATGACACAGACAAGACAAGGCAATGAAGACAGGCAATGGACGTCCAACACTGAGACCAGGACTGAGGAGCCGGCAAAACCCGATTGACTGGCAATACTGAATCCGAAAAAAAATATCACTGAGTCCAGAAGACTATCTCGTCCCCATAAATTTACGGGAAGATGATCCAATACATATGGCTGTAGAGTTCCTTCACATCCTTCAGGATCCTTCCAATCTAATACCATTGCACTTCTATGGGGATTAGACGCCACTCCTAGGCCTCGAAGCGTTTGAGTGGCTTGTTGTAACGGCCAATGTTTTGGCCATTCTTGACGAGAGATGATGCTAAGGTCTGCATCTGTATCCAGTAGCCCATTAAATTTATGCCCTTGAATATTTAGTTTTAGCATGGGGCCAGAATCTAAATTTAAAGAAAGCATAGCCCAATCTACACCTGTGGAGCCTAATCACTTGGAACCTCTTTCTACAGTACAACTGGAAAATTTTTCATGTAGGCTGGGTATTATTAGTAACTGTGCTATTCTATCTCCTTGTGAAATTACTGATATACCCTTTGGAGAACTGGCTATAATTTTTATTTCACCTTCATAGTCGAGATCAATTACCCCAGGACTTATCATAAGTCCTTTTAGAGTAGAAGAGCTGCGTCCCAATAATAAGCCTACTGTTCCTTTGGGAAGATGTCCTTTTACCCATGTGGAAATGAATTGAACTCCCATCTCTGCAGTTAGTACTGCTCTGGCAGAGGCACAGATTTCCAACCCTGAGCTCCCTCTGGTTTGTCTGATGAGGGATCTGATGGACAATGTGTCCTGGGCACTACCCTGATGGGGTTGCTGGGTTTCTCCAGTGCTGCATATATTTGTGGTTTTGGGCCCCGGAGCATTGAGCCCCCTTGTCCATTTTTGGCAATGGAGCTCCATGTCTTTGTCCACAATATTGTGGATAAACACCTGGTCCTTGTTCGTTTTTTGATAATGGTGTACCCTCTATGGTGGTTTGAGAACAGCATTCATTAGCCCAAAGTCTCCCTCTACGGCATCGTGGACAAATACCTGGTATTCTACTCCTTTGATACCTAGTTTTGTTAAACCCTCCTCCTATGGGACAATTCCTTTTAAAATGTCCTGTTTCTTCACAATTGTAGCATGTTCTTGGCCTGGCATCTAAAGCCTGTTTTACTGCAGCTGCCACAATTTGCCCTTGTTCATTAATGTCTCTGGCATCTAAAGCCTGTTTTACTGCAGCTTCCACGACTTGCTCTTGTTCTTTAATGTCTCTACATAATTTAATATATGTGTTTAAATCTTCATGTTTCCATGGTCTAATGATATCATTGCACCAAAGATTCGCTTGCTCATAAGCCAGTTGTTTTAGTAATGGCATTGCTTGTTGTGTATTTCCAAAAACTCTGGTAGCTGTTTGAATAAGCCTATCTACAAATTCAGCATAAGGTTCATTAGCTCCTTGTATTACCTTAGATAATTAACCTTGTAAACCTCCATGTCCTTGTAAAGTCTTCCATGCCTTAATTGCATCTAACAATTTACTGAACACTCTTTCAGTTTTTTTTTTTTTTAATAATTTCTGATTCCGCATTTCTACTATAATACAACCCAACAAGATGACACCAAACAAAACAGCTCCTCAGGAATAGCCGTCAGAGCCCAACTGCCACCACAGGCTTCCCACAAGCCTCTCCCTCAAACACAAGTCTCCTCCTCTTGAGGCTGATTGGCTGGGTCGCATGGGCGGAGCCAAAAAAGTCCCCCAATGAGCAGTTCCGTGGTCTGAAAGGGCAGGGAACTAGCCCAATGTGCATCACCACAGAGGAGCCAATCAGCTAGATGTTGCTGGGGCCGCTGTGAGCCAATCATCCGCTGGCAGTCTGAAAGGTCGGGGAAACCACTCATTGAGCATCTCCAATGAGCATCACCACAGAGAAGCAAATCAGCTAGATGATGCTGGGGCCGCTGTGAGCCAATCATCAGCCGGCAGATGGAAGTTTGCTGGCAGCTGCAAGTTTACTGGGGCTCCTTTGGCTGTGGCTCTCAACAGATTATTCTCAGAAATATTTAACCACCTAAAATACATATTTGTTTCCTAGTACTGAAAACTAACTTCAGTGAATGGTCCTTATATATCCTAATATTTCTATAGTAACTGACCAAGTTTAACATCAATGCAGTTAGATTCCTATGGGACATGAAATGTATTTTGAAGTTCATTTTTATTCCACACTGATACATTACTATTTCTTAAGTTTATGGACATCATAGAATATAACCTTTCATCCACAAATTCACAAATTTATAGGCATGTGGTTCACTTTCAATCACTTCCTCTTTCAGAAAACATGTATTCCTCTATGATTCTTTAGTGGTCTTTTCAATAGACTTCTTTCTAAAAACATTATTTTCGATTCTATACTCATTTTTGAAGCAAAACTCACACACTCTTCATGATAAACCGTAACCCTAATATTACCATTAGATGTATAACTGGTTGGAATGAATGTATATATATCAATATAAGATTTCCTATATATTTTCAAATATAATTTCAATGCATTATTTAAAGTTGGAACCAGTTATATAATTAATTCACAATATGGTCTATTCATGCATCATCTCTTATTCATCAACACAGGGTACGCCTATTTTATCCGCAATACTAATTTATAAGTTTTCAAAATATTGCTCCTCATATTGGTGGAAGAAATACTCATGTAATCTGATCTAAATATATATTTTACCACAGTAATATTCTTGACACAAAATGCAAAGGTCACACTTATGATTGTACTAAAGCCTAAATTTAAAGTGAGCATGGATTACTAAAAACCTCCATGTCTAGGTTCCCTAATGCGCTCAAATGTCTATCCTATTGGTGACTAAATAATTGTTTCTTCCTAAGATTATATATTCAACCTCAACCCTGTTGAAAATGTCTAATCCTATCACTCACTTTAGACGTTGCCTGATTTCCTAATGTGTCTATTGATACATATTTACTCTCTTTCCTACATATTTTCCCCAGTTCATCATTGTGACTGACTCTTCACATGTGCTGACATTTACATTCACTCTCTAACTAAAACCCTATTGCTAAAGAACTTTTGGTCCAACTCCTAGACTCACTCTTCTTCCTAATCCTACTGACAATCTTCCTAATCCTTTGGACTATCCCTTTTGGACTGGATGATCTCTTCTAAATTCAGTCATCTGAGGTACAGCATCCTATGCCATTGTAAATGAATTTATCTGAGACCTCGGTACAGAACATAATTCAAGCTTAGTATGCCAATCAATTGCCAAATGCCCTTCTGGGCTTCAAATCTTACCTAGATTTCTGTTTTTGTACTTATATTTCAAGTCTATATTCTTATAAGTATCACAGGTTCCCAAACCATTATTCATCCAGCAGAATGATTCCTAACCAAATTCGAACATGCTATTAACCCTAACCATACAATGTTCCGTCAATCTAACTTTACAGAAGAGCAGGGACCGAGTTGGTCTTACAATACAGGAATGTAGGGGATCTTCCATCTGCTGAAAACCTCAAAGGTCCATGCAGAAATGATTCATGGAGAAGATTTAGGCAGCTATTTAGGACCTGAGAGAGCAAAAGTCATCTTCCATGGCAAACAACCTAATCAGGATGAAGGGATGTTTCTGAATCACCCTCTCTCTTCTTAATGTAGAGAAGTCAGACCAAACCAGGCCTTTTTGGAGAGCTGTTCCCAGGTGCCTGTGGTTTCTATACCATTCTAATTTGTGAATGAGTCACAGGAAATAGGGGCAGCCTCCATCTTATGAGAACCTAGGAAGCAACTGTTAGGACATATTGGTGGCCAAGTCAGTGACCTCATTCTGTTCCTGAAGGAAGTGACCTCACATACTTCCTTGGTGATGGAATTCTCTGAATTTGAGATCCAGGAAGCCAGGCACCCAGAGCCATTACCCGTCCAAGTCCCAGTGGTCTCACTTGTTTGGATTTACCAAGGATAGAATCAGTCTTTCTAGGTACCTATTCATGTGAAGGTGGCCAAATTCCAAGAAAGCTCTGAAGAGGGGCCTTTACTGACAAGACTGGAATTGGCTCACCACTGCCTCCTGACAACTTCACAGAGTTAGTGAATGACACCAGATCTGAGACAGGAAAGGCCAATTCGGAGGAACATCGTATGGCCTACAAATCAGAGGACACTCAGAAGAGTCACAGACCTACTTGGGGGAAGGAGGTACCTGGGTGTGTGGATGTCAGTTTGTGGTTTTGTCTCATGTTCTGAGAATAGGTAAAAAAACGTGATTTATTTCTTTTGGAATGGACTGTTTCTAATAAGTCATTTGACATGGTGAGTGTTTCTATTTCTGTGTATCCCACTGTGTCCGTGGTTGTACACATTAGAAAAGAGAATGCATCAATGAATATGTCCTGTGTAGTAGAATGCCTCCCACCAATCAACCTGTCCAATTTATGAAAGGACTGCGGCTTGCCTTACCAATGGGAAACACCTACAACCTTCCTAAGTTCCTGTTTTCTTCCAGAATTCTGGCCACTAGCCAGAATAGGCTCATCGTTTTTTATCCATGATATGTACCACCTCCAATCACTGTGATATGACCATGTACTGAATAGCTGAAGGGAATGGCATGGAGAGCATCTCAGAAAACTCAGATATCAGTGTGGCCAGGAAACTCTCAGTGGAGAAACCCTGCTTTGGGCCTTTTGCTTACATTTTGTTCTGTTGCCCTGAATGTCAGGAAGGTATTTGCCTCTGGCCACCCCTTTGTGAAGACTGAAAAAAACAGTTATCAAATGGAAATGAATGAGGATCACCTGTGGCTCTTGGCATAATTGCTTTGGAAAGGGAGGTGTCTGAATCAGCCACTTGGCCCTGTGTGAGGCTCCAGCTTAGCACATGATGGATCTAAAGAAAGATCCCGTGTGTGCATCCAAAACCAAAATGGCAAAAAAATCAGTCATTGTGGATGAAGTCTCTAGGCTTTTTCTGTGATGTTCCTGACTCCATCAAGTGAGAATAGGGATTCTTTGGGTCAAATGAGTTCTTCAAAACCCTGCAGAAGTGCTGGGGTTTTCTCATGACTCCAAACCACATAAAGAATCTATACCTGACATTCAGTAGGCCTCAAAATGGAGAAGCAGAAGAGTATTAATGGCAGGTCTATTTAATCCCTCCTGGTTCACAGGAATGGTGTCCAGGCCACCCTGACTTTTGGCAAATGAGGGCCAAGGGTGCTCATTTTGGTCACTGTCTTGGGCTGCGCCCCTCATGGAAACCTTCAGCCAGAGGTTATGATGAGTGTCTATATGGAGAAGATGAGGGCCTTGTGGGAGTTTTTAGGTTTTAATTTTGGTCATTTGTGTGGCGATTGGAAGAAATGACTGGGTCCAACTGGGCTTGAACTCTGGTGTGAGTTCAAGGGGACTTAGAGACTGAGTTCTGGAACTGAACTCAGAGAAGTATTGAAATGAATTGTGTTGGGATTTTAGCAGGCCACACATGAGAGTCGCCCTTATAAACTGAGATCTAGGTCCAGGGTGGCTTTCCACAGAGCACTGAGAATCTCAGCCTGGATATCACATGATTTTTTCTGAAACACTTGGCAGGCATACTTGAGCGTCAAAACACACATGGACCTCACATTGTAGACCTCAATAGTCCTGGATTTCTGTGACCTTTTGGCCACTACTTGGGAAGACTTGCATGTGAGAGTTTTCCAGAGGTTTCATTGAAATGAGCTTCCTCACCATTTAATGTTTCCTGAAAAAATTGAAACCAACAGTGCCTCCAACCTCATGCTTGAATAATGGCTCGATAAATACCATGAAATTTTTTAAATTCCTTTGACCAGGTTGCACAGGAGAACCTTTGGATGTACTGTTGCTGACGATGAGTGTACCAGACAGTTCCTTGATTGACTAAGTTTCATGAAAATGGTGTAGAACAGAGATGCCAGTAAGTTCAAGCCTGCTGATTAGTGGACCTAGAGCAGAGATGTGCAGTTTTGTGATAAAACTTCTGTCGTGGGGCCTTGTGGATCTGCCTTTGACTTCCAAATGGCATGTGGCTGACATGGTGCATCCAGCAGAACCTTATATGTAAAGGCATCTTTTTATAAGAAGAGGTTTAAGAGAAATGTTCACAATCAGGTTATTATGGTCAAGGGGGCAAACTATGTGGGCTAGAAACCTGGTTGGTGCATTCTCCTGCTTACCCTGACCCACCACACATGACAGAACTCCCTCCAGCACTGTGTTCCAGTTGAGCTCCTTGTATTCCATGAAGCAAATACCAAATTCCCAGTGCAGCACCAAGAATCACCACGAAATGTGGAGGATGACCAAATGGTTTCACAGTCAACATGTGGATACACTTAGCTCCCCGTGGCCACAGTTTACCTACAAAGAGAGAATTCAGCACTGCTGCCTCATGTTCATTGGAAAATAAGAAACCATATCCACAAGGTCAAAGAGATGAAGACCCAGCTTTGATGGTCTCCCTAGAAAGGAAGCTAAAGCTCCTGACAACAACATATGTTTTAAGTGCCCAACCTCAGAGACAGTTTCTCAAGAAGTCTTTAGGCAGGCAGAGGTCCATGTTTGTGGAGTTTTTACCCTGTCCCTTACTTTTGGAAACTCCTCTACCACTTCCAAGGTTGTAAACTCCTGATCGTATTCCATTCCAGATATGTAGTCACGGATTTTCTAACTCTTCTCCTCTAATTGTGTCTTACTTGGGGCGAAGGTGATATCTAGGTGTTGTTCTTGATGAGAGTGGGAAGATTTTTGTTTACCACATATTTGCATACACATTGGATTCATTTTCCTATTTTCCATTCGATATACTGAATCCCTGACACTAACTCACACCCTACTAGACTCTGATTACTAATCCTAATATGATGGAGGAAAGTAACCCAAACATTATAGAAACATAAGCAGTTCAGAGGAGGCATGGTGTATAGTTGGACTTGCTTTTTGCATGATAAATGGTAGGTGTTATAAATATAGTCAATTGTTAATTGAAATAGTTCTCCATTGTTTTTAATGTTAACTTATTTCTGAATTCCTGTCTCCATTTCTCTGGAGCCTATTCAGCACATGTATTTTTATATGCACATATAGAATCCTACCTGGTATCACACGTACATTTTTGTGAGGTGGCTGACTTTGCAGATACAAATTGTGAGAAGAGATCACTCCTCCTAAACGCTTTTGGATCTTAAAATTCCACCTATGGGTGAGGTTCCTAGTTGAACAACATTATACATAAATCCATGTTCACTAAAATGAATACTTTTTAATCTGTGGATGATATATATTTCATGATAAATTTTGATACGCATATATATTTATATATTGCTACTTTTTAATGTATCTGTGATATATATATATATATATATATATATATATATATATATATATACATATATATATTATACACCCTCCGATTTTTCAAAGTATGAAATATATGTGTCTTATATACACTCCCTAAATTTATTCATGTCATGAATGTTGATTTATAATAAAATGTTCACAAGATTATGCTCAGATATATTCATCCACCTGAAATATATATTTGATTCCTAGTACTGAAAACTAACTTTAGTAAATGGTCCTTTCAAATCCTAATGTTTCTACAGTAACTGACCCAGTTTAACATCAATGCAAGTAGATTCCTATGGGACATGATATGTATTTTGACATTCATTTTCATTCAACACTGGTACATTACTATTTTTTTCAGTTTTTGCACATCATAGGATATATATTTCATCCACAAGTTAGGAAATTTATACGATTTTTTTTATACTTACAATCACTTCCTGCTTCAGAACACATGTATTCCTCTATGTTTCTTGACTCGTCTTTTCATGAGACTTCTTTCCAAACACATAATTTTTCATTTTCATAATCACTTTTGAAACTAAACTCACACACCCTTCATGATAAAACATAACCCTAATATGATCATTAGATGCATTACTCGTTGGAATGAATGATTGTATATCAATATAAGATTTCTTATATATTTTCAGATATCAATTCAATCCATGATTTAAAGTGGAAACAGTTATATTATTTATTCACAGTATTGTCAATTCATGCATTACTTCTATATTCATAGACACAGGGAACAACTCTGTGTACCCCCAACACTAATTTTTACCTCTTCAAAATATTGCTCCCAGAAATGTTAGAAAAATATGCATGTCACCTGATCTACATATACATTTTATCACTGTAATATTCTGATCACAAAATGCAAAGGTCAAACTTATGATTGTAGCACATCCTAAATGGAAAGTGATCCTGGATTATTAAAAACATCCATGTCCAGGTTGCCTAATGCTCTCCAAAGTGAATCATATTTGTGACTACATATTTGTTTCTTCCTAAGATTATATATTGAAACTCAACCTGGTTGATCATGTCTAATCCTATCATTCACTTTATACATTGCCTGATTTCATAATGTGTGTATTGATATCTGATTTCCTACATATTTTCTCCAGTTCATCATTGTGACTGACTCTTCACATGTGCTGACATTTACATTCACTCTCTAACCGAAACCCTATTGCTAAGGAACTTTTGTTCCAAAACCTATACACAGTCTTCTTCCTAAACCTACCAACTATATTCCTAATCCTACCGACTATCCCTTTTTGAATGCATGTTCTCTTCTACATTTAATTATCCAAGTAAAGGTCGGGTGAGGTCGAAGGAAGAGACCACCAAGAGACTATCTCATGCAACAGCAAAGGGTTTATTGGGGGTCCAGCATGCTGATGCTCAGAGCTCACTTGAATAGAGTAGAGAGCCCTTAGAACAGCTTAAGCAGAGCTTATACACTTTCCTTGGTGACGGCAGGGAGGGAAGTTTATTGATGGGTCAGGGCGAGTGGTCAGTTTGCATGCAACCCAGTGAGGGAGCACATTCTGCAGTTAGTCAGTTGGGGACAGCATATTCTGGGAACAAGATTAGCAAACATTTCTCAAGATTTCAACAGTGTTTTGTTAAGTATACAGGAAAAAAGGAAGTGAAAAGTGCCTATTTTATTAACCTTTCATTCCCCACTTCTTCTTCTGGCTACTTTTAATCATAAAAGTGATCATTGCGGGGTGTCACATTCTATGTTTGCTAGTGGGGTATTACCATAAGTTTAACTCGTCCAATTTGAGCTTGGAGAAAAGAAATTACACGGTTGAGCAAACAGGGTTTTATAGTTAGCAATAATATGAGGATTATTATTGAAATGGCCAGGGTTGATAAATGCGTAGTTAACCAGGGGGACTGTGTGAACCAAGACTCAAACCACCCTTTTTGGGCCTCTCTCTCTCAATGACACTCTTCAAGGCATCTTTTTAATTTACTCCTAGATTTTTTTAAAACTCCAGTATGGTCGGCAAAAACACAAGATTCTCCATCAATGCAGAACAAAGGCCCCCTTCTCTCATGAAGAGGAGGTTCAACCCTCGCCTGTTCTGTAAAACAACTTCAGAGAGAGAGGTTAAAGATTCCTGCAAAGCCAAGATGGAGGTTCCTAATATCTTTAAGTTTTGGTCTATTGTTGCTTCTAATTGTGTCATTTGTTGTATCCCATGGACCAAGGCAGTGGTTCTTGTGCTCACGCCTGCAGCAACTCCTATTCCTAATAGGATGGCTAAAGTGATGGATATATGTTCTCAGTGGAACCGGGTTTTATGCCCCCTTATTTGATCTTCAAATGAACCTGCATTATGATAAATCACTCTGGGAAACCTCTGCACCTTTACAAAATTAATCACATCGTCTTGACAATTTCATGAAAACATAAACAATGTTTAAGTCTATAGAATTATACTGTTGTAGAGACGGACATGGCAAGGCACCTAAGATACTACCAAAAACAGGGAAACTTTCCATTTTCTTTGCAACCGGATTCAGAGGGCATTACTTCTGTTATAATCAATTAATTCCCTGAAACCCACGTTTAGGTAGTTTCAGAATTTTGTACCCAACATATAAGGGAAGGGGCGCAGAAGTTCACAGCCTGCAGAAGTTCACAAAAAGCAGATTTTTTCTGTTTTTTTCCTCTGTTCTGGGCAAGTTAACTTTTCAAGGCCACCTGGGTGAAGGAGAGCTTTTTCTTCCCTTTATTTTTTCCCCCTTCCAGCTGTTACCATGGAGCCCAGTTGGTAACTTCTTTATATTAGAAATGTAGCCATCTCTGTGAAGCCCCAGCTCAATGCCAAAGGCCTTGTTCACATATTTTGTGAAAAACTAGTAAGGGGGTGTCTAACTTAGGAGTGCTGATATTTTTAGCCAGTGGCCAAGTACAACAGGGCAACAGGAAAAGAGGAAGTTTATCTACTTTGAAGTCTTTCATGGGGACTCTTTTGCTGAAAGTCCTAAAGTCAGGCATGCTGAAGAATTCTGTAGAATTTCAGTTAATGTTTTTCTGTGGGCCTGGAACAGAGGGGGGAGATGGGGAAGGCGTGGCTTTGAGCAGCTCCGTGGATCTGAGAATGAGGTAGCAGAGATGTGAAAGAATACTGGGAAAGGGGTTTGTGATTTTCCTAGCAACAAAAAGGTGAGCAGTAGAACAGGTAGAGCAGAGGGGAAGATGGGAGTTAGTATCCCTAAAAGCCTGTGAGGGACTTTAAATTCTTAGTAATCTGTTTTCAGTGATGACAAAGAAACTTTAAAGGCCATTTTCACTAAATCTTGGATAGGGGTCTGAGGGTTCTCCTCAGCTGGTTTGAGCTTTGGGTTAGCTGGTAAGAGGAACTGGTGGGACCCGGTGCGGGCACTGACTGGAGAAGAGAGGAGTGATTCGGTGGAGGGTTACCTTAGTACCTGCTACCTCAGCAAGGGGGCAATGGTCTTAGATCCGGCGGAGGTTTGGGTTTTTGATCTAGTAATTGGAGGGGAGAAATCATGTTGCTGAGGTGAGAGTGACAGCAGAGAGTCTGGAGCAGAAGGCTGAGTGTGAGGACCTATTGGAGAAGCATAGTTCAGGATGTGAGCGAAGGAGGGAAAAGGCCTCCACATAGGGAAATCTCCTTTCACCCTTTTGAGGACTTTCAGAAGTTAAAAAGGTCAGGCAGAATTTGAGGATCTAGAGACCCCTCTAGGGGCCATCGGTTTTGGTGATCTAATTGGTAATAGGGCCAATGCTGTGTACAGAAGTTGATGAGGAGTTTGGGTTCCATCATGCACTGCCTGTATGATCGCAACCCTATGACTTACAGAAGAAGTCAGCATTCCCCCCACACAACCGTGACTGTTTGTGGCTTTGGTAGTCCACCGGGCAAACATAGTAATCTAGGCTAGCCAACCTGCATCTGGCTTGCGTGTCCCTACATCCATAATGATTGTTTCCATTATCAATGGTGCAGAATGGATTTAATGGAAATTTAGTGGGATCCTCTTCATCAGGTATATCCCAATAGGAAAGACCTATAGCCAGCTGACAAATGTCTGGGTGGATAGATGTCCACCAAGTCCCTAAGTGGGCTGTATGCGAGATAGATCATACTTCTTTACCAGTAGGATTTGTGATCAGCCATCGCTGCTGAACGGGTTGAAGAGGTTTAGGACTACTGGTGGTCAAGGGGAGAGTGTATAGCCTTAGACACAGGGTAAATACACAATTTGAAAGTTTTACCAATTTTTTCCTGTTTCAAGCCAGAGTCTGGACAGGGTCAGGCTTGAGATGAGAGGTATGGATCCAGGAAGTGATTCTTTCTACCTTTACCGCTGTAGGTGATATAAGTAGCACCTTGTATCGTCATTTCCAGTGGGGTTCCAGGGATGACACCTGATGTCGACTTACATAGATGAAGTCTCTTACTTGATATCGATGTAGAGTCCACTCGTCCCCAGGTTGATAGGCATTGGCCATCTGTTTTCACAGGTATCCCTGAGTTCTTTCAAGAGCTTTAATTCAGTCAAGCAATGGGGTGTGGAAGGAATTGTTAGGTCTTAGAGTTGGGGTTAGGTCCCTTACTGAAGGAGGGGCACCATGGACAATTTCATAGGGGGTGAGGTTACACGAAGAAACAGAGGGAGTATTTCTTCCATGAAATAGTGCATAAGGCAGGAGCATAGTACAATCTATTATGCAGGTTTCTAAGCTTAATTTCGTTATGGTCTCTTTAATGGTTCTATTCATTCTTTCTACCTGTCCTGAACTCGGTGGTCTATAAGCACAATGTAACTTTTAATTAATCCCCAGGGTTTTCCCTAACCCCTGACTTACCTGGGCTACAAACGCCAGTCCATTATCAGACCTTATTACTTAAGGCAGGCCGTATCTTGTAAAAATATCTTTCAGGATCTTCTTGACGACCATTTGCGCTGTTTCGTTTTTTTTTCTTTTTTCCTGGAAAAGGCTTCAATCCATCCTCAAAATATATCTACAAAGACTAGGCGATATTTAATTTCAAACCTTGCTGGCTTAATTTTAGTAAATTTCACTTCCCAGAATTGTCCTGGTCTGGTTCCTCGTAGGTGCTTTTTTGCAGGAAGCTTGGAATGGTAAGCATTATGCATGACAGACCTGACAGGCTTTTGTTACCCATTCAGTTATTTCCTTTTGCTTTGAGTCGGTTAGTAAAAAACTCTGTTCTTGATCCTTCAGGAATGAATGCAATTTCTTTGAACCAAGTTGAGTGAGTTGATGTACATTTTCTACTGACATATATAGAGCCGTGACTATAGGAGTTTTTACTGAAGGATTTAGAAATTCCACTTGTGGTACTTCAGGGTTAAAAGTTATTTTGGCCCGGAGCTTGGTGAGCAGATCTCTGCCCATCAATGGGGCCGGGCATTCTGGGATTACTAAGAACGAGTGATGGATTTTTCCTTTCCCCTGGTCCATGGTCCTCTTAGTTGTCCAAGCCCGATATTTTCTGCCATTAGCCCATTGAATTAGAGACCTTTTATTTGATAGAGAGACCAATGGGGCCTTAAGGACAGAGTATATTGCCCCTGTATCCACTTCAAAGTTTGCTGGGGTCCCCTCCACTTCAAAATTTACCCTGAGCTCTCGGAGGGGATCTGAGCCCCAACGTTCTTAGTCATCCTCCAGAGTCAGAATGGCTGGCTAGAGTGGATGTCTCTTTCAATGGCACTCTTTGAAGCAGTGTCCTTTTTCTTTACAGTAGGCACATTAAATTGAGGCCAGGGGTGGCCTCTAGTATGGGCCCCGATATCCATTCCTGTCTCCATGTTTCTTATTTCTGGCCTATTTGTTGTTGTGACCAGGACCTTAGTCAATGCCTTAGTCTGTCTTTTGTTTCTTTTATCCTCCCTTTGCTCCCTACTCTTCCTCAGTTTCTCTCTTATAGTATACCTTCTCGGCTACTCTGACTAAATCTCTCAAAGTCATATCTTGTAATCCATCTAAGCATTGTAACTTTCTTTTAATATCCAGGGCAGCTTGCCCATAAAGGCCATCTTGACAGATGCCTTTTGATCCTCTGCCTGAGGATCGAAAGGAGTATATCTCCTATATGCCTCCATAATTCTCTCTAAAAACATAGAGGGAGATTCATCAGGCCCTTGAATAATCTCTCTTAACTTGGCAAAATTTGTTAGTCGCCTAGCGGCCACTAAGATACCCACAATTAGAGACCAGCGATAAGTGGACAGATGCTCCCTACCTTCAAAGGTGTTGGGGTCCCAGTTTCGTCGATTCAAGGGAAAGCCGGGTTGAATATGTTGGGAAGTTTTGTCGGTCACCCATCTGGTCAGAGGATATTTTCTCCAGCATCCAGGAGGATTCTCTTTTGTTTCTCTATCATGAAGAGACAACCCTAGGTGTTGTTGACAGTCATCCCAAGTAGGCTGGTGTGAAAACATCAATGACTCAACCACACCTAGGAGCCGGGTGGGGTCCTCGGTAAAAGGGGGATATTTATTTTTCCAGTTATATTGGTCTGAAGAGGAGAAAGGTTAATACTGGTAGGCTTGCATTTTCCCCCCAAGGCCGTTGTCAATCATTGGCCCCTAGGGATGAGGGGGAGCATCATTCGAGTTCCAGGTTTTTCAATCATTCACTGCTGGTGAGTACCTTTAGCTGGGCTAGCTTCCTCCAGAGGAGGAGGGGCTGTGTGTGCTGCGGGGAAATTATCTGGAGGGCGCTGGGCTGGCTTATCTTCCTCCAATGGTGGAGAGGTTGAGTCAGCAGCAGGGGAATCACTTAGAGGGTGTTGGTCTTTGGGGGACGTGGGCAGGAGATAAGGAGGGGGACGAGAGTCCAGTAGAGTCAAATCTTGTGACTCAGGGAGAACAGAGGGTGGAGGAGGAGGAGAAGCAGAGGGTTTGAGAGATCATGGGGGAAGGAGTAGGAGCGGGGGTAGGGGCAAGGAAATGCTTCACCCATGGAGGAGATTTGCAGAGGTCCTGCCAAGATAAGATATATGGCTGTTGATCCGGATGGATATGTGGCCCTGGCTGAAAGACAATATCCTCTGACTTTTTAAATTAGTGGGAAGTAGAAAGATCCTTCTAGGGGCCATCTGAATCCAAAGGTGGGCCATTCTGAGGCACAGAGAGTCTGCCAGGTACAGAATTTTACTGAAAAAGAAAGATTCTGAGCCCTTAAGGGTACTTTGGTCCAGTGATCAAGGGTCAGGGACAGAGGCATTGAAGTGCTCTGTCCCATAATGAAAGATACACAAACAGTAAAAGCGATGACATACGACACAGACAAGACAAGAAAATAAAGACAGACAATGGAACTTCCAACACTGAGACCAGGACTAAGTATCTGGCCAAACCCGATGGGCTGGCGATACCGAATCTGAAACAAAATATCACTGAGTTGAGGAGACTATTGCTCCTCGATTTCCCAAGTACTCTGGTGCATCCCCCAGGGATGTGGCCTGTGGCTCTGTGACACGTATGTCAGCCACCATCGGAGAGAGGTCACACTCTTCATTGACAGCCATTTTGCGAAGCCCTAACCTGAAACCTGAAACCAGAAAGAGGCACCATACATACCCCAAGAGGAGCCTGTTGGGGTCTCTCGTTCGCCGCTGCCGGATCTCACTGGAACCTCCATATGTAAAGGTCAGACGAGCATCGGGTGAAGAGCCCACCAAGAGACTGTCTCACGCAAAAGCAAAGGGTTTATTGGGGGTCCAGCATGCTGGGGCTCAGAGCTCACTTGAATAGAGCAGAGAGCCCTGAGAACAGCTTAAGCAGAGCTTATATACTTTGCTTGGAGAGGGCAGAGAGGGAACTTTATTGTTTGGTCTGCGCGAGTGAGCAGTTTGCGTGCAACCGGGTGAATGAGTACATTCTGCAGGTTGGCAGTTGGGGACAGCACATTCTGGGAACAAGATTAGCAAACAGTTCTCAAGATTTCAAAAGTGTTTTGTTAAGCATACAGAAAAACGGGAAGTGACATTTACCTATTTTACTAAATTTTCATTACCGAATATACTTTGCCAGATTTCCTAATGTCTCTATTGAAATCTGCTTTCCTACATATTTTCCCCATTTCATCATTGTGACTGACTCTTCACATGTGCTGACATTTACATTCACTCTATACCCGAAACCCCATAGCTAAAGAACTTTTGGTGCAAATCCTATACTCACTCTCCGTTCTAAACTTACCGACTATCGTCCTAATCCTACCGACTATTCTTTTTTTTAAATTTTTTTTTCTTAAAGAAAGAGTTAGAGAGAGAGGGAGAGAGAGAGAGAATTTTTTAACATTTATTTTTTTTAGTACTTGGCAGACACAACATCTTTGTTTGTACGTGGTGCTGAGGATCGAACTCGGGCCGCACGCATGCCAGGCGAGCGCGCTACCACTTGAGCCACATCCCCAGCCCCCTGACTATCCCTTTATGACTGGAAGTTCTCTTTGACAATAAATAATCCAAAGTACAAAGTCCTATGCATTTGTATATTGATTTATCTGAGACATCTGTGCAGAAAATAAATCAATGCTAAATATTGCAATCAAGGGCCCAACGCCCTTCTGGGCTTCAAATAATACCTTTATTTCTGTTTTCGTGCTTATATTTCACCTATATATTCTTGAAAATATTGAAGGTTCGCCATACCATTATTCATCCAGCAGAATGATTCCTAACCCCAATCGAAACTGTTATTAACCCTAACCATACACTCTTCCCTCAATCTAACTTTACAGAAGAGCAGGGACAGAGTTGGTCTTACAATACAGGAATTTACGGTTTCTTCCAACTGCTGAGAAACTCAAAGATCCACGCAAAAATGATCCCTGGAGAAGTTGTAGGCACATATGTACGAACTGAGAGAGCAAAAGTCATCTTCCATTGAAAACAACCTGGTCAGGATGAAGGGATGTGTCTGAATCAGCCTCTCTCTTCTTAATATGGAGAAGAAGGACCAAACTAGGCCAGTGTGGAGAGCACTTCCAGGGTGGCTATGGTTGATATACCATTCTAACTTGTGAAAGTGTCACAGGATGTAGGGGCAGCCTCCATTTTATGGGACACTTTGAAGCAACTGTTAGGACAAAGTGGTTGCCAAGGCAGTGACCTCATTCAGATCTTAAAGGAAGTGACCTCACCTAACATCCTTTGTGATGGAACTCTCTGAACTTGGGATCCAGGAAGCCAGGCACCCAAATTCAGTCTCAGTCCCAGTCCCAGTTGCAGTGGTTTCAATTGTTCAGATTTACCAAGGACAGAGTCAGTCTTTGTTGGTACCTACGGAGGTGAGGATGCCCAAATGCCAGGAAAGCTCTGAAGAGTGGCCTTTCCTGAGAAAGCAGTTAGTGGATCACCGCTGGCTCCTGAGAACTTCACAGTGTTGACCAAGGAGACCAGATCTGAGACAGGACAGGACATTTCGGGGTAACATAGTATGGCCCACCAATCAGAGGACACTATGGATAGTCACAGACTGACTTGGGGGAAGAAGGTGTCTTTGTGGATGTGGGTGTTGGTTTGTGGTTTTGTCTCATGTTCTGAGAATAGGTAATAAAGGCGGTTTTTTGGTTTGAAGTGAATTGTTTCTAATAAGTCTTTTGAAAAGGCGAGTGTTTCTAAGTCTGTGTATCCCACTGTGTCCGTGGTTCTAGACATTAGAAAAGAGAATGCATCAATGGATGTCTCCTGTCTAGTAGAAATCTTCCCAACATTCATCCTGCCAATTTATGAATGGACTGCGGCTTGCCTTATGAATGGGCAACACCTACTATCTTCCTAAGATTATATTTTGTTCCTGAATCCACTCCACTCTCCAGAATAGGCTCATGGTTATGTGTCCAATATATATACCACCTCCAAGCTCTGTGACATGGCCATGTACTGGATAGCTAAAGGGAATGGCGAGCATCTCAGAAAACTCAGATATCAGTGTGACCAGGAAAGTCTCAGTGGAGAAATCCTGCTTTGGGCCATTTGCTTACCTATTGTTCTGTTGCCCTGAATTTCAGGAAGCTTTTTGCCTCAGACCACCCCTTTGTGAAGCCTGAAGAAATGAGTTGTCAAATGCAAATGAATGGGCATCACCTGTGGCTCTTTGCTTGATTGCTTTGGAAAGGGATGTGTCTTAATCAGCCTCATGACCCTATGTGAGGCTGTGGCTTTGATTCTTAGCACCTGATGGATCTAAAGAAAGATACCATGTGTGCATCCAAAACCAAAATGGCCAAATGAGCAGTCATTGTAGATTAAGTCTTTTGCTTTCCTCTGTTAGGTTCCTGAAATCCATCAAGTGAGAATAGGGATAATTTGGGTCAAATGAGTTCTTCAAACCCTGCAGAGACTAGGCCAGAGGTGCTTGGCTTTTCTCATGACTCCAAATCACATAAAGAATCTATACCTGAAAGTAAGTAGGCCCCAAATTGGAGATGCAGAGCAGTATTAAGTGCAGGCCTATTTAATCACTCTTGGTTCTCAGGAAGGGTGTCCAGGCTACCCTGACTTTAGGCAAATGAGGGGCAAGGGAACTTATTTGGATACTTTCTTTGTCTGCACCCCTCATGGAAATTTCCAGCCAGAGGTTATGATAAGTGTCTATATGGAGGATGTTGAGGGCCATGTGGGAGTGTTTTGGTTTTAATTCTGGTCATTTGTGTGGCGGTTGAAAGAGATGACTTAGTTCACCTGGGCTTGAACTCTGGTGTTATTCCCCTTAGAGACTGAATTCTGGAACTGTCCTCAGAGAAGTATTACCATGAATTGTGTTGGGATTTTAGGAGGCAACACATGAGAGTCACCCTGAAATCTGAGATCTAGGCCAAGGTGGCTTCCACAGAGCACTGGGAATCTCAGCCAGGATTTCACGTGATTTTATTCTGAAAGTCTTGGCAGCCATAATTGAGAGTCAAAACACACATGGACCTCACATTTTAGACCTCAATGGGCCTGGATTCATGTGAAATATTGGCCACTCTTTGGGAAGCCTTGCCTGTGAGAGTTCTCCAGAGATTTCTTTGAAATGAGCTTCCTCACCATTTAATGTTTCCTAAATAAATTGAAACCCACAGTGACTCCAACTTCATCTTTGAAAAATAGCTATGTACATACCATGGATTTTTTGAAATTTCCATGACCAGGTGGCAATGGAGAAACTTTGGATGACTTGTTGCTGATCATGAGTGTACCAGACTGTGCTTGGATTTACTTGGTTTCATGAAAACAGTGTAGAAAAGAGATCCCTGTAAGTTGGAGACTGCTGAGTAGTGGGCCTAGAGCAGTGGTGTGCAGGTATGTGATAAAACATCTGTGGTGGTACCATGTGGATCTGCCCTTGGATTCCAAATGGCTTGAGACTGACATGGTGATGTCAGCAGACCCTTATATATAAAAGCATCTTGTTATATGGAGAGGTTTCAGGGCAATGTTCAGAATCAGATTGCTATGGACAAGCGGGCAAGCTATGTGGGGTAGAAGCCTGGTTGGTGCATTTTCCTGCAGACCTTGACCCACCACACGTGACAGAACTCCCTCCATAACTGGTACCTGTTGAACTCCTTGTATTTCCTGAAGCAAATACCAAATTCACCATGCAGAAGCAAGAAACACCTCGAAAAGTGGAAGATGATCAAATGGCTTCACAGTCCACATGGGGAGACACTTAGACCCCAGTGGCCACAGTTTACCTACAAAGAGAGAATTCAGCACTGCTTCCTCATGTTCATTGGAAAATAAAAAAAAAAAAAAAAACATATCCTCCAGGTCACAGAGATCAGACCCAGCTTTGTTGGTTTCACTAGAAAGGATGCTAAAATTCCTGACAACAACATATATTTCAAGTGCCCAACCTCAGAGGCAGTTTCTCAAGAGTCTTTAGGCCCAATGAGCTCCATGTTTGTGAAGTGTTTACCCTGTCCCTTACTTTTGGAAACTCCTCTACCACATCCAATATTGTGAACTCCTGAATATTTTCCATTTCAGATATGTATTCACAGATTTCCTAACTCTTCTTCTCTAATCGTGTCTTATTTGGGGCAAAGGTAATGTAAAGGCAATGTTCTGGATGAGAGTGGGAATATTTTTGTGTAGCACATATTTGCATACACATTGGATTCATTTTCCTATTTTCTTCGAATTACTGAATTCCTGACACTAACCCATACCCTAATAGACTCTGACTACTAATCCTAAAATGACGGACAAAAATAACCAAACAGAATGGAAATGAAAGCAGTTCAGAGAAGGCATGGTGTATAGTTGGACTTTCCTTTTGCATGATAAAGTGTAGGTGTTATAAATCTAGTCAATTTTTAATTGAAATAGATCTCCATGTGTTTTTAAAGTTAACAAATATGTGAATTCCTGTCTCCCTTTCTCTGTACCCTGTTCAGCACATGTATTTTTATATGCAAATATAGAAACATAACTGGTATCACACGTACATCCTTGTGAGTTTGGCTGTCTTGGGAGATACAAATCATGGGAAAAGATCACTCCTCCTAAACGCTGTTGGAACTTAAAATTCAACCTATGGGTGAACTTCCTAGTTGAACAATATTATACAGAAATCCATGTTCAGTAAAATGATTATTTTTGGATCTGTGGATGATATATGTTTCATAGTGAATTTCGATTGGCATGCATATTGATACATTTTAGTGTGTGTGTGTGTGTGTGTGTGTGTGTGTGTGTGTGTGTATATATATACATAAATGCACACACACACATATCTATATATATATATACACTCTCAAGATTTTTCAAAATATGAAATATATGTTTCTTATTATACACTCCCTAAATTCATTCGTGTTCATATATGTAAATTTATAGTCAACATTTCACAAGATTATTCTCATAAAAATTCATCCACTTGAAATACGTATTTGTTTCCTACTACTGAAAACTAACTTCAGTGAATAGTGCATACAAATCATAATATTTCTACAGTAACTGACCCAGTTTAGCATCAATGCAAGTAGATTCCTATGGGATATGATGTGTATTTTGACGTTCATTTTCATTCAACACTGGTGCATTACTATTTTTTCAGTTTTTGCACATCATAGGATATATATTTCATCCACAAGTTAGGAAATTTATAGGCTTTTTTTATACTTACCATCAAATCCTGCTTCAGAACATATGAATTCCTCTATATTTCTTGACTCATCTTTTTATGAGATTTCTTTCCAAACACATTATTTTCCATTTCCATAATCACTTTTGAAGCTAAACTCACACACCCTTCATGATAAAACATAACCCTAATATTACCATTAGATGTATAACTCGTTGGAATGAATGATTGTATATCAATATAAGATTTCTTACGTATTTTCAGATATCAATTCAATCCATGATTTAAAGTGGAAACAGTATAATATTTATTCACAGTATTGTCAATTCATGCATTTCTTCTACATTCATAGACACAGGGTACAACTCTGTGTACCCCCAATACTAAGTTATATCTCTTCAAAATATTGCTCCAAGAAATGTTAGAAGAAATACTCATGTCACCTGATCTACATATACATTTTATCACAGTAATATTCTGATCACAAAATGCAAAGGTCACACTTCTGATTGTAGCAAATCCTAGATGGAAAGTGATCCTGGATTACTAAAAACATCCATGTCCAGGTTGCCTAATGCTCTCCAATGTCAATCATATTCTTGACTACATATTTGTTTCTTCCTAAGATTATATATTGAAACTCAACCTTATTGATAATGTCTAATCCTATCATTCACTTTATACTTTGCCTGGTTTCATAATGTGTGTATTGATATCTGATTTCCTACATAATTTTCCCAGTTCATCATTGTGACTGACTCTCCACATGTGCTGAAATTTACATTCACTCTCTAACCGAAAACCTAGGGCTATTGAACTTTTGGTCCAAATCCTATACTCACTCTTCTTCCGAAACAGACCGACTATCTTCCTAATCCTAACAACTATCCCTTTTTGACTGGATGAACTCTTCTACATTCAATCATCCAGGGTACAAGGTGATATGCCATTGTATATTGATTTATCTGAGACATCTGTGCGAATGAAATTCAATGCTAAGGATTCCAATCAAGGACCCAATGCCCTTCTGGGCTTAAAATCTTACCTAGATTTCTGTTTTCATACTTATATTTCACATCTATATTCTTATAAATATCCCAGGTTCCCAATACCATTATTCATCCAGCAGAATGATTCCTAACTCAAATCGAACATGTTATTAACCCTAATCATACATTGTTCCCTCAATCTAACTTTATAGAAGAACAGGGACAGAGTTGGTCTTAATATAGAGGAATATAGGGGATCTTCCACCCGCTGAGAACCTCAAAGGTCCATGCAGAAATTATCCCTGGGGAAGATGAAGGCAGCTATAAAGGACCTGAGAGGGCAAAAGTCATCTTGTAACGCAAACAACCTGGTTAGGATGAAGGGATGTGTGTGAATCAGGCTCTCTCTTCTTAATGTAGAGAAGATGGACCAAACCAGTTCTGTGTGAGAGCTGTTCCTGGGTGCCTATGGTTGATATACCATTGTAAGTTGTGAATGTGTCACAGAAAGTAGGGGCAGCCTCCATCTCATGGGACCCTTTGAAGGAACTGTTAGGACAAAGTGGTTGCCAAACCAGTGACCTCATTCAGTTCCGAACGGAAGTGACCTATCTCACTTCCTTGGTCTTGGAACACTCTGAACTTGAAATCCCGGAAGCCAGGCACACAGAACCAGTCCCAGACCCAGTCCCAGTGGGCTCACTTGTTTGGTTTTACCAAGGACAGAATCAGTCCTTCTTGGTACCTACTGATTTGAGAATGGCCAAATGCCAGGAGAGCTTTGGAGAGTGGCCTTCCCTGAGAAAGAAGGTAGTGGCTCAAAGCTGGCTCCTGACAACTTCAAAGAGTTGGCCAAAAATTCCAGCTCTGAGACAGTACAGGGCATTTTGGGGGAACATAGTATGGTACAACAGTCAGAGGAAATTCCGAGAGTCAAAGACCTACTTGGGGGAAGAAAGTACTATGTTGTTGTGGGTGTGAGTTTGTTGTTTTGTCTCATGTTCTGAGAATTGGTAGGAAAGGCAGTTTGTTTGATTTGAAGTGGACTGTTTCTAGTAAGTCGTTTGACAAGGCAAGTGTTTCTATGTCTATGTATCCCACTGTGTTTGTAGTTGTAGACATTAGAAAACATAATGCATCAATGAATGTGTCCTGTCTAGTACAATGCTTCCCAAAATTCATACTGCCCGATTCATGATTGGACTGCAGCTTTCCTTATGGATGGGTAGCAATGACTAACTTCCTAATTTCCTGTTTTATTCCTGAATTCTGGCCACTCTCCGGATTAGGCTCATGGTTTTCTGTCCAAGATATGTACCACCTCCAAGCTCTGTGACATGGCCATGTACTGGAGAGCTGAAGGAAATGGGAGCATCTCAGGAAACTCAGATATCAGTGTGAACAGTAAAGACTATGTGGAGAAACCCTGCTTTGGGAATTTTGCTTACCTATGGTTCTGGTGCTGTGAATATCTAGAAGGTCTTTGCCTTAGGCCACCCCTTTGTGAATCCTGAAGAAAAGAGTTTTCAAATGGAAATGAATAGGCATCACCTGTGGCTCTTTGTTTTATTGCTTTGTAAAGAGATGTGTCTTAATCAGCATATTTTCCCAGTGTGATTATTTGGAGAAGTAGATCAGTATTAATGGCAGGCCTATTTGATCATTCCTGGTTAACAGGAAGGGTTTCCAGGCCACCCTGACTTTAGGCAAATTAGAGGCAAGGGAGATTATTTTGGGCACTGTCTTGGTATGCACCCCTCATGGAAACCTCAACCCAGGGGTTATGATGAGTGTCTATATAAAAGAAGATGAGGGCCATGTGGGAGTGTTTTTGTATTAATTGTGGTCAGTTGTGTGGCAGTAGGAAGAGATTCCTGGGTCAACCTGGGCTTGAACTATGGTGTGATTCCCCTTAGAGACTGAGTTTTGGAACTGAACTCAGAGAAGTATTACCATGAATTCTGTTGGGATATTAGAAGGCCACGCATGAGAATTGCCCTTGGAGACTGAGATTTAGGCCCAGGATGGCTTTCCACAGAGCACTGGGAATCTCAGCTAGGATATCACATGATTTTATTCTGAAAAACTTGGCAGCCATACTTGAGAGTCAAATCACACATGGAACTCACATTGTAGACCTCAATGGGCCAGGCTTCATTTGACCTTTTGGCCACTCTTTGGGAAGACTTGCCTGTGAGAGTTCTCCTGAGCTTTCATTGAAATGAGCTTCCTCACCATTTAATGGTTCCTGAATGAATTGAAACCCACAGTGACACCAACTTCATCCTTGAAAAATGGCTAGATAAATACCATGGAATATTTGAAATTCCCAAGAGCAGGTGGCACTGGAGAATCTTTGGATGTTCTGTTGCTGATCATGAGTGTACCAGACAATGCCTTGATTTACTGGGTTTCATGAAAATGGTGTAGAACAAAGGTGCCAGTACGTTGGAACCTGCTTAGTAGTGGGCCTAGAGCAGTGGTTTGCAGGTGTATGATAAAACATCTGTGATGGGGCCACATGGATCTGCCATTGGCTTCCAAATGCCTTGTGACTGACATGGTGCAGCCAGCAGACCCTTATATGTTAAGGCATCTTGTTACATTGAGAGGTTTTAGGGCAATGTTCAGAATTGGGTTGCTGCAGACAAGGAGGCAAGCTTTGTTGAATAGAAGCCTGGTTGGGGCATTCTCTTGCACACCCTGACCCACCACACGTGAGAGTACTCCCTCCAGCACTGTGTCCCCGTTGAACTCATGGTATTTACTGATGCCAATACCAAACTCCCAGTGCAGCAGTAAGAATCACCAGGAAAAGTGGAGGATGACCAAATGGCTTCTCAGTCCACACGAGGAGACACTTAGCTCCCAGTGGCCACAGTTTACCTACAATGAGGGAATTCAGAACTGCTGCCTCATGTTCACTAGAAAATAAGAAACCATGTCCTTCAGGTCACATATATGCACATCCAGCTTTGATTGTCTCACTACAAAGGAAGCTGAAGCTCCTGACAACAACATATATTACAAGGTCCCAACTTCAAAGGCAGTTTCTCAAAGAGTCATTAGGCCAGCAGAACTCCATATTTGTGGAGTATTTACCCTATCCCATACTTTTGGAAATTTCTCTACCGCCTCCAAGGCTGTGAACTCCTGAGCATTTTCATTTCCACATACGTATTCACAGATTTTCTAACTCTTCTCCACTAATTGTGTCTTAATTGGGGCGAAGGTTATGTCAAGGCATTGTTCTGGATGAGAGTGGGATGATTTTTGTGTAGCACATATTTGCATACACATTAGATTCATTTTCATATTTTCCATTTGAAATACTGAATCCCTGACATTAACCCATAACCTACTAGACTCTGACTACTAATCCTAATATGATGGAGAACAAGAAACCTAACAGAATAGAAATACAGGCCGTTCATAGGAGGCATGGTGTATACTTGGACTTCCCTTCTGCTTTATCAAGGGTATGTGTTATAAATCTAGTAAACTTTTCATTGTAATAGTTCTCCATGAGTTTTTAAAGTTAACACATATGTAAATTTCTGTCTCCCATTCTCTGTAGCCTATTCATCACATGTATTTTTTATGCATATTTAGAATCCTACCTGGTATCACAAGTACATTTTTGTAAGCTCGCTGATTTTGAAAGATACATATTGTGATAAGATATCAGTCCCCCTAAATAATGATGGAACTGAAAATTAAACCTATTGGTGAATTTCCTAGATGAACAACATTATATATAAATCGATGTTCAGTAAAATGAATATTTTTGGATATGTGGATGATATGTATTACACGGTGAATTTCGATTAGCATTTATATTGCTACATTATAATGTCTGTGTGTGTCTATCTATCTATCTATCTATATATATATATATATATATATATATATATATATATATATACTGTCCAGATTTTTCAAAATATGAAATATATATGTCTTATTATACACTCCCTAAATTCACTCATGTTTCTATATGTGGTTTATAATCAACTTTTCACAAGATAATTCTCAGAAATATTCATCCGCCTGAAATACATATTTATTTCCTAGTACTGAAAACTAACTTCAGTGAATGGAGCTTACAAATCCTAATATTTCTACAGTAACTGAATCAGTTTAACATCAATGCAAGTAGAATCCTACGGGACATGATGTGTATTTTGAAGTTTATTTTTATTCAATATTGGTACATTATTATTTTTTCAGTTTATGGACATCATAGGATATATCATTTCATCCACAAGTTCAAAAATTTATAGGCATTTGTTTCACTTTCAATCACTTCCTGCTTCAGAACACATGTATTCCTGTAAGTTTCTTGACTGGTCTTTTCATGAGATTTTATACCAAACACATTAATTTTGATTTTCATAATCACTTTTGAAGCAAAACTCACATACCATTCATATTAATTATCACTCTGATATTACCATTAGATGTATAACTGGTTTGAATGAATGATTGTATGTCAATATAAGATTTCTTATATCTTTTCAGATATCAAATCTATCCATTATTTAAAGTGGAACCAGTTATATTATTTATTCACACTATGGTCTATTCATGCATTATCTCTATATATATAGACACAGTGTACACCTCTTTGTACCCCCAATACTAATTTATACGTCTTCAAAATATTGCTCCCTGAAATGGTGGATGTGGACTCATGTCACCTGATCTTTATATACATTTAATCACAGAAATATTCTGGACACAAAATGCAAAGGTCACACTTATGATTGTATAAAAGCCCAAATGGAAAGAAAACATGGATTACTAAAAACATCCATGTCCAGGTTCGCTAATGCTCTCAAATGTCAATCCTATTGGTGACTACATATGTGTTTCTTCTTAAAATTATATATTCAAACTCAACCCAATTGAAAATGTCTAATCCTATCCCTCACTTTATACTTTGCCTGATTTCATTATGTCTCTATTGCTATCTGCTTTCCTACATATATTCCCCAGTTCATCATTGTGACTGACTCTTCACATGTGCTGACATTTACATTCACTGCTAAAGAACTTTTGTTCCAAATCCTATACTCACTCTTCTTCCTAAACATACTAACTATCTTCTTAATCCTACCGAGTATCCCTTTTTGACTGGATGTTCTCTTCTACATTCAATCATTCAAGGTACAAGGTCTTATGCTATTGTATATTGATTTATCTGAGACATGGGTGCAGAATGTAATTCAACGCTAAGTATCACAATTAAGGGCCCAATGCCCTTCTGGGCTTCAAATCTTACTTAGATTTCTTTTTTCATACATATATTTCATCTCTATATTCTTAAAATAATCACAAGTTTCCAATACCATTATTCATGCAGCAGAATAATTCCTAACCCAAATGGAACATGTTATTAACACTAACCATACACTGTTTGTGTTAATAACATGTTTACAGAAGAGCAGGAACAGTGTTGATCTTACAATACAGGAATGTAGTGGATCTTCCATCTGCTGAGAACCTCAAAGCTCCATGCAGAAATGATCCCTGGAGAAGATGTAGGCAGGTATGAAGGACCTGAGAGAGCAAAAGTTATCTTCCATTGCAAACAACCTGGTCAGGATGAAGGGATGTTTCTGAATCAGCCTCTCTCATCTTAATGTAGAGAAGATGGACCAAACCACGACTGTGTGGAGAGCTGTTCCTGGTTCCCTATGGTTGATATACCATTCTAACTTGTGAAAGTGTCACAGGAAGTAGGAGCAGCCTCCATCTCATGGGACCGTTGGAAGAAACTCTTAGGACAAAGTGGTTGCCGAGGCAGTGATCTCATTCAGTTCCTGAAGGAAATGACCTCAAAGCACTTCCTTATTGATGGAACTCTCTGAACATGGGATCCAGGACGCCAGGCACCCAGATCCAGTCCCAGTCCCAGTCCCAGTGGTCTCACTTGTTTGGATTTACCAAGGACAGAATCAGTCTTTCTTGGTACCTACTAAGGTGAGGAAGCCAAATGCCTGGAAAGCTTGGAAGAGGGGTTTTTCCTGGAAAAGCAGGTAGTGGCTCACTCCTGGCTCCTGACAACTTCACAGAGTTGGCCAAGGAGACCAGATCTGAGACAGGACAGGACATTTCGGGGGAACATAGTATGGCCCACCAGTCAGAGGATACTCCGGATAGTCTCATACCTATTTGGGGGAAGAAGGTGTCATTGTCGGTGTGGGTGTGGGTTTGTGGTTTTGTCTCATGTTCTGAGAATAGGAAGAAAAGTCAGTTTGTTTGGTTTGGAGTGAACTGTTTTTAGAAAGTCGTTTAACAAGGCAAGTGTTTCTGGGTCTGTGTATCACACTGTGTCCGTGGTTGTAGACATTAGAAAAGAGAATGCATCAATGGATATCTCCTGTCTAGTAGAAAGCTTCCCAGCATTCATCCTGCCCATTTTATGAATGGACTGTGGATTGCCTTATTAATGGGCAATACCTGCTACCTTCTTAAGTTGCTGTTTTCCTCCAGAATTCTGGACACTCTCCAGAATAGGCTCATGGTTTTGTGCCTAAGTTATGTACCACACCCAAGCTCTGTGACAAGGCAATGTTCTGGATAGCTGAAGGAAATGACGAGCATCTGAGAAAACTCAGATATCAGTTGACCAGGAAAGTCTCAGTGGAGAAACCCTGCTTTGGGCCATTTGCTTGCCTATTGTTCTGTTGCCCTGAGAGTCAGGAAGTCTTTGTCTCACACCACCCCTTTGTGAATCCTGAAGAAAATAGTTTTCAAATGGAAATAAATAGGCTTCACCTTTGGCTCTTTACTTAATTGATTTGGAAAGAGTTGTGTCTGAATCAGCCTCTTGGCCCAGTGTGATTCTTTGACTTAGATTCTCAGCACCTGATGGATCTAAAGAAAGATCCCATGTGTGCATCCAAATCAAAGATGGCAAAAAGAGCTGTAATTGTGGATGAAGTCTTCTGCCTTCCTCTGTAAGGTTCCTGAATTCCATCAAGTGAGAATAGGGATCATTTGGGTCAGATGAGTTCGTCAAAGCCCTTCTGAGGCTATCCCGTAGGTGCTTAGGTTTTCTCATCACTCCAATTCACATAAAGTATCTTTAAGCGACACTCAATAGGCCTCAAATGGGAAAAGTGGAGCAGTATGACAGGCAGGCCTTTTTGATCACTCCTGGTACAAAGGAAGGGTGTCCAGGCCACCCTGAATTTAGGCAAATGAGGAGCAACAGAGCTTATTTTGGACACTGTCTTGGGCTGCGTCCCTCATGGACACCTCCAGCCAGAGGTTATGATGAGTGTCAATATGGAAGAAGATGAGGACCATGTGGGAGAATTTCGGTTTTATTGTGGTCATTTGTGTGGCAGTTGGAAGAGATGACTGGGTCCACCTGGGCTTGAACTCTGGTGTGATTCCCCTTAGAGACTGAGTTCTGGAACTCACCTCAGAGAAGTATTGCTATGAATTGTGTTGGGATTTGAGGAAGCCACGCATGAGAGTCATCCTTGGAAACTGAGATGAAGGCCCAGGGTAGCTTTCCACAGGGCACTCTGATCTCAACCAGGATATCACATGATTTTATTCTGAAAGACTTGGAAGCCATTGTTGAGAGTCAAAACAGACAATGACATCACATTTTAGACCTCAATGGCCCTGGCTTCATGTGACCTTTTGTCCACTCTTTGGGAAGTCTTGCCTGTGAGAATTCTCCAGAACTTACATTGAAATGAGTTTCCTCAACATTTAATGGTTCCTGAATGAATTGAAACCCACAGTGCATCCAACTTCATCCGTGAAAAATGGCTAGATAAATACCATGAAAATTTTCAATTTCCCATGACCAGGTGGCACTGGAGAACCATTGGATATTCTGTTGCTGATCATGAGTGTACCAGAGAGTGCCTTGATTGATTGGGTTTCATGAAAATAAGTTGGAGCCTGCTGAGTAGTTGTCCTAGAGTAGTGGTTGGCAGGTGTGTGAAAAAACATCTGTGGTGGGGCCATGTGGATCTGCCATTGGCTTCCAAATGGCTTGTGACTGACATGGTGCAATCAGCAGACCCTCCTATGCAAAGGCATCTTGTTATATGGTGACGTTTCAGGGCAATGTTTACAATCAGGTTGCTATGTTTAAGGGGGCAAGTTATGTGGGATAGAAGCCTGATTGGTGGATTCTCCTGCATACCCTAACGCACCACGCCTGAGAGAACTCGCTCCAGCACTGTGTCCCAGTGGAACTCCTTGGATTCCATGAAGCAATTACTAAACTCCCAATGCAACAGCAATAAACACATATAGAATCCTACCTGGTACCACACCTACATTCTTGTGAGGTGAACGACTTGGCAGATACAAATTGTGAGAGAAGATCACTCCTCCTAAACGCTGTTGGAACTGAAAATATAACCAATGGGTGAGCTTCCTAGTTTTACAACATTATATATAAATCCATGTTCAGTAAAATGAATATTTTTAGATCTGTGAATGATATATATTTCATGATGAATTTCGAATAGCATATATATTGCTAGTTTTTAATGTGTGTGTGTATGTATATATATGTGTGTTTGTATGTATATATATGTGTGTGCGTGTGTGTGTGTATATATATATATATATATATATATATATATATATATATATATATATACATACACACATTCTCCAGATTTTTCAAAATATGAAATATTTGTATCTTAATATACACTCCCTTAATTCATTCATATTCATGTATGTGGATTTATGATCATCTTTTCTAAATATTATTCTCAGAAATATTCATCCACCTGAAATACTTTTTTGTTTTTAGTACTGAAAACTAACTTCAGTGAATGTTGCATACAAATCCTAATATATCTAGAGTAACTGACCCAGTTTAACCTCAATGCAAGAAGATTCATATGGAACATGATGTGTATTTTGATGTTCATTTTAATTCAACACTGGTACATTAATATTTCTTCAGTTTATGCACATCATAGGATATATATTTCATCAAAAAGATCACAAAATTATAGGCATTTTTTCACTTTCAATCACTTCCTACTTTAGAACACATGTATTCTTCCATATTTCTTGACTGGTCTTCTCAAGATTCTTTTTTACAAACACAATATTTTCGATTTTTATAATCACATTGAAGCAAAACTCACACACCCTTCATGATAAACCATAACCCTAATATTAACATTGATGTATAACTTGTTGGAATGAATGATTGTATATCAATATACGATTTTTTATATTTTCAGATATCAATTCAATCCACCATTTAAAGTGGAACCAGTTATATTACTTATTCACAGTTGGTCTATTCATGCATTATCTCTATATTCATAGACACCGGGTACACCTGTTTGTACCCCAAATACTAATTTATAAGTCTTCAAAATATTGCTCCCAAAAATGGTGGAAGAAATACTTATGTCACCCGATCTATATATACATGTTATCACAGTAATATTCTGGACACAAAATTCAAAGGTCAAACTTATATTTGTACCAAAGCCTAAATGGAAAGTGAACATGGATTACTAAAAACATCAATGTCCAATTTGCCTATTGCTCTCAAATATCAATCCTATTGATGACTACATATTCGTTTCTTCCTAAGATTATATATTCAAACTCAACCCTGTTGAAAATGTCTAATCCTATCACTGACTTTATACTTTTCCTGATTTTGTAATGTCTGTATTGATATCTGCATTCCAACATATTTTCTCCAATTCATCATTGTGACTGACTCTTCACTTGTGTTGACATTTACATTCACTCTGTAACCGAAACCCTATTGCTAAAGAACTTTTGTTCCAAATTTTATACTCACTCTTCTTCCTAAACCTACCGACTATCTTCCTAATTTTACCGACTATCACTTTTGAATGGATGTTCTCATCTACATTCAATCATCCAAGTAAATGTAGGGCGAGTGTCAGAGGATGAGACCACCAAGAGACTATCTCATGCAACAGAAAGGGTTTATTTGGGGTCCAGAATGCTGGGGCTTAGAGCTCACTTGAATAGAGCAGAGAGCCCTGAGAACATCTTAAGCAGAACTTATATAATTTTCTTGGAGAGGGCAGGGAGGGAAGTTTATTGATGGGTCAGGGCGAGTTAGCGGTTTGTGTGTAAACGCGTGAGGGAGTACATTCTGCAGTTTGGCAGTTGGGGACAGCACATTCTGGGAACAAGATTAGGAAACATTTCTCAACATTTCAACAGTGTTTTGTTAAGCATACAGAAAAACAGGAAGTGACAAGTACATATTTTATTAACATTTCATTCCCCACTTCTTCTTCTGGCTACTTTTAATCATAAAAGTGATTGTTGGGGGGTGTCACATTTTATGTATGCTAGTGGGGTATTAACATAAGTTTAACTTGTCCAATTTGAGCTTGGAGAAAAGAAATTACATGGTTGAGAAACAGGGTTTTATAGTAAGCAATAAAATGAGGATTATTATTGGACTGGCCAGGGTTGATTAAAACGTAGTTAACCAGGGGGACTGTGTAAACCAAGACTCAAACCACCAATTTTGGGTCTCTATCTCTCTTTGATGCTCTTCAAGGCATCTTTTTAATTTACTCATAGGGTTTGTTACAACTTCAGTATGGTCGACATAAAAAAAAAAAAAAAACATTCTTTCCTCAATGCAGCACAAAGGCTCCCTTCTCTCATGAAAAGGAGGTCCAAACCTCGACTTTTCTGTAAAACAACTTCAAAGAGAGAGGTAAAAGATTCCTGCAAAGTTGTGATGGAATTTTCTAATATCTTTAAGTTTTGATCTATTGCTTCTTCTAATTGGGTCATTTGTTGTGTCCCATGGACCAGGGCAGTGGTTCCTGTGCGAACCCAGGCAGCAACTCCTATTCATAATAGAATGGCTAAGGTGAGAGATATATGTTCCCAACTGAACCGGGTTGTATGCCCCTCTATTTGATCTTCCAATGAACCTGCGTCATAATAGAGCACTCTGGGAAACATCTGCACCATTACACAATTAATCACTTCTGTTGACCATTTCATAAAAACATAAACAACGTTTAAGTATATAGAATTATATTGTTGTAGGGACGGACAAGGCAAGGCACCTAAGATAGCACCAAAGACAAGGAAACAGTCTTATTTGGTTGCAACCAGATTCAGAGGGCATTGCTTCTGTTGTAATCAATTAATCCCCTGAAACCCAAGTTTAGGTAGTTTCAGAATTTTGTACCCAACATGTAAGGGAAGGGGCTCTGAAGTTCACAGTCTGCAGAAGTTCACAAAGAGCAGTTTTTGTTTCTGATTTTTCCTCAGTTCTGGGCAAGTTAAATTTTCAAGGACACCTGGGTGGGGGAGAGCTTTTTTTTCCCTTTTTTTCCCCCTGCCAGCTGTTTCCATGGAGCCCAGTTTGTAATTTATTCATCTTAGCAATGTAGCCATCTCTATGAAGCCCCAGCTAAAGGACAGAAGCCTTGATCACATATGTTGTGAAAAACTAGTAAGGGTGTGTCTAGCTCAGGAGTGCTGATTTTTTTCAGCCAGTTGCCAGGTAGACCAGGGCAACACAAAAAGAGGAAGTTTATCTACACTGAACTCTTTTATAGGGACTCTTTTGCTGAAAGTCCTAAAGTTAGCCATGGTGAAAACTTCTGGATAAGGTCAGTTAAGACTTTCCTGTGGGCCTGGTACAGAGGGGGAAGACGGGGAATGCAGGGCTGAGAGCAGCTCTTTGGATGTGAGAATGAGGAAGGAGAGATGTAAAAAAATAATGGAAAAGGGTTTTGAGATCTTCCTAGCAACAAAAACATGAGTGTAGAACGGGTAGAACAGAGCGGGAGATGGGAGTGAGTATCCTAAAATGCCTGTAAGGGACTGTAAATTCTTAGTAACCTGTTTTCAGTGATGGCAAAGCAACTTTAAAGGCCATTTTCATTACATCTTGGATAGGGGTCTGAGGGCTCTTCTCAGCTGGTTTGAGCTTTGGGTTAGCTGGTAAGAGGACCTGGTGGGACCCAGTGTGGTCACTGACAGGAGAAGAGAGGAGTGAGTGAGTGGAGGGTTACCTCAGTACCTGCTACCTCAGCAAGGGGGCAATGGTCTGAGAAACGGTGGAGGTTTGGGTTTTTAATATAGTAATTGGAGGGGAGAAATCAAGTTGATGAGGTGGGAGTGACAACAGAGAGTCTAGAGCAGAAGGCTGAGGGTGAGCATGTATTGGAGAAGCATAGTTCACGATGTGAGCAAAGGAGAGAAAAGGCCTCCACATAGAGGAATCTCCTTTCACCCTTTTGAGCACTTGCAGAAGTTAAAAAGGTCACACAGAATTTGAGAATCTAGACACCCCTCTGGGGGCCATCGGTTTTGGTTGTCTAATTGGTAATATGGCCAATGCTGTGTAGAGAATTTCATGAGTAGTTTGGGTTCCATGTGACAGTCCCTGTATGCTCACATCCCCATGACTTACAGAAGATGTCGGCGTTCCCCCACACAGCCTTGACTGTTTGTGGCTTTGATAGTACACTGGGCAAACATAGTAATCTAGGCTAGCCAACCAGCATCTGGCTCGCGTGTCCCTACATCAATAATGTTTGTTTCCATTATCTATGGTATGGAAGGAATTTAATGGAATTTTAGTGGGATCCTCTTCATTAGGGATATCCCAATCGGGAAGACCTATACGCAGCTGACAAATGTCTGGCTGGAGAGATGGCCACCAGGTCCCTAAGCGGGCTGTATGCAAGATAGACCATACTTCCGTTCCAGTAGGATTTGTGATCAGCCATCGCTGCTGAACAGGCTTATGAGGGTTAGAACTACTGGTGGTCAAGGGGAGAGTCTATAGCCTTATCCACACAGCGAATCCACAATTTGAAAGGGTTTCCAGTCTTTTCCAGTTTCCAGCCAGAGTCTGGACAGGGCACAGGCTTGAGATGAGAGGTAGGGATCCAGGAAGTGATTTTGACTACCTTTACCCTGTAGGTGTTATAAGTAGCACCTGGTATGGTCCTTTTCAGCGGAGTTCCAGGGATGACACCAGATGTCGTCTTACATAGATGAAGTCTCTACTTGATATCGCTGTAGAGTCCCCTCATCCCCAGGTTGGTAGGCAGTGGCCATCTGTTTTCACAGGTATCCCTGAGTTCTTTCAAGAGCTTTAAGTCTGTTAAGCAAGGGGGTGTGGAAGGAATCGTTAGGTCTTAGAGTTGGGGTAGGTCCCTTACTGGAGGAGGGACACCATAGAGAATTTCACAGGGTGTGAGGTTACACAAAGAAATAGATTGAGTATTTCTTGCATGAAACAGTACATAAAGCAGGAGCATAGTCCAATCTTTTATGCCGGTCTCTAAGTTTAATTTCGTTATGGTCTCTTTAATGGTTCTATTCATTCTTTCTACCTGTCCTGAACTCGGGGGTCTGTAAACACAATGTAACTTCCAATTAATCCCCAGGGTCCTTGCTAACCTCTGAGTTACCTGGGCCACGAACGCCGGTCCATTATCAGACCCTATTAATTTAGGCAGGCCGTACCTTGGAAAAATATCTTCCAGGATCTTCTTGACCACCATTTGCGCTGTTTCATTTTTTTTTCTTTTCTTTTTTTTTGGGGGGTGGGGGGGAAGGCTTCAATCCATCCTGAAAATGTATCTACAAAGACTAGGAGATATTTAAGTCCATTCCTTGCTGGCTTAATTTCAGTAAAGTCCACTTCCCAGAATTGTCCTGGTCTGGTTCCTCGTAGGTGCTTTCCTGCAGGAAGCTTGGAAGGGTAAGAATTAACCAATTGATGGACCCAACAGGCTTTTGTTATCCATTCAGTTGTTTCCTTTCACTGTGAGTTGGTTAATGGAAAACTCTGTTCTTGATCCTTCAGAAATGAATGCAGTTTCTTTGAACCAAGGTGAGTGATTTGATGTACATTTTCTACTGACATAGTTAGAGCCGTGATTATAGGAGTTTTTACTGAAGGATTTAGAAATTCCACTTGGGGGCCTTCAGGGTAAAAAGTTATTTTGGCCCAGAGCTTTGTGAGCAGATCTCTTCCAATCAATGGGGCCGTGCATTCTGGGATTACTAGGAATGAGTGATGGATTTTTCCTTTCCCCTGGTCCATGGTCCTCTTAGTTGTCCAAGCCCGATATTTACTGCCATTAGCCCCTTGAATTAGAGACCTTTTATTTGATAGAGGTTCCAATGGGGCCTTAAAGGCAGAATATCTTGCCCCTGTATCCACTTCAAAGTATACTGGGGTCCCCTCCACTTCAAAAGTTACCCTGAGCTCGGGGAGAGGATCTGAGCCCCGACTTTCTTAGTAATCCTACAGAGTCAGAATGTCCAGCTGGCCTGGCTGTCTCTTTCTAGGGCACTCTTTAGCCCAGTGTCCTTTTTTTTAGAGTAGGCACATTGAATTGAGGCCAGGGGTGGCCTCTTGTGTGGGCCCCGGTGTCCCTTCCTGTCTCCATGTTTCTTAATTTCTGGTCTATTTTTTGTTGTGACCAGGATCTTAGTCAATGCCTTAGTCTGTCTTTTGTTTCTTTTATCCTCCCTTTGCTCCCTAGTCTTCCTCAGTTTCTCTCTTATAGTATACCTTCTTGGCTTCTCTGACTAAACCTCTCAAAGTCATATCTTGTAATCCATCTAAGCATTGTAACTGTCTTTTAATATCCAGAACAGCTTGCCCAATAAAGGCCACCATGACAGATGCCTTTTGATTCTCTCCCTGAGGATCGAAAGGATTAAATCTCCTATATGCCTCCATAATTCTCTGTAGGAACATGGAGGGACATTCATCAGTCCCTTGAATAATCTCTCTTACCTTGGCCAAAATAGTTGGTCGCCTAGCGGCCACTAAGATACCCACTATTAGAACCCGGCAATAAGAGGAAGGATGCTCATTACCTTCACAGGTTTTGGGGTCCCAGTTGGGTCGGTGCAAGGGAAAGGCAGCTTTGCATATGTTGGGAAGTTTTGTCGGTCACCCATCTGGTCCGAGAATATTTTTTTTCTAGAATCCAGGAAGATTCTCTTTTGTTCCTCTGTCATGAAGAGAGTCCCTAGGAGTTGTTGGCAGTCATCCCAAGTAGGCTGGTGTGAAAACATCAATGACTCAACCACACCTGAGACCCAGGTGGGGTCCTCGGTAAAAGGGGGATTGCTATTTTTCCAGTTATTTAGGTCTGAAGAGGAGAAAGGTAAATACCGGTAGGCTTGCATTTTTCCCCCATGGTTGTCATCAATCATTGTTCCTTAGAAATGGAGAGGGAGCATCACGTGAGTTCCAGGGATTTCAATCATTCAACGCCGGCAAATTCCTTTAGCCGGGCCAGCAACCTCCAGGAAAGGAGGGGCTGTGTTTTCCGCAGGGGAGTTATCTGGAGTGCGCTGGGCTCGCTTAGCTTCCTCCAATGGCGGAGAGGCTGAGACAGCAGCAGGGGAATTACTTAGAGGGTGTTGGGGGTTGGGGGACGAGGGCAGGGAATAAGTAGTAGGACGAGAGTCCAGTAGAGTAAAATCTTGTGACTCAGGGAGAACAGAGGTTGAAGGAGGAGGAGAAGCAGAAGGTTTGAGAGAGCATGACGGAAAGAGTAGGAGCGGGGGCAGGGGCAAGGAAAAGCTTCACACATGGAGGAGGAGAATTGCAGAGGTCCTGCAAAGTTAAGATATATGTCTCTTGATCCTGATGTCTATGTGGCGCTGGCTGAAAGTCAATATCTCTGACTTTTTAAATTAGTGGGAAGTAGAAAGATCCTTCTAGGGGCCATCTGAATCCAAAGGTGGGCCATTCTGAGGCACAGAGAGTCTGCCAGGTCCAGCGTTTAACTGAAAAAGAAAGATTCTGAGCCCTTAAGCGGACTTTGGTGCAATGATCAAGGGTCAGCAAAAGAGGCATTGAAGTGCTCTATCCCATAATGAAAGATAAACAATCAGTAAAAGCAACGACACACCACACAGACAAGACAATACAATAAAGACAGGCAATGGACGTCCAACACTGAGACCAGGACTGAGTAGCCGGCAAAACCCGATGGGCTGGCAATACCGAATCTGAAACAAAATATCACTGAGTCGAGGAGACTATTGTTCCTCGATTTCCCGAGTCCTCTGGGGAGTCCCCCAGTGACGTGGCCTGTGGCTCTATGACATGTCTCTCAGCCACCGTCGGAGAGAGCTCACACTCTTCATCAACAGCCATTTGCCAAGCCCTAACCTGAAACCTGAAACTAGAAAGAGGCACCTTACATACCCCGAGAGGAGCCCGTTGGGGTCTCTCATCTGCCGCTGCTGGATCTCAGTGGAACCTCCATATGTAAAGGTCGGGCGAGCGTCCGGGGAAGAAACCACCAAGAGACTGTCTCATGCAAAAGCAAAGGGTTTATTATGGGTCCAGCATGCTGGGGCTCAGAGTTCACTTGAATAGAGCAGAGAGCCCTGAGAACAGCTTAAGCAGAGCTTATATACTTTCCTTGGAGAGGGCAGGGCAGGATGTTTATTGATGGGTCCGGGCGAGTGAGCTGTTTGTGGGCAACCGGGTGAGGAATTACTTTCTGCAGTTTAGCAGCTGAGGACAGCACATTCTGGGAACAAGACTAGCAAACATTTCTCAAGATTTCAACAGTGTTTTATTAAGCATACAGAAAACAGGAAGTGATAAGTACCTATTTTATTAACCTTTCACTACGGACTACACTTTGCCAGATTTCCTAATGTCTCTATTGATATCTGCTTTCCTACATATTTTCCCCAGTTCATCATTGTGACTGACTCTTCATATGTGGTGACATTTACATTCACTCTATACCCGAAACCCTATAGCTAAAGAACTTTTGGTCCAAATTCTATGCTCACTCTCCTTTCTAAACCTACCGACTATCTTCCTAATCCTACTGATTATCCCTTTTTGACTGGAAGTTCTCTTTGACAATCAATCATCCAAAATACACGGACCTATGCCATTGTATATTGATGTATCTGAGACATCTGTGCAGAAAATAAATCAAAGCTCAGTATCACAATCAAGGTCCCAATGCTCTTCTGGGCTTCAAATCTTACCTAGATTTCTGTTTTCATACTTAATTTTCACCTATATATTCTTGTAAATATCGCAGGTTTTCAATACCATTATTCATCCAGCAGAATGATTCCTAATGCAAATTGAACCTGTTATTAACCCTAACCATACACTGTTCCCTCAATCTAACTTTACAGAAGAGTAGGGACAGAGTAGGTCTTACAATACAGGAATGTAGGGGAACTTCCTATTGCTAAGAAACTCAAAGGTACATGCAAAAATGATCCCTGGAGAAGTTGTAGGCAGCTATGAAGGAACTGAGTGAGCAAAAGTCATCTTCTCTTGCAAACAACCTGGTCAGGATGAAGGGATATGTCTGAATCATCCTCTCTCTTCTTAATGTAGAGAAGAAGGACCAAACGAGGCTGTGTGGAGAGCTGTTCCTGGTTGCCTATGGTTAATATACCATTCTAACTTGTGAAACTGTCACAGAAAGTAGGGGCAGCCTTCATTTCAGGGGACCCTTGTAAGCAACTGTTAGGACAAAGTGGTTGCCAAGGGTGTGAGCTCATTCAGTTCCTGAAGGAAGTGACCTCAGACCTCACCTCACATCCTTGGTGATAGAACTCTCTGAACCTGGGATCAAGGAAGCCAGGCACCCAAATCCCATTCCAGTCCCAGTAGCAGTGGTCTCACTTCTTTGGATTTACCAAGGACAGAATCAGTCTTTGTTGGTACCTACTGATATGAGGATGGCCAAAAGCCAGGAAAGCTCTGAAGAGTGGCCTTTCCTGAGAAAGCAGGTAGTGGATCACCGCTGCCTCCTGACAACTTTACAGAGTTGGCCAAGGAAACCAGATCTGAAACAGGGCAGGCAATTTCAGGGGAACATAGTATGGCCCAATAGTCAGAGGACACTCCGGATAGTCAGAGACCTACTTGGGGGAAGAAGGTGCTTTGTGGGTGTGGGTGTGTGTTTGTGCTTTTGTCTCATGTTCTCAGAATAGGTAGGAATGGCGGTTTGTTTGGTTTGGAGTGAACTGTTTCTAATAAGTGATTTGATAAGGCAAGTGTTTCTATGTCTGTGTATCCCATTGGGTCCGTGGTTGTAAACATTAGAAAAGAGAATGCATGAATGGATGTGTCCTGTCTGGTAGAAAGCTTCCCAGCATTCATCCAGCCGAATATATGAATGCACTGTGGCTTCCCTTATCGATGGGCAACACCTGCTATTTTCCTAAGGTCTGGTTTTATTTTTGAATTCTGGCCACTCTCCAGAATAGGCTCATGGTTTTGTGTCCAAGCGAAGTACCACCTTCAAGCTCTGTGACATGGCCATGTACTGGATAGCTGAAGGGAATGGCGAGCAACTAAGAAAACTCAGATATCAGTGTGACCAGTAAAGTCTCAGTAGAAAAACCGTGCTTTGGGCCTTTTGCTTACCTTTTATTCTATTTCCCTGTATTTCAGGAATTTCTTAGCCTCAGGCCACCCCTTTGTGAAGCTGGAAGAAAACATTTTTCAAATGGAAATGAATGTGCCTCACCTGTGGCTCTTTGCCTAATTGCTTTAGAAAGGGGTGTGTCTGAATCAGCCTCTTGGCCCTGTGTGAGGCTTTGGCTTAGATTCTTAGCACCTGATCGATATAAAGAAAGATCCCATGTGTGAATCCAAAACCGAAATGCCCAAAAGAGGAGTCATTGAGCATAAAGTCTCTTGCCTTCCACTGTAAGGTTCCTGACCTCCATCAAGTGAGAATAGGGATCCTTTGGGTCAAATGATTTCTTCAAAGCCCTGCACATGCTAGCCCAGAGGTGCTGGTGTTTTCTCATGATTCCAATTCACATAAAGATTCTAAACCCCACTGTCAGTAGGCCTCAAATTGGAGAAGCAGAGCAGTATTACGGCAGGCCTATTTGATCACTCCTGGGTCACAGGAAGGGTGTCCAGGCCACCCTGACATTAGGAAAATAAGGGGCAAGGAAGCCTATTTTGGACACTGTCTTGGGCTGTGTCCTTCATGGAAACTTCCAGGCAGAGGTTAAGATGAGTGTCTATATGCAATAAGATGAGGGTCATGTGGGAATGTTTTGGTTTAATTTTGGTCATTTGTGTTGGGGTTGGAAGAGATGAGTAGGTCAACCAGGACTTGAAATCTGGTCTGATTCCCCTTAGAGACTGAGTTATGGAACTGAACTCAGAGAAGTATTGGCATGAATTGTGTTGAGTTTTTAGGAGGCCACACATGAGACTCGCCCTTGGAAACTGAGACCTAGGCCGAGGGTGGCTTTCCACAGAGCACTGGGAATCTCACCCAGGATATCACAAGATTTTATTCTGAAAGACTTGGCAGCCATAGTCAAAACACACATAGACCTCACACTGTAGACCTCAATGGGCCTGGCTTCATGTGACCTTTTGGCTACTCTTTGGGAAGACTTGCCTGTGAGTGTCCTCCAGAGATTTCATTGAAATGAGCTTCCTCACAATTTAATGGTTCCTAAATGAATTGAAACCTACAGTGCCTCCAACTTCCACCTTGAAAAATGGCTAGATAAATACCATGAAATTTTTGAAATTCCTATGACCAGGTGGCACTGGAGAACCTTTGTATGCCCTGTTGCTGATCATGAGTGTACCAGAAAGTGCCCTAATTGACTGAGTTTCATTAATTTTTTGTAGAACAGAGATGCCAGTAAGTTGAATACTCCTCAATTGTAGGCGCAAGCTGTGGTGTGCATGTTTGTGATAAAACATCCGTGGTGGGGCCATGTGGATCTGCCATTGCTTCCAAATGGCATGTGACTGACATGGTGCAGCCAGGAAATTCTTATATGTAAATGCATATTGGTATATGGCGAATTTTTAGGGCAATGTTCAGAATCAGGTTGCTATGGACAAGGGGACAATCTATGTGGGCTAGAAGCCTGGTTGGTGCATTCTCCTGCAGACCATGACTCACTACACATGACAGTACTCCCTCCAGCACTGTGTCCCAGTTCAACTCCTTGTATTTCGTGAAGAAAATACCAAACTCCCAGTGCAGCAGCAAGAAACACCACGAAAAGTGGAGAATGACCAAATGCCCTCACAGTCCACACGGGGAGACTCTTAGACCCCAGTGGTCACAGTTTACCTACATAGAGATAATTCAGTACTGTAGCCTAGTGTTCATTGGAAAATAAGAAACCACGTCCTCCAGGTCTCATAGATGTAGACCCAGCTCTGATGGTCTCACTAGAAAGAAAGCTAAAGCTCCTGACAACAACATATATTTTGAGTTCCCAACCTCAGAGGCAGTTTCTCAAGAAGTCTTTAGGCCAGCAGAGCTCCAAGTTTGTGGAGTGTTTACCTTGTCCCTTACATTTGGAAACTCCTCTACCACATCCAAGGTTGTGAACTCCTTTGCATTTTCCATTCCAGATATATATTCACAGATTTTCTAACTCTTCTCCTCTAATTGTGTCTTATTTGGGGCGAAGGTAATGTGAAGCCATTGTTCTGGATGAGAGTGGGTAATTTATTGTGTAGCCCATATTTGCATACACATTGGATTCATTTTCCTTTTTTCCATTCAAAATACTGAATCCCTGACACTAACCCATACCCTACTAGACTCTGACTACTAATCCTACTATGATGGAGAATAATAACACAAACAGAATAGAAATACAAGCCGTTCAGAGGAGGCATAGTGTATAGTTGGACTTGCCTTTTGCATGATAAAGCGTAGGTGTTATATGTCTAGTCCATTTTTCATTGAAATAGTTCTCTATGTGTTTTTTTTCCTTTAATTTTTATTGTTGGTTGTTCAAAATTTACCTATTTCTTGACATATCATATTTCACACTTTGATTCAAGTGGGTTATGAACTCCCATTTTTACTCCGTATACAGGTTTCAGCATCACATCTGTTACACATCCACTGTTTTACGTATTGCAATACTAGTGTCTGTTGTAGTCTGCTGTCTTTCATATCCTCTACAATCCCCCATCCCCTCTTCTCCCATCTTCTCTCTCTACCCCATCTACTGTAACTCATTTCTCCCCCTTGGTTTTTCCCCCCTTTTCCCTCACTTCCTCTTGTATGTAATTTTGTATAACCATGAGGGTCTCCTTCCATTTCCATGCAATTTCCCTTCTCTTTCCTTTTCTCTTCTACCTGTCACCCCTGTTTAATCTTCATCTTCTTCTCATGCTCTTCCTCCCAAATCTGTTCTTAGTTACTCTCCTTATATCAAAGAAAACTATTGGCATTTGTTTTTTTAGGGATTGGCTAGCTTCACTTAGCATAATCTGTTCTAATGCCATCTATTTCCCTGCAAATTCTATGATTTTGACATTTTTTAATGCAGAGTATTACTCCATTGTGTATAAATGCCACATTTTTTTTTCCGTTCATCTATTGAAGGGCATCTAGGTTGGTTCCACACTCTTGCTATTTTCAATTGTGCTGTTATGAACATCAATGTAGCAGTGTCCCTGCAGCATGCACATTTTAGGTCTTAGGGAATAGACCGAGAAGGGGAATAGCTGGGTCAAATGGTGGTTCCATTCCTAGCTTCCAAGAAATCTCCATACTTCTTTCCAAATTGGCTGCACCAATTTGCAGTCCCACCAGCAATGTACAGGTGTACCCTTTTCCCCACATCCTCGCCAGCACTTGTTGTTTGACTTCATAATGGCTGCCAATCATACTGGAGTGAGATGGTATCTTAGGGAGGGTTTGTTTTCCATTTTTCTGACTGCAAGAGATGGTGAGCATTTTCTCATGTACTTATTGATTGATTGTATGTCCTCATCTGAGAAGTGTCTGTTCAGGTCCTTGGACCATTTGTTGATTGGGTTATTCGTCTTCTTATTGTTTAATTTTTTGAGTTCTTTGTATACTCTGGATATTAGGGCTCTATCTGAAGTGTGAGGAGTAAAGATTTGTTCCCAGGATGTAGACTACTTATTTACCTCTCTTATTGTTTCTTTTGATGAGAAAAAACTTTTTAGTTTGAGTAAGTCCCATTTGTTGATTCTAGGTATTAACTCGTGTGCTAATGGTGTCCTATTGAGGAATTTGGAGCCCGACCCCACAGTATGTAGATCATAGCCAACTTTTTCTTGTATCAGATGCCGTGTCTCTGATTTGATATCAAGCTCCTTGATCCATTTTGAGTTAACTTTTGTGCATGGCGAGAGAAATGGATTCAGTTTCATTTTGTTGCATATGAATTTCCAGTTTTCCCAGAACCATTTGTTGAAGATGCTATCCTTCCTCCATTGCATGCTTTTAGACCCGATTGGCATTGCATTTAACATATAGAGAACTTTTGGTTATATTGCCATTTTGATGATGTTAGTTCTGCCTATCCATGAACATAGTATATTTTTCCATCTTCTAAGATCTTCTTCTATTTCTCTCTTTAGGGTTCTGTAGTTTTCATTTTATAAGTCTTTCACCTTTTTTGTTAGGTTGATTCCCAAGTATTTTTTTTGTGTGTGTGTGGATATTTTGAATGGAGTTGTTGTCCTCATTTCTATTTCAGAGGATTTGTTGCTGATATACAGGAATGCCTTTGATTTATGCATATTGATTTTATATCCTGCCACTTTGGTGAATTCATTTATTACCTCTAATAGTTTCTTTGTATACCTTGCTGGGTCTGCTAAGTATAGAATCATGTCATCTGCAAATAGTGATAATTTACGTTCTTCTTTTCCTATTTTTATGCCTTTGATTTCTTTAATCTCTCTAATTGCTCTGGCCAGTGTTTCGAGAACTATGTTGAACAGAAGTAGTGAGAGAGGGCATCCCTATCTTCTTCCAGATTTTAGAGGGAATACCTTCAATTTTTCTCCATTCAGAATGATGCTAGCCTGAGACTTAGCATAGATTGCTTTTACATTATTGAGGTATGTTCCTGTTATCCCTAGTTTTTCCAGAGTTTTGAACATAAAGGGATGCTGAACATTGTCAAATGCTTTTTCTGCATCTATCGAGATGATCAAATGGTTCTTATTTTTAAGTCTATTTATGTGATGAATAACATTTATTGATTTCTGTATATTGAACCAGCCTTGCATCCCAGGGATGAATTCTACTTGATCATGGTGCACAATTTTTTTAATATGTTTTTGTATCCGATTCGCCACAATTTTTTTGAGGATTTTTGCATTTTTCCTGAAATAGCTTGAAAAGTATTGGTATTAGTTCCTCTTTAAAGGTTTTGTAAAACTCTGCTGTATACCCATCCGGTCCTGGGCTTTTCTTAGTTGGTAGTCTTTTGATGGTTTATTCAATTTCCTTAATTGTTATGGGTCTGTTTAGGTTGCCTATATCCTCCTGACTAAATCTGGGCAGATTATATGACTGAGAAATTTATCGATGCCTTCACTATCTTCTATTTTATTGAAAAATAAGAATTCAAAATAATTTCGGATTATCTTCTGTATTTCTGAACTATCTGTTGTGATACTGAGTTCTCCCTCTTCTTTTCTTTGTTAGCTTCCCTAATGGTCTGTCGTTTTGATTTATTTTTTCCAAGAACCATCTTTTAGTTTTGTCAATTTTTTCAATTGTTTCTTTTGTTTCGATTTCATTAATTTCAGCTCTAATTTTAATTATTTCTTGCCTTCTACTTATTTTGCTGTTGTTTTGCTCTTCTTTTTCTAGGATTCTGAGATGAAGTATGAGATCATTTATTTGTCGTTTTTTTTTTTTTCCTTTTTTTAAGGAATGAAATCTAAGCAATGAATTTTGTTCTTAGAACTGCTTTCAATGTGTCCCATAGATTCCGATATGTTATGTCTGTGTTTTCATTTATCTCTAAGAATTTTTTAATTTCCTCCTTGGTGTCTTCTATAACCCATTGATCATTCAGTAACTTATTTTTCATTCTCCAAGTGATACATGATTTTTCCTTCTTTCTTTTATCGTTGATTTTCAGTTTCATTTCATTATGATCAGATAAGATGCCTGGTATTATATCTACTCCTTTATATTGTCTAAGAGTTGCTCTGTGACATAATATATGATTTATTTTTTGAGAAGTATCCATGTGCTGCTGAGAAAAAAGTGTAGCTGCTTGATGTTGGGTGGTATATTCTATATATATCATAAGTCTGGGTTATTAATTGTGTTATTGAGTTCTATAGTTTCATTATTCAACTTTTGTTTGGAAGATCAGTCCAGTAGTGAGAGAGGTGTGTTTGAGTCTCCCATGAGTATTGTATGGTGGTCTATTAGACTCTTGAACTTGAGAAGAATTTGTTTAATGAACATAGCTGCACCAATGTTTGGGGCATATATATTTATGATTGTTATGTCTTGTTGGTGTATGGTTTCCTTGAGAAGTATGTAGTGTTGCTCTTTATCCCTTTTGATTAACTTTAGCTTGAAATCTATTTTATTTGATATGAGTATGGACACTTCTGCTTGTTTCCGAAGTCCATATGGGTGATATGATTTTTCCCAACTTTTCACCTTCAGTCTATGTATATCTTTTCCTAACAAATGTGTCTCCAGTAGGCAGCATACTGTTGGGTCTTGTTTTGTGATCCATTCTACTAGCCTGTGTCTCTTAATTGGTGAGTTTAAGCCATTAACATTTAGGGTTATTATTGAGATATGGGTTGTTCTTCCAGCCATATTTGTATATTTATGTTACTAAACATGGTTTTTTTCCTCCTTGATTATTTTCCCCCCTTTACTGTCCTAACTCCCACTGTTGGTTTTCATTGTTATTTTCCATTTCCTCTTCCTGTAGTGTTTTGCCAAGGATGTTTTGAAGAAATCGTTTTCTAGCTGCAAATTCTTTTAACTTTTGTTATCGTGGAAAGTTTTAATTTCATCTTCTATCCTGAAGCTTAATTTTGCTAGATACACAATTCTTGGATGGAACCCATTTACTTTCAGTGTTTGAAAAATGTTATTGCAGGATCTTCTAGCTTTCAGAGTCTGTGTTGAAAGATCATCTGTTATCCTGATTGGTTTACCACTAAATATAATCTGCTTCCTTTATCTTGTAGCTTTTAAAATTCTCTCCTTTTTCTGTATGTTGGGCATCTTCGTTATAATATGTCTAGGTGTGGATCTCTTATAATTTTGCACATTTGGCATCCTGTTAGCTTCTAGGATTTGCGATTCTGTCTCATTCTACAAGTCTGGGAAGTTTTCTCTTTTATTTCATTGAATATATTGCTCATTCCTTTTGTTTGGACCTCTATACCTTCCTGTATCCCAATGACTCTTAAGTTTGGTCTTTTTATGTTATCCCATATTTCTTGGATGTTCTGCTCATGGTTTCTTAAAAGTCTTCCTGAGCTGTCTGTGTTCTTTTCAAGTTGAAATAATTTGTCTTCATTGTCTGATGTTCTATCTTCTAAGTGTTCTCCTCTGCTGTTAGTATTCTCAATTGAGTTTTTAAGTTGGTTTATTGATTCCTGCATTCCTAGGATATCTGTTTGTTTGATTTTATAATCTTTATCTCCCTGCATAGTTGATATTATGCTTCTTAGATTTTTTATGTAATTCATTATCAAGGTGATCTTTCATTGTCTGATTTTGCTCTCTAATGTCTTCCTTGAGACTCCAGATCATCTGAAGCATGTATATCCTGAGTTCTTTATCTGACATTCCATCTGCTGCAGATATTACCTCTTCTAAAGTTGACTTTACCTGCATTGCTTATGGTCCTTTCTTTCCTTGTCTTTTCATTCTGTTCATGTTTCTTTCTGCTTGGTGAAACTGTTGTGTTATTGAATTTTTCCCCTATATATTTTTATTGCTTGTATAGTTTCAAAGTCTCTCTCGCAGGCACGGGTGGTGGCTCATCCCCTCCTACAATTGGGACAATGTGCCTACCACACCAGCAGGCTGCTGGGCCTGTTCTGTCAGTCGGTAGCTGGTCCGCCTACCTTGAAGGTGCGAGCAGCACCTCTGCCCCTCTGCAGGCACTGGGCCTGTTCTGCCAGTGGGTCGCAAGTCGGGCTACTTTGCAGGCGTGGGCGGCAGCTTTGACCATCTGCGGGCCACTGGGTCTGTTTTGTCTGTCCCTTGCAGGTCTGTCTACCTTGCAGGCGCGTGTGGCTGCTCTGCCCCTCCCCCAACCGGGACGATGTGTCTACCATGCTGGCGGGCCATAGGCCTGGACTGTCGGTGGTCGCAGGTCCACCTACCTTGCAGGCGCGGAGGGCGTCTCTGCCCCTCCGCAGATTGCTGGGCCTGTCCTGCTGTGGGTCACAGGTCTGCCTACCTTGCAGGCCCGGCGGCATTGCCCCTCCCCCAACCAGGCGATGTGTCTTCCACGGTGGCGGGCCACTGGTCCTGTTCAGCCGGTGGGTCGCAGGACCGCCTACCTTGAAGGAGCGATTGGCAGATCTGGCCCTCCCTCTCTCAATGTGTTTTTAAAGTTGACAAATATGTGAATTCCTGTCTCCCTTTCTCTGTAGCATATTCAGCACATATATTTTTATATGCACATATAGAATCCTACCTGGTATCACACGTACATTTTTGTGAGGCTGCTGACTTGGCAGATACAAATTATGAGAAGAGATCACTCCTCCTAAACGCTGTTGGAACTGAAAATTTAAGCTATTGGTGAGCTTCCTAGTTGAACAATATTACACATAAATCCACGCTCAGTAAAATGAAGATTTTTGGATCTGTGGATGATATATATTTCATGAAGAATTTCAATTGGCATATGTATTGCTACTTTTTAATGTCTGTTGTGTGTGTGTGTGTGTGTGTGTGTGTATATATATATATATATATACACACACACTCTCCATATATTTCAAAATATGAAATAGATGTGTCTTATGTACAGTCCCAAAATTCATTCATGTTCATGTATATGGAGTTATAATCAAATTTTCACTAGATTATTCTCAGAAATATTCATCTACCTGAAATACATATTTGTTTCTTAGGTCTGAAAACTAACTTCAGTGAATGGTGCATTCAAATCCTAATATTTCTAAATTAACTGACTCAGTTTAACATCAATGCAAGAAGATTCCTATGGGACATGATGTTTATTTTGACGTTCATTTTTACTCAACACTGGCACATTACTACTCCTTCAGTTAATGCACATCATAGGATATATATTTCATCTACAAGTTCGCAAATTTATAGGCATTTGTTTCACTTTCAGTCACTTCCTGCTTCAGAACACATGTATTTCTCCAGGTTTCTTGACTGGTCTTTTTATGAGACTTTTTTCCAAACAAATTATTTTCAATTTCCATAATCAATTTGAAGCAAAACTCACACACTCTTCATGATAAACCATAATCCTCATATTACCATTAGATGTAAAACGGGTTGGAATGAATGGTTGTATATCAATATAAGATTTCCTGTATATTTTTACATTTCAATTCAATCCATTATTTAAAGTTGGAACCAGTTATATTATTTATTCACAGTATGGTCTATACATGCATATTCTCCATATTCAAAGACAAAGAGTACACCTGTTTGTACCCTGAATACTAATTTATACTTCTTCAAAATATTGCTCCCAGAAATGGTGGAAGAAATACTCAGGTAACCTTATCTACATATACATTGTATCACAGTAATATTCTGGACACAAAAAGCAAAAGTCACACTTATGATTGTACCAAAGCCTAAATGGAAACTGAACATGGATTACTAAAAACATCCAGTCTCAAATATCTAATAGTCTCAAATATCAATCCTATTGGTGACTACGTATTTGTTTCTTCCTAAGATTATATATTCAACCTAAATGCAGTTAATAATGTCTAATCCTATCACTCACTTTATACTTTGCCTGATTTCCTAATGTCTCTATTGATGTCTGCTTTCCTAAATATTTTCCCCAGTTCACCATGTGAGTGACTCTTCACATGTGATGATATTTACTTTCACTCTCTAACCGAAACCCTATTGATAACGAATTTTTGGTCCAAATCCTGTACTCACTCTTCTTCTGAAAGCTACTGACTATCTTCCTAATCTTACTGAGTTTCCCTGTTTGAGTGGAAGTTCTCTTTTCCATTCAATCATTCAAGTTACAAGGTCCTATGCCATTGATTATCGATTTATCTGAGACATATATGCGGAACATAATTCAAAGCTAAGTATCACAATCAACAGCTCAATGTCCTTCTGAGCTTCAAATCTTACCTAGATTTCTGTTTTCATACTTATATTTTATCTCTATGTTTTAATAAATGTCACAGGTTCCCAGTACCATTATTCATCTAGCAGAATGATTCCTAACCCAAATCAAACATGTTATTAAACCCTAAACATACACTGTTCCCACAATCTCACTTAACAAAAGACCAGGGACAGTGTTGGTCTTACAATACAGGATGTAGGGGATCTTCCATATGCTGAAAACCTAAAAGGTCCATGCAGATGTGATTCCTGGAGAAGATATAAACAGCTATGAAGGACCTTAAAGAGCAAAACTCATCTTCCATTGCAAACAACCTGGTCAGGATGAAGGGTTGTATCGTAATGAGCCTCTCTGTTCTCAATGTAGAGAAAATGGACCATACCAGGCCTGTGTGAAGAGCTGTTCCTGCGTGCCTATGGTTGATTCACCATTCTAACTTGTGAAAGTGTCACAGGAAGTAGGGGCAGCCTCTATCTCATGAGACCCAAGGAAGCAACTGTTAGGACAAAGTGATTGCCAAGGCAGTGTCCTCATTCACTACCTGAAGTAAGTGATCTCACCTCTCTTCCTTGGTGATGGAACTCTCTGAACTTGTGATGCAGAAGCCAGGCAACCAGAGCCAGTCCCAGTCCCAGTCCAAGTCCCAGTGAGGTCACTTGTTTGGATTTACCAAGGACAGAGTCAGTGTTTCCTGGAACCTACTGATTTGAGGATGGCCAAATGCCAGGAGAGCTTTGTAGAGGGGCCTTTCTTGAGAAAAAGGTACTTGCCCACTTCTGGCTCCTGACAACGTCACAGATTTGGCCAAGGAGACCATATCTGAGACAGGACAGTCCATTTGGGGGAACATAGTATGGCCTACCAGTCAAACGACACTCAGGATAGTCACAGAATTACTTGGGGGAAGGAGGTGTCTTTGTGGGTGTGGGAGTGAGTTTGTGGTTTTTCTCATGTTCTGAGAATAAGTAGGAAAGGCAGTTTGTTGGGTTTGGAGTGGACTGTGTCTAGTAATTCCTTTGACAATGCGAGTTTCTATGTCTGTGTAACTCTCTGTGTCCGTGGTTGTATTCATTAGAAAAGAGAATTCATCTATGGATGTGTCCTGTCTAGTAGAAAGAATTCCAGCATTTATCCTGCCTAATTTATGAATGGACTGTGACTTCCCTTATCAATGGGCAACATGTACTATCTTCCTAAGTTCCTGTTTTCTTTCTGAATCTGGCCACTCTCCAGAGTAGGCTCATGGTTTTTTGTCCAAGTTATGTACCACCTCCAACCTCTGTGACATGGCCAAGTATTCTATAGCTGAAAGGAAAGGGAGCATCTCAGAAAACTCAGATATCAGTGTGACAAGGAAAGTCTCAGTGGAGAAAACCTGCTTTGGGCCTTTTGCATCCCTATTCCTCTGTTGCCCTGAATGTCAGGAAGGTCTTTGCCTCAGGCCACCCCTTTGTGAATCCTGAAGAAAACAGTTTTCAAATGGAAATGAATGGGCATCACCTGTGGCTGTTTGCTAAAATGCTTTGAGAGATATGTGTGTGAATCAGCCTCTTGGCCGTGTATGAGGCTGTGTCTTAGATATTCAGTGCCTAATGGATCTTAAGAAAGATCCCATGTGTGCATCCAAAATCAAAATGTCTAAAAAATCAGTCATTTTAGATGAAGTTTATTGCCTTTCTCTGTTAGGTTCCTGACCTCCATCAAGTGAATTTGGGGATCCTTTGAATTAATCGAGTTTTTCAAAGCCCTGCAGAGGCTAGCCCATAGGTGCTTGGGTTTTCTAATGAATCCAAATCACATAAAGAATCTATACCTGACAGTCAGTAGGCCTCAAATTGGAGAAGCAGAGCAGTATTAGTGGCAGGCCTATTAAATCACTCCTTGTTTACAGGAAGGGTGTCCAGGTCACACTGACTTTAGGCAAATGAGGGCAAGGGAAATTATTTCAGACTCTGTCTTGTGCTTTACCCCTCATGGAAACCTCCAGCCAGAGGTAATGATGAGTGTCTATATGGAAGAAGATGAGGGCAATGTGGGAGTGTTTTGGATTTAATTGTGGTCATTTATTTGGCTGTTGGAAGAGAAGACTGGGTAAACCTGGGCTTTAACTCGGGTTTGATTCATCTTAGAGACTGAGTTCTGGAACTGACCTCAGAGAAGTATTGACATGAATTGTGTTGGGATTTTAGGAGGCCACGCATTAGAGTTGCCCTTGAAAACTGAGATCTATGCCCAGGGTGGCTTTCCACAAAGCACTGAGAATGTCAGCCAGCATATAACCTGATTTTATTCTGAAAGACTTGGCAGGCATATTTGAGAGTCAAAACACCCATGAACCTAACATTGTAGACCTCAATGGGCTTGGCCTCATGTGACCTTTAGGCCACTCTTTGGGAAGCCTTGCCTGTGAGAGTTCTCCAGATCTTTCATTGAAATGAGCTTCCACAACATTTAATGGTTCATGAATGAATTGAAACCCACTGTGGCTCCAAATTCATCTTTGAAAAATGGCTAGATAAATACCGTGAAATTTTTAAAATTCCCATGACCAGGTGGCACTGGAGAACAGTTAGATCTCCTGATGCTCATCATAAGTGTACCAGACTGGGCCTTGATTTACTGGGTTTCATGAAAATGGCATAGAACAGAGATGCCAGTAAGTTGGAACCTTCTGAGTAGTGCGCCTTGACCAGGTGTGGGCAGGTGTGTGACAAAACATCTGTGGTGGGGCCATGTGGATCTGCCATTGGATTCCAAATAGCATGTGATTGACTTGCAGTAGCCAGCAGACCCATTTATGTAAAGGCACTTTGTTATATAGAGAGGTTTCAGGGCAATGTTCAGAATTAGGTTGCAATGGAAAAGGGGGCATTGTAGCAAGCAATGAGTGATAGAAGCCTGGATGGTGCATTCTCCTGCAGACTCTAACCCACCACAAGTGACAGAACTCCCTGCAGCACTGTGTCCCAGTTGAACTCCTTGTTTTTTTGAAGCAAATATCAAACTCACTGTGCAGCAGCAAGAAACACCACGAAAAGTGAAGGATGACCAAATGGCTTCACAGCGACACGGGGAGACACTAAGCCCCCAGTGGCCACAGTTTACCTACAAAGAGAGAATTCAGCACTGCTGCCTCATGTTCATTGGAAAATAAGAAAACATGTCGTCCAGGTCACATAGATGCAGACCCATCTTTGATGGTCTCACTAAAAATAAAGCTAAAACTTCTGACAACAACTTATATTTCAAGTGCCCAATCTCACATGCAGTTTCTCAAACAGTCTTTAGGCCAGAAGAGCTCCATGTTGGTGTTGTGTTTACCATATCCCTTGCTTTTGGAAACTCCTCTACCATCTCGAAGTTTGTGAAATCCTGAGCATTTTCCATTCCAGACATGTATTCACAAATTTTCTAACTCTTCTCCTCTAATTGTGTCTTCCTTGGAGCGAAGGTAATGTCAAGGCATTGTTCTGGATCAGAGTGGGAAGTTTTGGGTTGCACATATTTGCACACACATTGGATACAATTTCCAATTTTCCATTCAAAATACAGAATCCCTGACACTATCCCATACCCTACTAGACTCTGACTACTAATCCTAATATGATGGAGAAAAATAACACAAACAGAATATAAATACAAGCAGTTCAAAGGAGGCATGATGTATATTTGGACTTGCCTTTTGCATGATAAAGTTTATGTGTTATTAATCTAGTCAATTTTTAATTAAATAGTTCTCCATGTGTTTTTAAAGTTCAAAATATGTGTATTACTGTCTCCCTTTCTCTGTAGCCTATTCAACATATGTATTTTTATATGCACATACTGAAAGCTACCTGGTATCACACCTACATTTTTGTGAGGTGGCTTCCTCACCAAATACAAATTGTGAGAAGAGATCACTCCTCCTAAACGCTTTTGGAACTGAATATTCAACCTATGGGTGAACTTCCTAGTTGAACAAAATTATAAGTCTATTCTTTGGTTGGCAGCTAAAATCCCTGACAAAATATGTTGATTAATTGTATTTTGGGATTCAAGTATGGTGGAAGTTTGTTGGACAACTTGATTAATGGTGATTAATGGTGGCAGCAGTTTGTACTTGATTGGCCATAGCCACTCCAGCCGTAACCACTGCAGCAGCAGATACCGCCACGGCTGTCACTATAGCCGCTGTGATTCCAAAATCTCTGCGGACTCTAAGTAGCTCAACAATAGGGAATTTATCAGGATCCGCAGTGACCGGGATTGGGACAAAAGTTGGAATTTTCATAATCACTGCTACAGTCCAGGAACCATTCCAACACTCAGATAAGAGACAGGTAGTATGAGAACAATCCAGCATCCCCGACGAGGTGGCCTCAGCCAAAAGGAATAAGAAGGGGGATTGGACACAGACCATTGCAGGAGGCAATGTGGCATTATACAACAGAGAGTTGAATGAAACAGATGTAAGTCTATTATCTTGTTCACTTTCCCTAACAGTACCAGAAATATTAGCCAGCCAACTTTTGGCTCCTAGCAACTGAGCCAGTGCAGAAATATCGGCTGAAGCCCCCTTTTCATTGGAAATCAGCCATTGAAACCAGGACCAACCTACTCCTGTAGAGGAGCTGGCACTATTGTTAAAGTTATAAACATACCTATTAAGAGAGGGGGAAAGGGAGAAACCTTTAGCAACTTGATGTTTCTCCCAAGAATGATCCTGACAAGGCATAAATGTTGGGGGGAAACCAAGAATAGGGGAACAGTAAGGAGAGGCCTTGAAATGAGTGGCATTATAAATACTACTAGAAAAAGGAGGCACTGGGATTAGTACCTCGGAGATAATAGCCAAGGTAGTTATGTTAAGAGCAGAGCTGCTGTTTGCGGGGGTCTCTGAGCCTGATTGCTTCCCCGAAGCTACCTTGCTCAATACAGCACTGATAATGCTTCCTGAGACCTGATTGGACCGCAATGGGTCCTCCCAGTTAGTCAAATTTTTGGTCTTAAGGCTAATGCAATTAGCGTTTCTAAGGCTGAAACAAAAAACTCCTGTGAGATTAACTTGAGATTGATTAAAAATTCTCTCCATGTCCCCTCTAGGAGAGGCACAGGGAGCAGACATCTCACATGAGGTTGAAAAAAGAGTGGGGAGGACACTAGAATTACCATGAACCGGCATCGGCATTGGCCAGGCCCGTGCCACTGCCCACCACCGCATTGGTGTCGCCTGTGCCATCGGCACCAGCACCAGAGCCAGAGCACTTAGCAGAATGAAGATCTTCATCACAGGATTGTTGTGGTATCTCTTGTTGCTGGTCAGTTGATGTCAAGACTCTTCTTGTCAAGCGTTCAGGGACCCACAACGGTTCCGTACGATCCTGGGGAAAAACACATACAGATCCTCGTGCCCATGTCAGCACGGGGTCAGGGCCGTTCCATTGGCCCGTAAGAACATCCTTCCACTTAACATAGCCAATCACAGAGGGCTGAGGGGACACATGTCTATCGGCCGCAGAGCGACCATGAATATCCAAATTCAAAAAAATTAATGGTAAATAGAGCTAAGGACAGGCGTTCTTTAGGAGTGTGTTCAGCTCCTATTCCCCCTTTTTGTTTTTGTAAAGTTTCCTTTAAGGTGCGATGAGCACGCTCAACAATGCCTTGTCCTTGAGGATTATAAGGCAAACCATGAGTAAGTTGCACTCCCATAGTAGAACAAAAAGCTATAAATTGTCTGCCAGTATAAGCAGTTCCATTATAAGTCTTAAGGGATGCAGGTGCACCCCATGCAGCCCATGCCTCTAAACAGTGAGTAATGACATTACGTGCCTTTTCTCCCGATAAAGCAGAAGCATGGATAATTCCAGAGCACGTATCAACGGAAACATGCACATACTTAAGGTTACCAAAGTCAGGTATATGTGTCACATCCATTTGCCAAACAATCAATGGCTTTAATCCCCGGGGGTTTACTCCATAATTAGGGGGATGAAGAAATGTGACACAATGGGGACATTGCAATACTATCTGCCGAGCATCCGCTCTTGAAATGGAAAAACGCCTGCGCAATGTTAATGCATTAACATGAAAGTTTTGGTGAAACAACTTAGCCCCCTCTAAGGAGGAAGCCAAGCATATCAATTGACCTCTAGTGGCTAAGTCCGCACAGGCATTACCTTGGGATAATGGACCAGGAAGAGAGGTGTGAGCCCTGATATGCATTGGATAAAAAGAAGCAGTGCGGTTAGAGATAAGCTGTTGAAGCTGAGTAAAGTAAACAGACACATTGTGGGCATCACTAATAGTTCCCACGGCCTCCAGGACTTTTAGTGCTTGTACCACATAGCTGGAGTCCGAAATAAGATTAAAAGGAAAAGAACACTGTTTAAAAACTTCAATAACAATTTGTAGTTCTACCCATTGTGGATTTCCAGGAGCAAATTGATGCTGGATAGGGGGAGAGTCATTAATTATGTAGGCTCCCATTCCAGACTTGGAACCATCAGTAAAAATGTTAACAGCCCCCGTGTTTGGGCGTGGAAAGCTCTCCTCGAAACACCCCCACCGTACGGCGGTGGGTCCGGAGGATCATTTTTTTTTTCTTCTGAGCTCCTGTTTATTTTTGTTCCCTTCTCCCATAGTTAGACTTCCTAGCTGCCGAGACAGTCTCCCGAGCTCCTCCTCCTCATCTTCCTCCTCTTCTGACCCACTTTTGCATGGGAGTGTGCGCAGTGTACTGAGATCTGGATACAAGCGTTTCCTCCCCCGTTTCTCGCTCTGCACATTCCCTTCCTCCTGAAATATTTTACTCCGTGCCAGAGACAATCACCTCCTCCCCTGTTTCTCGCTCCGCACACTGCCATTCTCCTGAAATACGTCACTGCCTGCCGGAGATTATTGTTTCCTCCCCTGTTTCTCGCTCCGCACACTCCCACCCTCCTGAAATACCTCACTGCCTGCCATTTCTGATCTTTCTTCATGCAATTGCTCTAAAACTTCTTGTCCTTTAGTAAGTGCTTCCTGACATCTGCCATCTGCGAGGCAACTACGGATCATCTTCCAAAGGGGTATCACCCCACCATCTAATATACCCTGCTCAGAAGCAAAGTCAAGATCTGTGCCTAACTTATCCCAGCTAGGTAGAGTGAGGCTACCCGAGAACGCGAACCACGGTGCAACCGTCTTCTGTAAAAATCTCAGTAAAGTACTAAGTTTCACTTCTAGGCCCTTGGAACGTAACAGGTTATCTAGGGCCAGGAGAAGCGGACTTGAAGATACGGCACCCATGACACAACAAAAGACATACAAAAAACAAAAGTAAAAGTAAGAGCGAAAGTACACAGTGCAGCTGCAATAAGATGTAATGCTCTCTCTGGCTTTACAGAGGAGCTGCCGCTTTGATAGCGGGTCCCAATTACCTAGGACTAATCTCTGCTTTGATAGCGGGTCCCAATTACCTAGGACTAATCTCCGCTTTGATAGCGGGTCCCGATTACCTAGGACTAATCTCCACTTTGATAGCGGGTCCCAATTATCTGGGACTGATCTCCGCTTTGATAGCGGGTCCCACTTATCTAGGACTGATCTCCGCTTTGACCGCGGGTCCTACTTACCTGGGACTAACTGGTTCACCACCCCTGACTGCTGAAAGTTCTGGTTCCCGGGTTTTCAGCACCACTTATCGCGACCCCTTGCCCGCAAGGAAGACGCAACTCAGGAATCTTCTTTCAGCAGTTTATTGAGGCCTTGATTAAAGTATCTTTTTGTGACCCCCCTCTCTACTGGCGAGCGCCCAAGCACAGCCTAATAAAGTCTCCCACGTACCAATCTTAAGCCGCTGCGTGGATCTTTCTTATAGGATGGCAAGGGATAGCGTGCCAACTCTCCACAAAAGAATTTGTTTATCACAGGCCACAGTGGAAGCCGGCGCCATCTTCTAATGGCGGCCACAATCTACAACAATGGCTTACCACAATAGGACATATATTTCATCAACAATTTCGCAATTTTATAGGCATTTGTTTCACTTTCAATCGCTTCCTGCTTCAGAACACATGTATTCCTCCAGGTTTCTTGACTGGTCTTTTCATGAGACTTCTTTCCAAACAAATTATTTTCGATTTCCATAATCAATTTGAAGCAAAACTCACACACTTTTCATGATAAACCAAAATCCTCATATTTCCATTAAATGTATAATGGGTTGGAATGAATGATTGTATATTAATATAAGATTTCTTATATATTTTCACATTTATTTCAATCTATTATTTCAAGTTGAAACCAGTTTTATTATTTATTCACAGTATGGTCTATTCATGCATTTCCTCTGTATTCATAGACACAGGGTGCACCTTTTTGTAGCCCCAATACAAATTTATACATCTTCAAAATATTGCTTCCAGAAATAGTGGAAGAAATACTCATGTCACCTGATCTACATATACATTTCATCACAGTAATATTCTGGACACAAAATTCAAAGGTCACACTTATGATTCTACCAAATCCTAAATAGAAAGTGAACATGGATTACTAAAATCATCCATGTCCAGGGTGCCTTATGCTCTCAAATGTCAATCCTATTGGTAACTGCATATTTGTTTCTTTCTAAGATTATATGCTCAACCTCAACCCTGTTGAAAATATCTAATCCTATCACTCACTTTATACTTTGCCTGATTTCCTAATGTCTCTATTGATATCTGCATTCCTACATATTTTCCCCACTTCATCCTTGTTGGAGACCCTCCACATGTGCTGTTATTGAAATTCACTCTCTAACCGAAACCCTATTGCTAAATAACTTTTGGTCCAAATCCTATACTCATTGTTCTTCTGATACTTACCAACTATCTTCCTGATCCTACTGACTATCTCTGTTTGAGGGGATGTTCTCTTCTACAATCAATCATCCAAGGTACAAGTTCCTATGCCATTGTATATCAATTTATCTGACATATCTGTGCAGAACGTAATTCAAGCTAAGTAATCCAATCAAGGACCCAATGACTTTCTGGACTTCAAATCTTACCTGGATTTCTGTTTTCATACTTATATTTCACCTATATATTCTTGTAAGTATCGCAGTTACCCAATACCATTATACATCCCGTAGAATGATTCCTAACCCAAATCAAACTGGTTATTAAGCCTAACCATACACTGTTCCCTCAATCTAACATTACAGAAGAGCTGGAACAGAGTTGGTCTTACAATGCAGGGATGGAGGGGATCTTCCACCTACTTAGAACCTCAATGGTCCATGCAGAAATTATCCCTGGAAAACATGTAGGCAGGTATGAAGAACCTGAGAGAGCAAAGGTCATCTTTCATGGCAAACAGCCTGGTCAGGATGAAGGGTTGTGTCTGAATCAGCCTCTCTCTTCTTAATGTAGAGAAGATGGACCAAACCAAGCCTGTGTGGAGAGCTGTTCCTGGGTGGCTATGTTTGATATACCATTCTAACTTGTGAAAATGTCACAGTAATTGGGGCAGCATCCATCTCATGGGACCCTTGCAAGCAACTGTTAGAGCAAAGTGGTTACCAAGGCAGTGACCTCATTCAGTTCCTGAAAAAAGTGACCTCCCCTCACTTCCTTTGTAATGGAACTCTCTGAAATTTGGAACCAGGAAGCTAGGCCCCCAGAGCCAGTCCCAGTCACAGTTGGCACACTTGATTGTATTTACCAAGGACAGAGTCAGTCTTTATTGGTACCAACTGATGTGAGGATGGCCAAATGCCAGGAAAGCTATGAAGATGGCTGTTTCCTGAGAAAGCAGGTAGTTGTTCTGGCAAAGACACCAGATCTGAGAAAGTACAGGCCATTTCGGGGGAACATAGTATGGCCCAAAAGTCAGAGGAAACTCCGGATAATCAAAGACCTACTTCTGGGAAGGAGGTGCTTTGTGGGTGTGGGTGTGAGTTTGTGGTTTTGTCACATGTTCTGAGAATAGGTAGGAATAGTGGATTGTTTGTTTTTGAGTGGATTGTTTCTAGAAGGTCGTTTGACACGGCGAGGGTTTCTAAAAGTGTATCCCACAGTGTCCGTGGTTGTTGACATTTGAAAAGAGAATGCATCAATGGAAGTGTCCTGTCTAGTAGAAAGCTTCCCAGCATTCATCCTGTGCAATTGATGAATGGACTGCAGCTTGCCTTATGAATGGACAATACCTACTATCTTCCTAAGCTCCAGTTTTCTTCCTGAATTCTGGCCACTCTCCAGAATGGTCTCATGATTTGGTGTCCAAGATATGTACCGCCTCCAAGATTTGTTACATGGCCATGTACTGGATAGCTGAAGGCAATGGGAGCATCTCAGAAAACTCAGATATCAGTGTGACCAGTAAAGTCTCAGTGGAGAAACCCTGCTTTGGGCCTTTTGCTAACCTATTGTTTTGTTGCCCTGAATGTCAGGAATTTCTTTGCCTCAGGCAACCCCTTTGTAAATCCTGAAGAAAACAGTTTTCAAATGAAAATGAATGGGCATCACCTGTGGCTGTTTGCTTAATTGCTTCAAAAGGGATGTGTCTGAATCAGCCCCTTGGCCCTATGTGAGGCTGGGGCTTAGATTCTCGGCACCTGATGGATCTACAGAAAGATCCCATCTGTGAATCCAAAACCAAAATGGCCAAAAGAGCAGTCAATCTGGATGAAGTCTCTTGCCTTCCTCTGTAAGTCCTGACCTCTATCAAGTGAGAATAGATATCATTTGGGTCAAATGAGTTCTTCAAAGCCCTGCAGAGGCTAATGCATAGGTGCTTGGATTTTCTCATGACTCCAATTCACACAAAGGAATTTATACTCAACAATCAGTAAGAGTCAAAATGGAGAAGCAGAGCAGTATTAAGGGCAGGCCTATTTGATCACTCCTGGTTCACAGGAAGGGTGTCCAGGCCAACCTGACTTTAGGCAATTGAGGGGTAAGTGAGCTTATTTTGGACACTGTCTTGGGCTGCACCCCTCATGGAAACCTGCAGCAAGAGGTTATGATGAGTTTCTCTATGGCAGAAGATGAGGGTCATGTGGGAGTGTTTTGGTTTCAATTGTGGTCATTTGTGTGGCAGTGGAATAGGCCACTAATGAGATTTGCCCTTGTAAACTGAGATCTAGCCTACTCCTTGGGAAAAATTGCCTGTGAGAGTTCTCCAGAGCTTTTATTGAAATGAGCTTCCTCACCATTTAATGGTTCCTGAATGAATTGAAACCCACAGTGCTTCCAACTTCATCATTGAAAAGTGGCTACATAAATACCACGAAATTTTTGCCATTCCAATGACCAGGTGGCACTGGAGAACCTTTCATGTCCTTTTGTTCATCATGAGTGTACCAGACAGTGCCTTGATTGTCTGGGTTTCATGAAAATGATGTAGAATAGAAATGCCAGTAACTTGTAGCCTACTGAATAGTGGGCCTAGAACGGTGCTGTGCAGGTGTGTGATAAAACATCTCTTGTGGGGCCATGTGGATCTGCCATTGCTTCGAAAGGGCTTGAGACTGACATGGTGCATCCAGCAGAAACTTATATGTCTGAAACCTCTCCATGTAAAGGCATCTTTTTATATGCAGATTTTCAGGGCAATGTTCAGAATCAGGTTGCTATGGTCAAGGGGGCAATCTATGTGGGATAGAATCCTGGTTGGTGAATTCTCCTGCAGACTCTGACCCACCACACATGACAGAACTCCCTTCAGCACTGGGTCTCAGTTGAACTCGTTTTATTTAGTGAAACAAATACCAAACTCCCAGTGCAGCGGCAAGAAACACCATGAAAAGTGGAGGATGATCAAATGGCTTCACAGTCCACACAGGAGACACTTAGCCTTAAGTGGCCACAGTTTACCTACAAAGAGTGAATTCAGCACTGCCGCCTTATGTCTTTTGGAAAATAAGAAACCATGTCCTCCAGGTTACATAGATGCAGACGCAGCTTTGATGCTTTCACTAGAAATGAAGCTAAAGCTCCTGACAAAAACATATATTTCAAGGATCTTCTAGCTTTCAGAGTCTGTGTTGAAATATCAGCTGTTATCCTGATTGGTTTACCCCTAAATGTAATCTGCTTCCTTTCTCTTGTAGCTTTTAAAATTCTCTCTTTATTCTGTATGTTGGGTATCTTCATTATAATGTGTCTAGGTGTGGATCTCTTATGATTTTGCACATTCGGCGTCCTGTTGGCTTCTAGGACTTGGGAGTCTGTCTCATTCTTCAAGTCTGGGAAGTTTTCTCATATTATTTCATTGATTACATTGCTCATTCTTTTGGTTTGGACCTCTATACCTTCCTGTATCCCAATGACTCAAAAGTTTGGTCTCTTTATGTTATTCCATATTTCTCGGATGTTCTGTTCATGGTTTCTTAACAGTCTTGCTGAGCTGTCTATGTTCTTTTCAAGTTGAAATACTTTGTCTTCATTGTCTGATGTTCTATCTTCTAAGTGTTCTACTCTGATGGTAGTATTCTCAATTGAGTTTTTAAGTTGGTTTATTGCTTCCTGCATTTCTAGGATTTCTGTTTGTTATTTTTTACAACTTCTATCTCCCTGTATAATTGATCTTTTGCTTCTTGGATTTGTTTGTGTAATTCATTGTCGAAGTGATCTTTCATTGTCTGATTTTGCTGTCTAATGTCTTCCTGGAGACTCCAGATCATCTGAAGCATGTATATCCTGAGTTCTTTATCTGACATTCCATCTGCTGCAGCTATTAACTCTTCTAAATTTGTGTTGACCTGCATTGCTTGTGGTCCTTTTTTCTTTGTATTTTCATACGGCTCGCTTTTCTTTCTGCTTGGTGAAACTGTTGTGATTTTGAAATTTTCCCCCTATATATTTATATTGCTCTTGTATATTTGAAAAATCTTCCTTGCAGGGGCGGGGGGTGGCTGTGCTGCTCCTCCAATTGGGGTGATCTATCTACCACGCTGATGGGCCGCTGGGCCTGTTCTCCTGATCGGTCGCAGGTCTGCCTACCATGCAGGCGTGGGAGGCGGCTCTGCTCTGCCCCTCCTCCAATTGGTGTTACGTGTCTACCACACCCGTGGACCCCTGGGGTGTTCTGCCGATCGGTCGCAGGTCTGCCTACCTTGGAGGCGCTGGCGGCGGCTCTGCTCTGCCCCTACTCCAATTGGGGTGATGTGACTACCACGCCGGCGGGTGGGTGGGCCTGTTCTGTGGTCAGTCACAGGTCTGCCTACCTTGAGGGCATGGGCGATGAATCTGCTCTGCCCCTACTCCAAATGGGTGAAGTGTCTGCCATGCTGGCAGGCCACTGGGCCTCTTCTGCTGGTCAGGTGCAAATTTGTCTACCTTGAGGGCGCGGGTGGTGGCTCTGCTCTGCCGCTACTCCAATTGGGGTGTCGTGACTACCAATCCGGTAGGTTGCTGGGCCTGTTCCGGGCACGTGCAAAGATTCTGCTCTGCCCCTACTCCTATTGGGATGACGTGACTACCATGCCGGTGGGCCACTTGGATTGTACTAGGCGCGGGAGAAGGCTCTGCTCTGCAACTACTCCAATTGAGGTGACGTTACTACCACGCCTGCTGGTCACTGGGCCTGTTCTGGGCACCTGCGGCGGCTCTGCTCTTCCTCTATTCCAACTGGGGTGAAGTGATTATCATGCAGGTGTGTCGCTGGGCCTGTTCCGAGCATGGGCAGCGGCTCTGCTTTGCCCCTCTGGCTTGATGAAAAAGTGAGAGAGACTCAGGTGTTTGTGACTCACTTTCTTTACCAGGAGACTAACTGTTTCTGTCACCGCTGGTATCAATGAAGTTATCTCCTCCGCTACTTTCTGATGACATCAGATCTCTGCCATGTTGGTATCCCATGCAAAAGGCAGCATTTCATTCCCTTTGCTGGGTGACCAATGCAATGGGTGAGTCCTGACTTGCCCTCACAAGCCCCGTCTCAATCCTGTTGCCACTGCCTATGAAGGCTCGGTTGATATTTACCTCCACATTATTCAGCAAGACCCAGACCGGGAAGCAGTTTCCACGGGTTCTTTAGCCCTGAGCAAGATCAGTTCGGGGAGGCCAAATTTGGCCGCTCTGGGCTCAGTGTATGTTCTAATAGGAGCAGGCTCCAAGACGCAGTTTCTGCGGGTTCTTTAGCACTGAGCCTGAGTAATTTGTCTGCGAGACAAAGGTGAATGGCATCCTGAAATTACCTGTTCTATAGCTGAATGAGCTGCGATCAGTCGAAAACAGGGATGGTGACGTCAGCTCTTCAAGATGGTGGACGCTGGCTTCCTCTGTGGTCTGACCGGTATGGAGAACGGAATTGGACCGCATCCATCCCGTCTCAATCCCAGAATTCAGCACTGAGCACAGTAATGGCATAGCTGGCAGGAGCCCATAGAATCCGCACCACTGTATATTTGCGATGCTATCTCGTCGTTTCCCAGTGGGCGCCACAGACTCTAGCTACAGGGCAATTTGCTGAATAAGCAGCATGACCCTCCGTGCGGACAAATCACTCGCGTTTGAGCCCCCGTAGCTGATCCTCGTGAGATGGATATATGTCCACTAGGTTGTGGAGCACCCCAAATTTGCTGGAAATTCCTAACAAGATAGGTTTTAGCCCTTCTAACTCGTCATTCTCCCGCACAGTGACGCGGTACATGGGGGTAATGCACTCCATTCGCCGCCATCATGTGATCCCCCAAAGTTAGTTTTCAGTACTAGGAAAAAAATATGTATTTCAGATGGAGGAATATTTCTGAGAATAATCTTGTGAAAAGTTGATTATAAATCCACATACATGAATATGAATGAATTTAGGGAGGGTATAAAAAAATATACTAAATATTTTTAAAAATCTGGAGAGTGAATATATATATATATATATATATACACACAGACACACACACACACACAGACATTAAAAAGTAGCATTATGTATGTGAATTGAAATTCACCATGAAATATATATCATCCACAGATCCAAAAATATTAATTTTAATGTACATGGATTCATGTTGTTCAACTAAGAAGCTCACCCATATGTTGAATTTTCAGTTCCAACAGCATTAAGTAGGAGTGATCTCTTCTCACAATTTGTATCTGCCAAGCCAGCCACATCACCAAATGTACGACTGATACCAGGTAGAATTCTATATTTGCTTATAAAAATACATGTGATGAATAGGCTACAGAGAAAGGGAGACAGTTATTCACATATTTGTTAACTTTTAAAACACATGGAGAACTATTTCAATTAAAATTCGCTAGATTTATAACACCTACCATTTATCATATGAAAGGCAAGTCCAATTATACACCATGCCTCCTGTGAACCTCTTGTATTTGTATTCTGTTTGGGTTATTAATCTCCATCAAATTAGGATAAGAAGTCAAAGTCTAGTAGGGTATGTGTTAGTGTCAGGGATTCAGTATTTTGAATGGAAAATTGGAAAATGTATCCAATGTGTATGCAAATATGTGCTACACAAATATCTTCCCACTCTCATTCAGAACAATGCCTTGACATTACCTTCGCCCTACATAAGACACAATTAGAGGAGAAGATTTAGAAAATCTGTGAATACATATGTGGAATGGAAAATGCTCAGAAGTTCACAAATTTGGAAGTGGTAGAGGAGTTTCCAAAAGGGACAGGGTAATCACTCCAAAAACATGAAGTTCTGCCAGCTTAACATCTGAAGAAACTGCCTCTGAGGTTGGGCAATGAAATATATGCTGTTGTCAGAAGCATTAGCTTCATATGTAGTGAGACCATCAAATCTGGTTCTGCATCTATGTGACCTGGAGGACATGGTTTCTTATTTTCCAATGAACATGAGGCAGCAGTGCTGAATTTTCTATTTGTAGGTACACTGTGGCCACTGGTGTCTCCCCGTGTGGACTGTAAATTCATTTGGTCATCCTCCACTTTCGTGGTGTTTCTTGCTGCTGCACTGGGAGTTTGGTATTGCTTCATTAAATACAAGGGTTCAACTGGGACACAGTGCTGAAGTGAGTTCTGTCAAGTGTGGTGGGTCGGGTTCTGCAGGAGAATTCACCAACCAGGCTTCTATCCCACATAGCTTGCCCCATTGACCATAGCAACCTGATTCTGAACATTGCCCTGAAACCTCTCCATATAACAATATGCTTTTACATATAAGGTTCTACTGACTGCAAAATGTCAGTCACAATCCATTTGGAAGCCAATGGCAGATCCACATGCCCCCACCACAGATGTTTTATCACACACCTGCCAACCACTGCTCTAGTACAACTACTCAGCATGATCCAACTTACTGGAATCTCTGTTCTACACCATTTTCATAAAACCCAGTCAATCAGGGCACTGTCCTGTATACTCATGATCAGCAACAGGACATCCAAATGTTCTCCAGTGCTACCCGGTCATGGGAATTTCAAAAATTTCATGTTATTGATCTAGCCAATTTTCAAGGATGAAGTTGGAGGCACTGTGGATTTCAATTCACTCAGAAACCATTAAATGGTGAGGAAGCTCATTTCAATGAAAACTCTGGAGAATTCTTACAGGCAAGGCTTCCAAAAGTGCCCAAAAGTCAGATTAACCCAGGCCCATTGAGGTCTACAATGTATGGTCCATGTGTGTTTTGACTCTCAAATATGGCTGCCAAGTCTTTAAGAATAATATCATGTGATATCCTGGCTGAGATTCCCTGTCCTCTGTGGAAAGTCAACTTGGGCTTAGATGTCACTTTCCAAAGGCAACTCTCATGCATGGCCATTTAAAATTCCAACACAATTCCTGGCAATAATTCTCTGAGATCAGTAAAGAACTCAGTCTCTAAGGGGCATCACACCAGAGTGCAAGCCTAGTTTGACCCAGTGATCTCTTCCAACCGCCAGACACATGTCCACAATTAAAACCAAAACACTCTCACATGGCCCTCATCTTCTTCCATATAGACACTCATCATATCCTCTGGCTGGAGGTTTCCATTAGTGACGCAGCCCACGACAGTGTCCAAAATAAGCTCCCTGCCCCTCATTTGCCTAAAGTCAGGGTAGCCTGGACTCTCTTCCTGTGAACCAGGAGTGATCAAATAGGCCTGCCTTTAATATTGCTTGGCTTCTCCAACTTGAGTCCTTCTAGCTTTGGGGTTTAGATTCTTTAAGTGAATTGGAGTCATGAAAATCAAGCCCCTATGGCCTAGCCTCTGCAGGGCTTTGAAGAACACATTTGACCCAAAGGATCCCTATTCTCACTTGATGGATATCAGGAACCTACCAGAGGAAGGCAAGAGAGTTCATCAAAAGTATATGATCTTTTTGCCATTTTGGTTTTGGATGCACACATGGGATCTATCTTTAGATCCATCAGGTGCTGAGAATCTAAGCCACAGCCTCACACAGGGCCAACAGGCTGATTCAGACATATCCCAATCCTAAGCAATTAAGCAAAGAGCCACAGGTGATGCCCATTCATTTCCATTTGAAAACTCTTTTTTTCAGGCTTCACAAAGTAGTGGCTTGAGGCAAAAAACTTCCTGACATTCAACAGAATAATATGCAAGCAAAAGGACCAAAGCAGGGTTTCTCCACTGAGACTTTCCTGGTCAACAGATATCTGAGATTTCTGAGATGCTAGCCATTTCCTTCAGCTATCCATTACATAGCCATGTCACAGATCTTGGAGGTGGTACAAATCTTGGACACAAAACCATGATACTATTCTGGAGAGTGGCCAGAATTGAGAGAGAATACAGGAAATTAGGAAGCTTGTAGGTGTTGCCCATCCATAAGGCAAGCCAGAGTCCACTCATGAATTGGGCAGGATTAATGCTGGGAAGCTTTCTACTAGACAGGACACATCCATTGATGCATTGTCTTTTCTAATGTCTACAACAATGGACTCAGTGGGATACACACACATAGAAACACTCGCCTTGTCAAAGGACTTAATAGAAATATTCCACTCCATACCAAACAAACCGCCTTTCCTACCTATTCTCAGAACATGAGACAAAACCACAAACTCACACCCACACCCAAAAAGGCACCTCCTTCCCCCTAGTAGGTCTGTGACTCCCTGGAGTGTCGTCTGACTGGTGGGCCATTCTATGTTCTTCCAAAATGACCTCTCCTGTCTCAGATAATGTTTGCTTGGCCAACTCTGTGAAGTTCTCAAGAGCCAGCGGTGAGACACTACCTGCTTTCTCAGGAAAAGCCCCTCTTCACAGGTTTCCTGGCATTTGGCCATCCTCACATCTGTAGGTACCAAGAAAGACTGACTCTGTCCTTGGTAAATCCAAACATGTCAGACCACTGGGACTAGGACAGGGACTGTCTCTTGGTGCCTGGCTTCCTGGATTTCAAGTTCAGAGAGTTCCATCACCAAGGAAGTGAGGTGAGATCACTTCCTTCAGGATATGAATGATGTCACTGCCTTGGCAACCACTTTGTCCTAACAGTTGCTTCCAAAAGTATCATGAGGTGGAGGCTGTCCTGATTTTCATGGGACACTTTCTCTAGTTAGAATGTTATATCAACCATAAGCACCCGGGAACAGCTTCCACACATGACTGGTTTGGTCCATGTTCTATACATTAAGAAGAGAGAGACTGATTCAGACACAACCCTCCATCCTGACCAGGATGATTGCCATGGAAGATGACTTTTGCTTTCTGAGGTACTTCATAGCTGCCTTCATCTTCACCAGGGATCATTTCTGCATGAACATTTGAGTTTCTCAGCAGGTGAAGATCCCCTGGATTCCTGTAGTTTAATACCCACACAGTTCCTGCTCTCCTGCAAAGTTAGTGTATGGTTAGGGTTAATAATATTTTCGATTTGGGTTAGGAATCATTCTGCAGGATGAATAATGGGATTGGGAACCTGCGATATTTATAAGAATATATACGTGAAATATATGTATGAAAACGGGAATCTAAGAAAGATTTGAAGCCCAGAATGGCATTGGGCCCTTTAGTTGGATACTTAGTGTTGAATTATGTTCTGTACAGTTGTCTCAGTTAAATCGAAATACAGTGGCATAGCACCTTGTACCTTGGATGATTGAATGTAGAAGAGAACATCCAGTCAAAAAGGGATAGTCAGTAGGATTAGGAAGATAGTCAGTAGGTTTAGGAAGAAGAGTGAGTATATGATTTGGAATTAAAAGCTTCTTTAGCAATAGGGTTTCGTTTAGAGAGTGAATGGAAATGTCAGCACATGTGAAGAGTCAGTCACAATGATGAACTGGGGAAAATATGTAGGAAAGCAGGTGTCAATAGAGACATTACGAAATCAGGCAAAGTATAAAGTGAGTGATAGGATTAGACATTTTCAACATGGTTGAGTTTGAATACATAATCATAGGAAAAAACAAATATCTCGTCACGAATGGGAATGACATTTGAGAGCATTAGGCAACCTGTACATGGATGTTATTAGTTATCCACGTTCACTTTCCTTTTAGGCTTTGGTACAATCATAAGTGTGACATTTTTATGTTTTTTTTTTTGTTCAGAATATTACTGTGATAAAATGTATATGTAGATCAGGTGGCATGAGTATTTCTTTCACCATTTCTGGGAGCAATATTTTGAAGACGTATACATTAGTATTAGGGGTACAAAGAGGTGTACCCTGTGTCTATTAATATAGAGATAATGCATGAATAGACCATACTATGAATAAAAAACGTAACTGATTTCACTTTAAATAATGGATTGAATTGATATGTGAAAATATATAAGAAATCTTATATTGATATACAATCATTCATTCCAACCAGTTATATATCTAATGGTAATATTAGGATTATGGTTTATGATGAATGGTGTTTGAGTTTTGCTTTACACGTGATGATGTTAAACAAAAATAATATGTTTGGAAAGAAGTCTCATGAAAAGACCAGTCAAGAAACATGGAGGAATACATGTGTTCTGAATCAGGAAGTGATTGATCGTGAAACAAATGCCTATAAATTTTCTAATTTGTGACTGAAATATATATCCCATCATGTGCATGAACTGAAGACATAGTAACGTACAAGTGTTGAATAAAAATGAAAGTCAAAATACACATCATGTCCCCTAGGAATCTACTTGCATTCATTTTAAACTGGCTAAGTAACTGTAGAAATATTAGGGTTTGTGTGCACCATTCACTGAATTTAGTTTTCAGTACTAGGAAACAATATGTATTTCAGGTGGATGATTATTTCTGAAATTAATCTTGTTGAAAGTTGATTATAAATCCACAGATATGAATATGAATGTATTTAGGGAGTGCATAATAAGACACATATATTTCATATTTTGAAAAATCTAAAGAGTATATATATATATATATATATATATATATATATATATACACACACACACACACAAATGCACAGATATTAAAAAGTAGCAATACAGGAGATCCATTATGAAGGCAGGCATGGCAAATTCAAGTCTCTGATCTCTTCAGCTGTGCGGGCATAGGGAGTCGTAAACTGTCTAAATGCTGTTTGCTCAGAATCACTAGGCAATATTGACCTGTTGTGAATCTGGGGCGAACAGTCTGGGCCCCTCAGAACACACACAAAGCCCGGATTGGCTGCATTCAAGCTTAGAGTCATCTGGTTTTTGTGACTCAGCACTAACACTCCCGCTGAAATAATTGGTCGGGCTTTCGGAATTGACAGAGTTAAAAGCCAACTGAGCCTTCATAGGCAGTGGCCACAGGATTGAAATGGGGCTTGGGAGAGATAGTCGGGACCCACCTGTTGCATTGGTCACCCAGCAAAGGGAACGAACGGTCACCATTTTAATGGGATACCACCATGGCAGCGAACTGACGTCACAGTCGGAGGAGATAACTTCATTGAAACCAGTGTGACAAGTGTGTTATCCCATTGCAATCTCTCTCAACACCGCAGGGAAACCTCAAGGGCCCTTCCCACCTCTGCCGTAATGGCCCCTCCCAGCTCTCCAAGGAGCGCGATACCCAGACCTAGGGAATCAGGATTGGCTCGGGACTCGAGGCGTGTAATTGCCGGCTACTGCTCCCACCAGTGCTGACAATTGAGGTCTCTTACACCACCTACCGGGGCCATGGCTCCCGAAGGGCAAGCAAATTCGCTGGGGTTTCTCAGCCCCAAGCTCTACAAACTTAGGGTCTGAGGGAGGCAATCAAGGAGAGTGTGCCCAGGCGTTCATGGAAACAGGCCTACCAGGAGCAGAGGCCTGGCTTGTAACCAGCATTGTGGTGAGCGTCACAGGTGAGTGGGGCCTGGCTTGAGGAAGCACAAGAGAAGGCCCTAGGCACTCAGGGTTGGAGACCCGCCCAGTCTGGGATTAAGAGCTGCTGCACAGTGATTGGTTCCCACTTATTGAGAGGAGAAGCTTGGCCCAGTGCGCACAGCTCCACCTACTGGAAGAGAAGTTAATTGAACTCTAGGACTGCATGTATTATTACTATTTTTTTATTTGTATTTTTTTCTTTTTCTTTCATTTTCATTTTTGTTGTTGTTGTTCATTAACTTTTTAAAATGTTTTTATTTTTTTAATTTCTTTTATTTTATTATTATTATTATTAATATTATTATTTTAAATTTTAATTTTCAATTTTTTAATCATCATTATTACTTAAAATTTTCTTTCTTTATTTTCTATTTCTTTTTGTCTTTTCATTTCATTTCAATTTTTTTATTCCCCCTTACTTGAATTCTACCTGCCTACTCTCATTCTCTTTAGTGACTTCTCCCTTCCCTTCTAATATCTTTCCTCTCAAGCATCAAATATATTTATAAGAGTAAGCAGTAACTCAGTAGTCAAACAGAACGAGAAGTAACATGAGAAGCATAAAAAAGCAAGGAAGAAAAGGAGTACGAACAATGAAGGACAGCCTAAATATTCAAGAGCACCTAGAGTCATCAGAAAAATGGTCATATAAAGAACTCAAGGAATACCTTAGACAGATGGAATGGAACCTTAAAGAGGATACGAGACAGCAAAAACAAACAGTGATAGAACGCATTGAAAATAAATTACATAAACAGATAAAATAAGAAATTAAGCATCTTTATCAGGAGATAGAGATTATTAGAAAAATCAAACAATAATTCTAGAAATCAAAGAAATGATAAACCAAATTAAAAATTCAATTGAGAGTATCACTAACAGTGTAGATCAAGTAGAAGACAGAATGAAGACAAAATATATCATCTTGAAAAAAGTCTAGCCAACAAAGAAATGCTGTAAAAAATTATGAGAAAACATTCAAGAGATATGGGATAACATAAAAAAAAAACTAATGAGTCATATGGATAGAGGAAGGTACAGAGATTCAAACCAAGGGAATGAGAAACCTGCTGAATGAAATAATTACAGAAAACTTTCCAGAAATAAAAATGGAAAGGGATAAACAAATTGTAGATACTTACAGGACATCGAGCACACAAAATCACAGTAGACCAATGCCAAGACACATTGTTATGAAGATATCCAATATACAGAACAAAGAGAAAATATTAAAAGCTACCAGAGAAAGGAGGCAGATTACAATCATTACAATCAGGGGTAAACCAAAAAGGTTAACAATGGATTTTTCATCCTAGATGCTGGAAGTGAGAAGATCCTGGAACAACGTACTTCAAACACTGAAAGACAATGGATGCCAACCAAGAATTATGTATCCAGCAAAATTATGCTTAAGGTAAGACAACGAGATAAAAATATTTCATGATAAACAAAACCTAAAAGAATTTGCAGCCAGATAACCAGCATTGCAAAGCATCTTGAGCAAAACACTACACGAGGAAGAAATGAAAATCAACAACGAAAACCATGAGTGAGAAGTGCCTCAGTAATGACAGAGGGCGGGGGAAAAGCTAATCATGGAGAAACAAACTAATTTAAAAAAAAGATATAAGCAAACATGGGTGGCAGTACAAACCATATATCAATAGTAACTCTAAAAGTAAATGGCTTAAACTCTCGAATAAAGTGACATAGGCTTGTAACTTGAAATAAAAAAAAAATCCAACAATATATTGCCTCCAGGGGACACATCTGAATGGAAAAGACATACACAGGCTGAAGGTGAAAGATTTATACCATGCACACGGTCCTCGTAAGCAAGCAGGGGTGGCCATCCTCCTATCGAATAAAATCGACCTCAAGACTAATTTAATCAAAAGGGATAAAGAAGGACATTATATACTGCTAAAATGAACCATTCACCAACAAGACATAACAATTATCAATATTCACGCAGCAAATAATGGTGCTGCGATGTTCATAAAACAAATTCTCCTCAAGTTAAAGAATCAAATAGACCACAATACAATAATTATGGGTGACTTCAACTCACCTCTCTCACCATTGGACAGATCCTCCAAACAAAAGTTGAAAAAAGAAACTATAGAACTCAATCTCGCAATCAATACCCTAGACTTAACTGACATATATAGAATATATCAACCATCATCAAGTGGATATACTTTTTTCTCAGCAGCACATGGATCCTTCTCAAAAATAAACCATATGGTATGCCATAGGGCAACCCTCAGTAAATATAAAGGGGTGGAGATAATACCATGAATTTTTTGTGATCATAATGGAATGAAACTGGAAACCAATGATAAAAGAAGGAAGAAAAAATCATACATCACATCCAAAATGAAGAATATGTTACTGAATGATCAATGGGTTACAGAAGACATAAAGGAGGAAATCAAAAAATTCTTAGAGATAAATGAAAATAGAGACACAACATATCAGATTCTATGGGGTACAATGAAAAGAAGTTTTAAGGGGTAAATTCATCGCCTAGAGGTCATTCCTCAAAATAGAAAAGAAAAACAAATAAATGAGCTCACACTTCATCTCAAAGCCTTAGAAAAGGAAGAGCAAAACAACAGCAAATGTAGCAGAAGGCAAGAAATAATTAAAATCATAGTGAAATTGAAACAAAAGAAACTATTGAAAAAATTAACAAAACTAAAAGGTGGTTCTTCAAAGAGATAAATAAGATAGACAGACCCTTAGCCATTCTAACGAAGAGAAGAAGAGAGAGAAATCAAATTACTAACATACGGGATGAAAAAGGCAATATTACAACAGATGCTACATAAATACAGAAGAAAATTAGAAATTATTTTGAAAACCTGTATTCCAATAAAATAGAAAATAGTGAAGACATCGATAAATTTCTTAAGTCATATGATTTGCCCAGACTGAGTCAGGAGGAAACACACAATTTAAACAGACCAATATCAATGGATGAAGTAGAAGAAGCAATCAAAAGACTACCAACCAAGAAAAGCCCAGGACCGGATGGGTATACAGCAGAGTTTTACAAAACCTTTAAAGAAGAATTAATACCAATACTTCTCAAGTTATTCAGGAAATAGAAAAACTGGGAGCTCTGCCGAATTCATTCTATGAGGCCAACATCACCCTGATTCTGAAACCAGACAAAGACACCTCAAAGAAAGAAAACTACAGACCAATATCTCTGATGAACCTAGATGCAAAAATCCTCATTAAAATTCTGGCGAATTGGATAGAAAGGCACATCAAAAAAATCGTGCACCATGATCAACTTGGATTCATCCCTGAGATGCAAGGAGGGTTCAATATATGGAAATCAATAAATGTTATTCACAACATCAATAGACTTAAAGATAAGAACCATATGATCATCTCGATAGACGCAGAAAAACCATTCAACAAAGTAGAGCATTTCTTTATGTTCAAAACATTTTAAAAACTAGGGATAACAGGAACTTACCTCGACATTGTAAAAGCTATCTATGTTAATCCTCAGGCTAGCATCATTCTGAATGGAGAAAAATTGAAGGCATTCCCTCTAAAATCTGGAACAAGACAGGGATGTCCTCTATCACCACTTCTATTTAATATAGTTCTCGAAAAACTGGCCAGAGCAATTAGAGAGATGAAAGACATTAAAGGCATAAAAATAGGAAAAGGAGAACTTAAATTATCACTATTTGTAGATGACATGATTCTATACATCGAAGACCCAAAAGGGTCTACAGAAAAAACTACTAGAACTAATAAATGAATGCAGCAATGTGGCAGGATACAAAATCAACATGAATAAATCAAAGGCATTTCTGTATATCAGCGACAAAACTTCTGAAACAAAAATGAGTCAAAACACTGCATTCCCAATTTCCTCAAATAATTAAATACTTGGGAATAAACCTAACAAAAGAGGTGAAAGATTTATATAATGCAAACTACAGAACCCTAAAAAGAGAAATAGAATAAGATCTTAGAAGATGGAAAAATATACCGTGTTCATGGATAGGCAGAACTAACATCATCAAAATGGTGATATTACCAAAAGTTCTCTATAGGTTTAATGCAATGCCAATCAAAATCCCATTGAAACTTTTTGTAGAAATAGATAAAGCAATCATAAAATTCAAATGGAAAAATAAAAGACCCAGAATAGCAAAAGCAATTCTAAGCAGGAAGTGTGAATCAGGCAGTATAGCGATACCAGATTTCAAACTATATTACAGAGCAATCATAATAAAAACAGCATGGTACTGGTACCAAAACAGGCGGGTGGACCAATGGTACAGAATGGAGGACACAGAAACTAATCCAAAAAGCTACAACTATCTTATATGTGATAAAGGAGCTAATGGCCTGCAATGGAGGAAGGATAGCATCTTCATCAAATGGTGTTGGGTAAACTGGAAATCCATATGCAACAAAATGAAACTGAATCCCCTCCTCTCGCCATGCACCAAAGTTAAGTCAATGTGGATCAAGGAGCTAGATTCAAATCAGAGTCTCTGCGTCTGATAGAATAAAAAGTTGGCTCCGATCTACATATTGTGTGGTCAGGCTCCAAATTCCTTAATAGGACACCCAAAGAACAAGAGTTAATAATAAGAATCAACAAATGGGACTTACTTAAACTGAATTATTTTTTCTCAGAAAGAGAAACAATAAGAGAGGTAAATATGGAGCTTACATCAAGGGAACAAATTTTTAGTCCTCACCCTTCACATGGAGCCCTAATATCCAGAGTATACAAAGTATACAAAGAACTTAGAAAATTAGACAATAAGATAACCAATAACCCAATGGGCCAAGGGCCTGAACAGAAACTTCTCAGAGGAGGACATAGAATCAATTAACAAGTACATGAAAAAAATGCTCTCCATTTCTATCAGTAAGAGAAATGCAAATAAAAACCACCCTAAAATACCATCTCAATCCAGTGAGATTGGCAGCCATTATGAAGTCAAACAACAACAAGTGCTGGCGAGGATGTGGGGAAAAGGGTACTCTTGTACATTGCTGGTGGGACTGAAACTGGTGCGGCCAATTTGGAAAGCAGTATGGAGATTCCTGGGAAAGCTGGGAATGGAAGCACCATTTGACCAAGCTATTGCCCTTCTCGGACTATTCCCTGAAGTCCTTAAAAGAGCGTACTACAGGGATACTGCCACATGGATTTTCATAGCAGCACAATTCACAATTGCTACTCTGTGGAACCAACCCAGATGCCCTTCAATAGATGAATGGATAAAAAAATGTGACTTTTATATACTATCGAGAATTACGCAGCACTAAAAAATGACAAAATCATGGAATTTGCAGGGAAATGCATGGCACTGAACAGATTATGCTTAGTGAATCTAGCCAATCCCTAAAAAACAATTACCAAATGTCTTCTTTGATATAATGAGAGCAACTAAGAACAGAGCAGGGAGGAAGAGCATGAAGAAAAGATTAACATTAAGCAGAAACATGACGTGGGAGGGAAAGGGAGAGAAGAGGGAAATTGCATGGTAATGGAGAGAGACACTTATTGTTACACAAAATTACATATAAGAGGTTGTGGGAAAATAAACAAGGAGAGAAATGAATTACAGTAGGTATGGTAGAGAGAGAAGATGGGAAGAGAGGGGAGTGGGGATAGTAGAGTATAGGAAAGGTAGCAGAATACAACAGTAACTAATAGGGCATTATGTAAAAATATGGATGTGTAACTAATGTGATTCTGCAATCTGTATTTGGAGTAAAAATGGGAGTTCATAACCCACTTGAATCAAATGTATGAAATATGATATTCAAGAGCTTTGTAATGTTTTGAGCAACCAATAAAAGAAAAAAAAAGTAGCAACATATATGCCAATAGAAATTCATCATGAAATGTATATAATCCACAGATCGAAAAATGTTCATTTTACTGAACATGGATTCATGTATAATGTTTTTCAACTAGGAAGCTCACCCATCGGTTGAATTTTCAGTTCCAACAGCGTTTAGGAGGAGTGAACTCTTCTCTCAATTTGCATCTGCCAATTCAGCCACCTCACAAGTGTATACGAGTGATATCAGGTAGAATTCTATATGTGCATATAAAAATACATGTGCTGAATAGGCTACAGAGAAAGGGAGACAGGGATTCACATATTTGCTAATTTTAAAAACACATTTAGAACTATTTCAACAAAAAAATTGACTAGACTTATAACTCCTACATTATATAATGCAAAAGGCAATTCCAAATATACACAATGCGTCCTCTGAACTGCTTGTGTTTCTTCTCTTTTTGGCTTATTTTTCACCATCATATTAGGATTATTAGTCAGAGACTAGTAGGGTATGGGTTAGTGTCAGGGATTCAGTATTTCAAATGGAAAATTGAAAAATGAATCCAATGTGTATGTAAATATGTGCTACACAAAAATCTTCCCACTCACATCCAGAACAATGCCTTGACATTACCTACGCCCCAAGTAAAACACAATTAGAGTAGAAAAGTGTGAAAATCTATGAATACATATATGGAATGGAATATGCTCGGGAGTTCACAATCTTGGAGGTGGTAGAGGAGTTTTCAAAAGTAAAGGACAGGGTAAACACTCCACAAAAAGGAGCTCTGCTGGCCTAAGAATTCTTGGGAAACGGCTTCTGAGGTTGGGCACTTGAAATATATGTTGTTGTCATGAACTTTAGCTTCCTTTGTAGTGAGACCATCATAGCTGGGTCTGCATCTATGTAACCGAAAGACATGGTTTCTTATATTCCAATGAACATGAGGCAGCAGTGCTCAATTCTCTCTTTGTAGCTAAACTGTGTCCATTGGAAGCTAAGTGTCTCCCAGTGGGGACTGTGAAGACATTTGGTCATCCTCCACTTTTCGTGGTATTTCTTGCTGCTGCACTGGGAATTTGGTATTTGCTTCACAAAACATAAAAAGTTCATCTGAGATACAGTGCTGGAGGGAGTTCTGTCACGTGTGGTGGGTCAGGGTCTGCAGGAGAATGCACCAACCAGGCTTGTATCCCTCATAGCTTGCCAAAATAACCATAGAAACCTGATTCTGAATATTACCCTGAAAACTCTCCATTTAACAAGATGCCTTTACATATAAGGGTCTGATGTCTGCACTATATCAGTCACAAAAAATTTGGAAGCCAATGGCAGATTCACATGGCCCCACCATGATGTTTTATCACACACCTGCCCACCACTGCTATAGGCCCCCTACTCAGCAGGCTCCAAATTACTCGCTTCTCTTGTTCTACACCATTTTCATGAAACCCAGTCAAAAACAAGGCACTGTCTGGTATACACATGATCAGCAACAGGACATCAAAAGTTTCTGCAGTGCCACCTGGTCATGGGAATTTCAAAAATTTCATGGTATTTATCTAGAAATTTTTCAAGGATGAAGTTAGAGGCACTGTGGGTTTCAATTCATTCAGGAACCATTAAGTGTTGAGAAAGTTCATTACAATGAACGCTCTGGAGAACTCTCACAGTCAATGCTTCTCAAACAGTTGCCAAAAGGTCTCCTAAAGCCAGGCCAACTAACATCTACAATGTGAGGTCCATGTGTGTTTTGACTCTCAAATATGGGTGCTAAGACTTTCAGAATAAAATCATGTGATATCCTGGCTGAGATTCTCAGGCCTCTGTGGAAACCACCCTGGGCCTAGATCTCAGTTTCCAAGAGTGAGTCTCATGCGTGGCCTCCTAAAATCCCAACACAATTCATGGCAATACTTCTCTGAGGTCAGTTTCAGAACTCAGTCTCTAAGGGGAATCACACCAGAGTTCAAGCCCAGGTGGACCCAGTCATCCCTTCCATCCGCCAAAAAATGACCACAATTAAAATCAAAACACTACCACAGGGCCATCATCTTCTTCCATGTAGACACTCATCATAACCTCCAGCTGGAGGTTTCTATGAGCCCAAATAAGCTCACTTGCCCCTCATTTGCCTAAAATCATGATGGCCTGGACACTCTTCCTGTGAACCAGGAATGATCAACTATTCCTGCTGTTACAGTGTTCCACTTCTCCAATTTGAGGCCTACTGGCTGTAGGGTATAGATTCTTTATGTGATTTGGAGTCATGGGAAAACCCAAGCAAATATGGGCTAGCCTCTGCAGGGATTTCAAGAACTCATTTGACCCAAAGGATCCCTATTCTCACTTTATGGAGGTCAGGAACCTAAAACAAGAAGGCAAAAATATTCATCAACAATGACTGCTCTTTTGGCCATTTTAGTTTTGGAAGCACATGGGATCTTTCTTTAGATCCATCAGGTGCTGAGAATCAAAGCCACAACCTCATACAAGGACAAGAGGCTGATTCAGACACATTTAATTCTAAATCAATTAAGCAAAGAGCCACAGGTGATGTCCATACATTTCCATATGAAAACAGTTTTCTTCAGGCTACACAAAGGGGTGGCCTGAGGCAAAGACCTTCCTGACATTCAGGGTAATAGAAATAGAAGTAAGCAAATGGCCCAAAGAAGGGTTTCTCCACTGAGACTTTACTGGTCACACTGAAATCTGAGTTTTCTTAGATGCTCCCATTCCCTTCAGCAATCCAGTACATGGCCATGTCACAGAATCTTTTGGTGTTACATATTTGGGAAACAAAACCATGAGCCTATTCTGGAGAGTGGCCAGAATTCACGAAGAAAACAGGAACTTTAGAAGATAGTAGATGTTGCCCATCCATAAGGCAAGCTGCAGTCCATTCATTAATTGGGCAGTATGAATGCGGGGAAGCTTTCAACTAGAGACAACACATCCATTGATGCATTCTCTTTTCTAATGTCTACAACCACGGATACAGTGGGATACACAGACCTAGAAACACTCACCATGTCAAACGACTTACTAGAAATAGTCCACTCCAAACCAAACAAACCACTTTTCCTACCTATTCTCAGAACATGAGAAAAAACCACAAACTCACACCTACAACGGCAAAGGCACTTACTTCCCCCAAATAGGTCTGTGACTATCCAGAGTGTCTTCTGACTGGTGGGCCATATTATGTTCCCCCAAAATGGCCTGTCCTGTTTCAGATCTGGTCTCCTTGTCCAACTCTGTGAAGTTGTCAGGAGCCAAAGGTGAGCCACTACCTGCTTTCTCAGGAAAGGCCCCTCATCAGAGCTCTGCTGGCATTTTTTCATCCTCACATCAGTAGGTACCAAGAAAGACTGACTATGTCTTTGGGAAAAGCAAAGAAGTTAGCCCACTGGAACTGGGAGTGGGACTGGCTCCTGGTGCCTTCCTTCCTGGATCCCAGTTTCAGAGAATTCCATCACCAAGGAAGTGAAGTGAGGTCACTTCTTTCAGGAACTGAATATGGTAACTACCTTGGTAACCACTTTGTGCTAACAGTTGCATCCAGGGTTCCCATGAGATGGAGGCTGCCCCAACATCCTGTGACACATTGAGAAGTTAGAATGGTATATCAACCATAGGCACCAGGGAACAGCTCTCCACAGAGGCCTGGTTCAGTCCATCTTCTCTTCATTAAGAAGAGAGAGGCTGATTCAGACTATCAATTAATCCTGACCAGGTTGTTTGCCATGGAAGATGACTATTGCTCTCTCAGGTCCTACATAGCTGCCTATATCTTCTGCAAGGATCATTTCTCCATGGATCTTTGATG